>NC_056709.1:9547670-10147670 GCF_018831695.1 Puntigrus tetrazona | reverse complement strand
GTCAAAAGATGAATGTCATTTTATGGCTTGTTCGTATTTTGTGAATATAGTTGTATATTTGAGTTATCACATATACATGTCTGAAAATAATAGATTGTCTGTAACACAGATTGTGTTCAACACATGGGTTTTTTTCATAGCTTTCAGTAGTTATGGCAACAGTAACAAAAGTCTTTAAGAATAATTAATGATCTGATTTTGTTTCCGTTTGTTACAAAACAGAGCAAATCGCTGCTTTTAGTACGTGAATCATGAAATTGTTTATGAAAGAGTCATTTATCTGAAAAAAATAATAAAGGGTTATTGCTTTTTGCTTGTGTGTGTGTACTGTTTTAGCCACTATAGCAGCCGATCGCTTTTGTGAGCTGTTTCAGAATGAAATGTGAACACACGAGAAAGTGGTTGATATGACATGATCAAATGATAGTAGTGGTAGTGCAAGTGAAAATAATTTTCAATCACTTTTGTCTGTTCATCTGATATCTCAACAGTTTGTAGAAGTAGGAACTACAAATAAATGCTACATTGCTTGTAAATAAATATGGACAATAATAAAAGAATAATGCATTAAACAAAGGATTCTCTCAACTGGAGATACCCAATTCATGGTCTTCATCACAGCATAAAGTCAGACAGCCTGTTCGAATTACGTAATGACATACCGTAAAATAACTATATTGAATACTTGGGACGTATTCATTGAGTTATAAAAACAGATCAGAGATCCATTCACATATCATTGTTGATTTATCACTATTTGAACAGGATGTGTCTAGGCAGATGCCAAAAACAGGGTTGTGCGCACAGGCAATAGTATCTCAAAGAGAGCGACATCAGTTAGCTGAACTCGTACCACCATCGTAGTTTGCGCCCGAACATTGTCGGTGAGGCTATCGCCCAAGTCAGCGTCAGCTTCGTTAGAGTGAAGCGTTTATTGACGGGGTGATGGTCTGTCATTTCACTGTTAAGACAGCTTTAATTACTCGAAAGAAGAAGTTACCTGTTCAATCGTTCTGTAAAATCGTTATGCGCAGCCTGTTATCTGTCGATTTGCGCACGAGCCAGGGATCGAAGCGAGCTGGATGCCTGGTTGTATTGGAGTGGCTTCGAAAGCCAGTTAAGTGTACATCACTTGGCTCAGTCCCGAGAACAGCCTCCTTCGTAGTCGTTTCCTGAGCCACACTTGTGGATGAGTTTTCGTAAACACTCCTTCAGTAGTCTCAGTGGTTGTTGTCACTTGTTTTCGGCAGAAAATGCTCAGGCAGTCTTCGGCAGCCTGGTTGTGCGTTTCTGCCTTCGCTGTCAGTCAGCAAACATGCCTTTTTTGTTCCACAACACAGACTGAAGGCGGGGTCACGTGAAGTGGCACAACAGTGCTCGGTTCGCGTCTGCTACCTCAAATCGCCAGTGCGCATGCGAGTTCAGAGCGAACGTGCAACAAAGCGAAAAGAACGATACCTGAGTGCAGAGAGCAACAGTGGTCACATCCGTCGTTGGAAGGATGCCTTCGTAACAAAAACAAACGCCAGAGGATGCTACTCGTGACAAGCTTTCTCGCTTCAACGCTGTCGCTTCCCCACCAAACAGCCCGCACGAGATAGGCCGCGGATTGTGTCCACGTAACATCAACAGCACAGATGCGTGGCAGCTCTCGAAAGCTTGAGCCGGTACCGGCAAGCCGTTTCTCCAGTCACCAAAACAGGTTACCCGTTTCACCAGCCATTGACGGAAGGACAGTTGCTGTGTACAGTTTACCTGGACAGTTGTAATGGCACACACCGCTGTGCGGCTTTTCCACAGAGTACCAGCTGATCGCCGCAAAGTCTTTGCCGTGACACAGACGCGACACGCATGATTCGCCGCTTGTATTCAGATGACCGGATGTGCTTGCACCGGCTTTGGCTCGCCACTCATTCGGTATGATAAACCATCAGACAAGCAATTTCGGAGAACGACAGAGTCATCGCCGACGGGCGGCAAACACAGTCACACCTGCCGATTTGTTCAGCCGACAGCAGTTGTTGATAGCATAGACAGCTCAGTCATTATTTCATCTTCAGAGGGAGTTGTCGCTGCCGAGGATCTATTCATTGAGCGCCGTGCACCGCAGCTTCACGAAGTACCTCTATTCTCGCGTTAGAGTTTTCGATACGTTCTGCCAGAGTGTATTCTGGAGAAAATTAGAGAGAGAGAGGAAAGAGTGATATACCTTGCTTTTTCAAACGAACTCAAAAGAGTACGCATTGTGAGTGATTGACCTTTGACTTTTCATCTCTTCACTTATATTAGTTCGTTACACTTCACCTTCTTCCCCAAGATATAATGGTGTTTTATTATTATTGCCTTATTTATCATTGTTAATATTATTGTTATTGTTCAATTGATGGAAAACCATGGCAAAACCATTTGTTTCCAGATTTTAATTACCGTAAAGCGTCAAACGTACAGAGCTTGAAATATCTTCGCGACAGATTATAAATATATATGGTTATAATACTTCTGCGAAAATTAGTTAGCCATTCACAGATTATCTTCAAATGAATATAATCAATAGCCGATCAATTCAGTAATAGCATAAGAAGTCTTCGATCTATAGTGTCGCCTTCAGCATGCCGAGTCATCTGACAGGCTTTCAATTTCAGTATGTCTTTCGCATGACACATTCAGCCGCACAGCATACCTTCGACTCTCTGTCACAGTTGTCACCGACAACTGGCACGACCGAAGCCCCGTCACTCATCATACAACAGGCGTGTGCACAACGTCACCTTCGGCTGGTGAACCGTATTTACTTCAAGATAGCAGGGAGAGAAACACCACACAGGTGCCAATTCATTGTGCGAGTCACCGCTCCAGATCATGTTGACTAAGATGTTATGTGGTGTGTGTGACCAGTCAGACAAATCAGCAGTTCAACTAAAGTCACCACGGAGCCATGCTGATCAAATTATAAATGGTCGAAATACTAGAGATAAGCAGATTGATTTGAATAGTTCGGTTGCTGAAATGGAGTAAAGTTGCTGTGAATAGTCGTGAATCGTTATCATCTAAAGAATATGCAGGGCACAGATTTGTGCTTTCTTTAGATGTTTACCTGAATTTAACAGTTTCACTTGGCATATTTCTTCCTGAAACAAGATAAAGAGAAATATGGATTTACCCTCATTTTGTTAGTAGTTTGGCTGTTAAACAGTTTATAAACAGTTTGAGTGGTCAGGCAACACAATACCTCTATTTTTTAGCCAGGGCTTCAACATTGGTCGCATAATAGCAAGACATTAATGCTTGTATAGACAGTAAGAGTTAATCAGGACATCAAAAATGGCTTTAACATTATTGTTACAGTCGAAAGTGCTGATGCGCATAATAAGATTAAATATTCACATGCAGAATTAAAATGCCTCGCAATATTCACCTCAGGTCGGTGCCTGTTGCCTTTATACACTAAACAGTTCTGCTTAAAATATAAAACTTTGACCGATACATGCGGCAAGTACTGTCAGTCTTACATTCACACTGATTCGTGATTGGCATTTCAGCGCTGTTACAAATACGGAGCAATGCTTTGTGCTTAGATCAGCATTAGCGACGGCTCATTTCAAGAATTTCGTCTGTCAGAGGGGCAGTATCAGCGGTCGGAACAATATTCCGCATTCAGATTACGTCTATCGCCAGCAGAGCTATTGAATGAGTGTCGATTTTTATTTATTCATCTAATGTGAGCAGTGAGCAGTTAGCGATAGAAGAAAGGATTAGGGATCATGGTATTTTCTGTCGGTGCTCGGCCAGGTAGTTGTGCTCGCAAATACTCATACTACCAGTTGTGTCGCTAAGCCGCTCATTTGGTTTCAACAACAGTCCTTCGCCAGATTAAGCGCGAATGCAGTTACTTAATGCCATCAAGCTCTCGTCAATGTTAGGCAGCATATATAGCGTATTGCATATTAAATAGTATGTATGTAGTTAATATTTTATAACTTATTTGTTGTTTTTTAGATAGCATTACATTATTATTAATGGTCGTGTATAGTAGGTATGTCTGTAAACTATTGAACATATGAAGTGTTAGTTATTTTAACATATAATGTTTTTAGATAGAATACTGGACATATTACTTTGGGGCAACACTGTTTAGCTCGATGCACCCTTTATAGCAGTCGTAGAGTTCTGAAATTGCCAGAGGTAATGTCTTCATGACTGGAAAGAACATACAGCATCTCTACTGTACAGTAATAGGCTGCCCTGCCGAGTAAAGATCGGGAACGCTACTTGAATAGAATTGTTGCAGATTTGTTGTAATGCACAGTTAGTAAACCTTTTCTGCACACACTCTGCTAATTTCGGGAGAGTAAATGAACTTTATTTTGATTGTGAAGGGAATTGCATGTGTGTGCACACATATATAAGGGAGTTACAGCATATATAGTTAGTATACAGCAAGATATATATATAAAGACACACGTAATGGTTGTGCTCATGGCACAAACATGCATACAAACACGTGGTTAGCAAAATGTATCGCGTCACATGACTGGCAAGGACCAAAGTGTTTAATCAACTTTTTCAGTGTGAGCTGAACATGTTGGTCGAGCTTGCGTGAGGTCATTACAGCAGAACTTGCTGCTGGCGCATACTGGGTGGCGTGTTCATAGTACGGTTCGTTGCGGCAACAGCTGAACTTCAATGTGCCGCCGGCAACATGATATAATGGCTGGCAGTCACGGCGGAAGGCGCAGGCGTATTATTGCCAGGTTTTGGTCAGTGTTTCGTTACCACGTAAATTACAGAGCCTACGTAATGGCGAGCGAGCTGCCGTGCGGGTGATGCTTGTTATCGCGCGAACGCAGACCAAAATCGCCGCAGCATTTTCATCTTCGCGTTTGATACAGCTCGTAGCAACAGTCGAAACATTGCCTGTAACATCAGCGTGGCTGTCAGCACGCCAGAGCCGGTGCGGATTATTCGCTTGCGGATCGCGGTCGCGCTCAGGTTGCAGCTTGCTACTGCTTGTTAGCGACAGCCGATCAAGAACTGTTAAAGCGAGGTCATGAATAGACTTATGCCGAAGCCACATTTCTCGCATGGTTAAAACAACAGCGACGCGGCAAACAGTTGACATCGTATTTATCTTTACAATAGAAAGAACAACTGTTCACCAGCACACAAGTTAGCCAACACAAAGATCGCTAATGACAGTTATGCTTTTATAAAAGGAATATTTATATATACAACTATTCGCTGAAAGGAAATAATATTTTGCAAAGATTACTGGGTTTGCTTGCAAAGTTTCAAAGTTCTTGTGTTGTGAAAAGAAAAATGTGCAATATATTTTGTCCTTTGTTGTTACCTAATATTACAGTTGCGCTTTCTACACGCAGTTTTGTTTTCAGCAGATCAAAACGCAAATACTTAGGCACTGTTAGTGCTATATCATCATTTCTTTAGTAGTTCTTTTCACGCCGCCTGTACTTCTTTGCTGTATCGCACTATTTCACACAGCAGAGCCTTGAATTGTTTTACTCAAATATTGTAACAGACGAATGCATTAGCAAAGCTCAGTTGCTGCGCTGTGAGGTCATTAGTTATTGATTTGAGTTGGTGAGTGCTCGCTTTCGTTGTTAATCAGCCGGCCCATTTATTTTACTAAATACAACACCAAAGATGAGAGCCTTAGTTCACAGACCTTTCTTTCTCAGCTCAAACACTTTCATGCCAGCCATTTTTGAGCACTGACAATGGTTTGTGCTCATTCTGTCATGACACAGGATAATGAAACACGTTCTCTCTGTTTGAACAGGCGCAATGAAAGTATTCTTTTCAAATCGAACGGTTGCGAAGTTGCGCGCACCAATACTGGCCTGGTTACGATAACATGTTATTTAAAAATGACATCTGGCAATTGTTATCGCCGTCACAATCAATGACGTCAGTCGACTTGCATCAGGCTTAGGTCCCTCAGAACAAACAAAATAATTTCGCCAACACAGACATGACATTTTACAATCATTACTATACGTGTTGGAGAGGCGTTTTAAAAAACATGGTTAATATAAAGAAAGATGGGCCTTTTAGCATCTGGCGAGGAGACAATGATTTTTTGCAAAAGGGCGGCCGATTTAAGGAACTTTGAACAGATGCTCTTTGCGGGAAAATGATGCCGCCTGCTGAGGCCAAGACGCTTATCTTCTCCGCTAAACACATTTCGTGGTTGATGACTGCTTGCCCAGATGGTCGCTGGAAAGCTTACCGATATATTGGTTTTCGTGTTAACATTGACAACAGAAAATGACGGCAGGCGCAGATGTCGCGATGAGAGGTTGAGTCTTTGACTCCATGCCATTCATTTTCTGCAAGTCGGTCAAGAGTTTCTTTCTCCCGGGATGTGCATCATCAATCCTCTTTAATCCAGAGTGGCAAGTTAAGGTCTTTCACCAGTCATGTCGGTATAATAATTACAAAGTTTATAATAACAGCTTAAGCTTGTCCACTTTTCCTGTTATTCAAATCCTTCCATCAACTGCAGGTTCTTCAGCATAGTCTTGAATAGTGGTGAATGTAAATAGCCAGAGTCTACCACAAGTTAAGAATGATCGATGCCTGTCCTCAGAGAAGAGATAGCAAGTCTGTCTCGTGCTTTGTGTTTTTAATTCTTTTGTTATTAAAATATACTGGAGCCCTGCTCGAGAGCAAAACATCAGCACAATAGAAAAAAGTGGGAAAAGTCGCTTGACATAACATAACAGGCTGAACACTATTACGTGCCCTAACACTACACTGTTCTTCACATTTAAGTTATACATCATTATTATTATTGTTGGTTGTTACTTGAGCTGCTGCAAGGTTTATTGTTCTCTGCTGGCTGTAAGATTTCACATAATTAGTTATTAACTAATTCAATTAATAAAGTAAAGGCTTCCTCAGATGTTATATTCTGCTTGACTGTGGTTTCCTATAATAATAAGATACAGTGTCTTCACAGATAGTGACGCCAGTTTTTCGCAAGTTCTTTGATCTTGTCAGCTCGAGTAATATCAGAGACAAAGAGCAGCCAGGTGTATTACAGTTAAACACTTTGTAATAGTTATGTTTGTAAAACATAATGTGCTGTATATGTTAATATTTAAGACAGTAGTACCATCTGCAGATGTCACACCGGTGCTCATGCTAATAGTGGTGTACCAGTAGCGAAGCCACTTCATCACGCACCCACGAGAATACATTGGCCGTTAAGAAGGCGACCGACGGAACAATAAAATATGGCCAACAACATCACCTCCACTAGTTTAAAGTTCATGGTAAAATACAGCGAAAGCGAGTACAGACAAACCAGCGTGATGGGGTTGATGGAGCCGAAATACGCAGGAGAAAGCTATATCGACTGGAAGCTTGCTTGAGACGAATTGGTCCTCCTTGAAACGCTTGTAATGTATCATTGCGTTCACGAGCAGTTGACAGAGTGTGTTCAGCGAGTTCGTGCTTCGTTACCCAGGAATTGTTTTGTTCTTCTTCTGCGCCAGAAGATATGGTATTTTCGCACAAAGCAGCGATGTTGTCGCCGCTTGCACCGCCGCTCTGCACTAGATTAACAGTACTGTTGGAATAATGCCAGATGCTTTCAGTTGTTTATTTGCAGCAGAACATGCTGCCATTTGCCTCTCACACTTCCTCGCAAAGCATGAGCGTGTAACGCTTGAGCTGCAGCCATCTTTCGTACAACATCACATACTGTTGTTGTTGGCGTGTCATCAGTTAAGATGATATTAGCCAGCATGTCGTTGAGTTTCACGTGAGAAAGCATGTCGACGTTGGTTGACCGCTGGTGCAACACAAAGACCATATACCATTGTTTTTTTGACTACTTTCTTTCTTTTCAGTAAGAATGTTGTGCCATCTTCATGGATTTAAACTAGTCTGGGGTCTTGTTTGAAGTTGTATTTATGGCATGACTGATTAATCGAATTGACTTGAAAGCACCACGTAAAGCAGTATACTTGACATAATGCCAGCATTGACAAGGGCCTTCGTACGGGTAATGAAAGTTCATATTTTGCTTTGAAGTCCCCACGTCAGTTAGCTCGCAGCCCATTATATGCAGCTTCATACCGTTTATCGCCATCCCTCTACCCATTTGCTCAAACATCGCTATGAAATAATGGCCACGTGACCGGCCGATCATTTCATTTCATAACGAAAAGCGCGCGCCGCAGTTGCCGTAGCGTGCGGTTGTCGTTGTTACGGAAACCACCAGCGTCATCCAATAGCAGCAAATAATGCTTTCATTTTGTTACTTGCATCAATCGTCGTGAGCCAGCGAACGCACATGCTTCGCCGACGTTTAGCTGCTTGGGAATGTTTTCAAATGACCGTTTTTATTCAGATACCGTGGTCCTCGTGCACTTTCGCCCGCCAGATGCATTTCATTATTTTTTGTAAAAGAGCGCCTGTTCATTTTTCTTTGAGTTCGGAGAAATGGAAAAGAAGCATGAACAAACACCTGGGCTTATTTGTCAGAATATTCTGTTTGTTGATGCTGTTTCATGTAGCCGAAAAGAAACCACAAACAGGAAAGATCCATGAGTCAGAATGTCACACATGCTATCTTCTTTCTTCATTTTGCAGCAACATAGTGTGTCAGGCAGGAAGGCGGCAGATTGGCCTTCTGACTAAAAACAGGTCAGTGTGACAAACAGCTCAAAGTAGTTAACTTCTAGCAATGTCTCAGCCACTGCAGCCTGCCAGACAGAAGGAACAAGGTCCGAGTGTCATGTCAGACAGTTGATTATTTATTTATTTTGCTTTAGCGACAATGGCTTTTCTGTCATGCCATGCTGGCAGCTGTTATAATTTTCTGATACAACGAATCTCTTTGTCAAATATACATGTACTGAGCTTCACATAACAGTAGGCCTATTTGATTTTTATTTAAAATGTCTTTTCTTCTTTTTAACAATGTATCTTCGGGCAGTTTTTTTGTGTGTTGTAAAGATTTTTGTTAGGAAGATTAGGTGGAGGTAAACATAAAGTCAAATATTGATTAAAATTGTTTAATGTGATGATCTTGTTAGATTATACATGTTTATGCATGTAAACTAATTTGATTTATTGGTATACACGTCATTCCAGAGCCCATCTTGTTTCATTTATTATAGGTTTATGCCAAAAGTTACTTAGGTCAGGTCATCATAAATCCTATAGAATTGCCTAAATATAGTAGAGTATTTGATAAGCATATATCATCAATATCAGATGATAATGTGACAAATACTATCAAATACACTCTGCTACATTTAGGCCTAACTATATGATTTATGATATTTGACCTAAATTAACTAATAAATTTTATGTGGCTGTAAACCTTATGTAAATGAAACAGATAGGTAAAAGATTGACGAATAGTACTAATAAATCAAATTAGTTTTACATGCATAAGAAACACATGTGATAATGTACTTATGATGCATCACATTTAAATACACTTTAATCAATAATATATTTTATATTTTATCTCACCTAATCACACTGTGCTGGCAAACAAAATCTTACAAATACACACAAAACATATCAAGACCACAATAAATTTGTTCAAAAAAGAAAGAAAAAGATTATTTAAATAAAATCAAATAGATGCAAATAGTTAATAACAAATTGTGGCAAAATTAATTTTGTGTATATTTCAGTAGGTTCTCATGTATGGAGAATTGTGAAACAGCACTAAAAAAAAATAGCATGACGGAAAATACATTAATAAACAAAACAAATAAAATAAATAATCAAACTGTCTGATACATGACTTGCACTCGACTCTGACCTGCTCTGTTCAAGTGGAGTGCACTCCAGTGGGAGCAAGGGGGCTTTATTGCTAGAAAGCAATTCTTTCTTTGATTTGAATGTTAATGTGTTTCACATTTGAATGTTTGTGTTGCTGGTTCACACCCCATTAGTCTGCCCTGTCACTCTGCAAGACCTTGCTGCCATTCCCTTGTTGCTTTGTGAACATACTAAATGGAAGGTATGAGATAGAGAGTGGAAGGCTCTTATAAACTTGGTATTCTATTCACAGATCTTGGCCTCCTGGCTCAGTGAGATTCTCACTGATTGTATGAGTTCACTTGAATATAACATAAAACAGATATTCCCAAACTATAAGCCCACATGCTCTGATGTTCATTATTTCCTTTCCATTTTTCTCCAGATGGATCAAAGAGAAAAGATGAACAAAGGTTGTTTCATAAAAAAATAATAAAAAATCTGTATCTATTCATTCATTTATCTATCTATCTATAAACATCCAGGTTTTAAATCTGAAAGTGCAATCGCTTATAGAGTTGTATCTCAAAAGAGATCAACTCTGAATCATAAAAATGAGTCATTTGAAAACTATTCCTAAGCCAAGCCATGTTGGACAACATTAGCCATTAGCATATTCTGGTCTTTGAAAGGTCTAATAAAATGCAAAACCATTCTCGTTACCACTCACGTTTTTGGAGTGGCAAAATAGTGGCTCATGGTAACGATGTACACAGCTCACACAGCTGTACTGTGCTCACAAACATAGTTGAGAAATGGAAATGAACGATCTGTCACAGTGTCGATTTAATTTCCATAAAATGATCTTTGAGCAAATCGTTAGAGAGTCAAGTAATAAATGAGGTATAAATGCATAGTAATAATATCTTGAATGTTGTTGTCGGGGACTTCCAAAACCAAAATATGGAACTCTATTACCTATTACAGGCCCTTTAATCAATGGCATTATATCTAAATTATACTACTTTACCGAATGCTGTAAGTGTCAGGAGTCAAGTGTGGAATATTATAGCACAACTAGATTCAGTTAATCAGAATCATGCCATAAAAGGCCACACCCTAAATAAGATTTGAATTTGCTCATCCATGAATTAACAGCATTCTATAGAAAAGAAAAGAAAAGTAAAGGTCAAAAAGCAATAGTATATGGTCATACAGTATTTTTACACACCAGCGGATCAGGCCAGCAGTCCGGCTTTGATCTTTGCAATTTCACATTATCTGAAACAGGCCGAGCTTCAACTCAAATTTGACTCCGACATGCAAAGCAAATATCATCTGCTTGAGTGGCCATAGCAGACAAGTACTGGTGGCGATGTTGGGAGGAAAGGTATGCCAGTCTTCTTAAGCTCCAAGAAACGTTACACACCCATGCACACTCTGAGGAGTCTTGAGAGCAATGGTAGCGTATGAACAAAATGACTTTGCAAAATCAACAACAAACTAGAGAAACATCACAGAAAGAACATCTGCCACCACTCAGAAGCTAATCTAATTGCAGAGCAATTTATAATGGCAGTGCAAAAGTGCAACCAAAAGCATAAATAGAACAAAAGCACATTAAAGAGAATACCTACATATGCTGTAAATTGTAAACAAGAAGAGAAGACAAGCAAGTATCTACAGAACAGCAAAAGTACGAACAAAACAGACTGCACTCTGTCAAGCTTTCATTGAGTGCAATGATAATATTGCTGCCGTTTCAAAGGAGATGACTCACCAGGCACTCTCAAAACAAAGCTTCCAATCATGCTCTCTAAACTTCCCAAATATTTCATCTCCATCAACCCCATACACTTTGTAGGGGAGGACACTAACACTCATTCCCTTGTTATTAATTTCACAAATGGATTTAAGCTAATTGAGACCATTATTTCTGGTTGTATGCACACATTAGTCCAGTGGTCACTCTTCAAGAGCATGTACTGACAAGTCTACCCAACTTGGCTATTAACACCTTCATTAAGTGTAACATAAAGTGCTTCACCACTGAACACACCCTTTCTCTAAACGCAGGTCAGCATTCACCTCCCGCTGGGACAGATAATGACGTCCTACTTTGGGATGGATTTTCTGTGCTTAAACATTAACATATACAGCACATTAACTTTACAAAGACGCCTTCTTACCAAAGTGACTAGCTGTAATATGCACACAACATGCTGTCTCATACATTATTGCTCTCAGCTTGTTGGATCAAAGGGCTGCAGAAGCGAAAGCGTAGGCATTATATATACGAATGAGAAGCACTTAATGTTATCTGGATGTAGCTATCATTAGGAAATTATTATAAAAGTACTGAATCAAACCAAGGGTGTATGACCATCTAAACAGGAGAAGCATTTTAAAACTATTTGGTTGGTTAGATTAATAACAATTATGTGAAATGCCTAGCCAGTAGAATAATGGCTATGCACGGCCAACTCAAATAATAATAACAATAATAATAATGATGTATAACCTAAATGTAGAAGAAGCAGTGTAGTGTTAGGACACAGGTGTAGGTGTTAATATATTATGTTAATATCTGAAAGCGAATAACCCTTTTTTCTGTGTACTTGATATTTGCTACTCCAGGCCAGGGCTCCAATTCTGTTTTTAATAACAAAAGAAATTAAAAAAGCACAAAGAGCTTTTGAGATAGGCCTTTTTATCTCTTCTCTGAGGACCAAGTGTTAAAAGCATGTTTTTATCATTCTTAACCTTGAGTAGGCTCTAAACAAACATTCACCACTATTAGGATATGCACAAGAGGCACTTACTGAATATGGCAGTTATTGGAAAAGAGTTTGGAGTAGTGCTGGGAGAGTGAGACCCAAAGCCAAACTATTTTGTGAGAACAACTAAACAAAACTGTAGTGAAACCACCACCCGGCATCGACAGACAACCAAATGAACCTTTACCTCTGGATTAAAGGGTTGGTGAGTGCACATCCCAGGAGAAAAGCTCTTTAATTCGGCTGCAAGAAGGTGAATGGCATAGGTCAACTTTTAGCAAGACTCAACCTCTCGCTTTAAATAAACCATCTTTGACATCTGCTGCCTGCCATCCATTTTCACAACCTTCAATGACAACACAGAGGCCAACCATAAATATCAGTGACAAAAAGCCCAGCGACATATCCTGGATAAACGGATTAAATATACAAATGTATCATGTTTTATGGAGGTCAGCGTGCGAGAACTTACATCTCAACTTGGACGGTAGCATCATTTTCCCTCAAAGTCACCCTCCATCCCTTCTGTTCCAGAGTTCCCTTAAATCCGAGCCAAGATTTTTTTTTTCCCTTTTACAAAATCAACCTGTCCTCCTCCATAAACCAAGATGCTAAAAGAAATTATCTCTTTCATAGTGTATGACCATAGGAAAAAACGGGAATAAAGCATATAGCTGCAGTAATAGTGTGGTTAGTAAGTGTCCTTGTCTGTGTTTGGAAGAATTCAGCCTGACATTCTGAGGGTTTTCATTAAGCCCTGGTCTGGAGTCGAGGACTGTGACATCATTGATTGTGAACCGAACGTGTGTAATTCAACCAAGATGTCATTTTCATCTCCTGTTTATCATGTGAATTGGTGTTGGACAGGATCTGCGGGGCCCACGGCTCTGTCGTTTGCGTTTGAAAGAGATGTCACTTTTTCATTTACGCCTGTTCAAAACAAAGTGAACCACGTGACCATTATCTCCACCTTGTCATGACAACAAAGTGAGATGGAAGATTTCATCGATGCAGTCAATCTCTAAAGAGATATGGAAACATGTACAGAGGTGTTTTTGAGCTGATCGGAAAAAGAGGTTCCTGTGATTCCGAGAATACTCATCTTTTTGATTGTTACTAAATATTATTTAGTAAATAAATCGATTTGCAGCAGTTGTGATAACAAGCAGGCTTCCACCAATAAATCAATGTATGAAAAATGCCTCCCCTGCGCGCAACAACCTGAGCACAACTAAATGCAGAGTGCACTCGTCACCGACCTTGCCTTGAAATATTTGGAGGTCTGAAATATCTGGATTCAAAAATTCTGCTGTGTGAAATGAGTTCTGACTGAAACTTCCCTACAGCCAAAGAGAGTGCAAGATACGAGGCAGAGGACATTCGTGAAGGACTATGTATATAAAGTGATTAGTCATGTACAAACAACGTGCCTAAATGTTTTGCGTTTGAATATATAGAACAAGAAGGCTACGTGAAGATGAAGAAGCAGCTATAATATTCGTATATAAAAAGGACAAAATATATTTATTGCATTTTTCTTTTCACAACTTTTAAGAGCTTTTTAGGCTATAAGAAATAAACTAAATAATGCACAAAATGTGGCTTTCACTTTCAAGCAGGGCATGGATTTGTATATATAAAATGTTCCTTTTTTTTTATAAAGCATAATATCATTGTGATCTTGTGTTATTTCGTGTGCACAGTGAGAGTAGATTTGATTCTTTCTATTGTAAAGTCATGCAGTGTGTAACCTCCTTTCGCGATCCGTGATGACTTTGAAAACCATGCAGTGTGAACTACGGCATAAGTCTATTCATGACCTCAGCTTTAACTGCGTTTGCGGTCAGCATCGCTTAGCTAAAAGCGGGTAAACAAACACAGACCTGAGGCTAACTTTGTTCGCCCGATTAAACCGTCCATAAAGAACAGATAGCTCCTTATGCTTTCAGAAACTTTCCTGTGTACTTTGATGCCATACACTGATCATTCTAAGGCAATGTTTTTCGATGTGTTAATACAATGAGCTTCTGTATCAAACAAGGAATGAAAAGTCTTTTGCAACTTGATTTTGAGGTCTACGGTTAGCCTTTGATGAAAAGCAAACATCCACCACGCCTACAGTAACTCTAGCTCCATCATTTGCATCAGAAAGAACTCTGTAATTTACCAATTAGTAATTAACAGAGCACTGACATTAAAGGCCCTAGAAGCTAATAATCGCCTACTTGGCCTCTCCATTCGATGACTGCCAGCCATTATGCTCATATTTGCCCATGGCAACACATTGAAGGACAGGCTTGTTGTACCAGCGTTGACAATAGGATGGCAGACCGATGCTAAGTGGACACACCACCCAATTAGAGTGCACCAATGACAAAGTTCCATACTTTCATCTGTGTCTGCAAAAGTCGTTATATGGCAGAAATACACACACTGAAAAAAAGTTAATTAAACTGCTAAAATTCATACCAATCATGTGAGCACGATGCAACAGCAGCCAGAAGCAGTGTTTGTATACATGTTTGTATACATGAACAGTACAAATATATTCTGATGTATGCCTATATATATATATATATATGTGTGTGTGTGTTTTTTTTTACATGCAATTCCATTTTCCTGTCAAATAAGAGTTCATTTACTCTCCAAGTGCCAAGAGTGTGTACCAGAAGCTTCCAGTTCCGCCAGCTGTGACCTGTGGTTTACTCTAACCTGACACGTACAATAAATCTACTGTAATTCTATTCAAAAATAGCGTTCAATCTTCTCAGCAGAGACAACCTATTCTGCTCTGGTGGGGATATGTTTTGTATGATAGCTTTCCATCTCATGAGAAGAAAAGAACCCATTGTACCTCTAAGCAGTTTCAAAGAACTCTACGATTATTCCTCAGGGTCATATCAATTTAAACATATTATTTGCCCCAAAGTGCATAATATATCAAATATTCTGTCTAAAATTGTTATATATTTTAGATAACCTATTTTTTCATATGAGCAGCAAGTTTTGGACAGTATATATACATATATATATATGTGTGTGTGTGTGTGTGTGTGTGTGTATCTAAAAAATATATAAATAAGTTATAAAATATTATACATACATATATTTAATATGCAATACATATATACATGCTGCCCCTGAAGCTCTATTGATTGAGGCTTGATGGCATTAGGGAAATTGGCACCTGCATTCACTTGCCAAATCTGAGCGAGAGTTTTGTTGTTGGAATAGATGGACCGACGGCACAACCCAGCGGTGAAATATGAATAATTTTTGCAGGCCCTGCTATGTGCCCTGAAGGCAGGCGAATGAGCTCACAACCGACAGAAATCACCATGATCCTCTCTCTGTGTTCCTCTCTCCCTTTCTTCTCTTTCCTTCACTTGCTCACCTCTCTTTTTGTCATTCGTTAGGTCAATAAAATCTGAGCCCACTCATTTCAGCAGCTCCCGGCAGAGCGTGGGCATTAATCTGAATGCAGGTGTGTTGTTGGCCTTGGCTCTTTTCTACCTCTGTCTGGAACAGAGTTCTTAGAAGTGAGCCATCCTTAATACTGATCTAAACTTCTAAAGCATTATCTCCATATTTGTAACATACTGAAATACCAATCACAGATCAGATTGTACAAGAAACTGCTAAAGACTGACAGAGATGTACCATATGCTTAAATATATCAATTAAAGTTTTATATTTTGTAAAATTTGTTTTAGTTAACTATAAAAACCTTGACTAGGTACAAATTTCTATTAGAAAGTGGAGTAGATATATTTTTAAACCATTTTAATTCTCATATGTGAAATATTTAATCTTAGTATCGCACATCAAAGCACTTTCAGTCAATAAAAATAGCAACAACAATGCCTCAACCTACATATTTTGGTAAACCATTTTTTTACAGTGTCCTGGTTAAATATACTGTCTATACTGAAAACATTAAATGATGCATAATTGCATGCGACTAATGTTAAATGAAGCCTAGCTAAAAGTAAATTATTGTTAATTATTTTACTCGGTACTCAAATATTTATAAACATTATGTATCGATACCATAAAATGAAGTGCATCCATATTTCTCTTTATCTTGTTTCCAGGAGAAATGTACCAAGACAAACTGTTAAATTCAGAGTAAACATCTAAAAAGCAAATCTAATACTTTTTTCATATTCTTTTCAGTGTCTTTGATTCTGACCTATTCTAAGCTTTACAAATGCTCCATTTCTGTAGCAGCCAGTTTGGTCAAATCAATCTCGCCCGTCTGGGTGATTTCATTGACATAGTTTGATCAAAGCATAATCGATAAGTGACGTTAGTTTTATGGTTGTCTGACTGGTCACACACACCACACTCTTAAACATCTTAATCAATATGATCTAGGAGCCCCACGGTAGGTGATCAGCGGCGTACGAGGCTCCTCACGCTTTTAATAGATTGCACCTGTGGAACAGACACGCTCTCTCTCCACACAATGTCTTAAGTGCTTCTGGGAAGTAAATCACAGTTCCGCTTTGTAGAGGTGACCGATTAGTCACACACATATATTTATATGAGCGAGAGAACATATTGGAGCTACAGTAGTTTTGCCTGTAATTATTGCTGGTTGTGTATTGACAGCTGTGATGGAAGAGGTCAGAGGTCATGGTTTGTGCATTAAGAGCCTGAATGTATCATGTCTCTGAAAAGACATACAGGAGTGAAATACAATATTTCTCAAATGATCAGCATGCTTTTTAAGAAGATATTGACTACTTACTATAGATCCCAGAGAACTGTATGTATTGCCAAGTTGATCAATGTGATTATATTCCGTTTAGATAATAAAGCTAAAAGAAAAGATAATCTGTGGATAAAAAAAAACTAGATTTTACACAAATATTATATATATATATTTATAATGCAATGCTGAGATCTATTTCAAATCTATACGTTTGACCTTTCTATTAATTAAAAAATCCTAAAACAAAATGGTTTTTTACCATGGTTTCCATCAATTTGAATAATAATAATAATAATAATAATAATAACAATAATAAATAAAACAATAATAATAAAAACACCATTACATATATCTTGGGAGAAGACAAAGTGCCAACAATTTAATATAAATTGAAGGGTGAAAAGTCAAGGTCAATCTCACAATGCATTACTTTCTTTTCCAATTCGTTTGAAGCTGAGAGAATGACACTATCACTTCTTTTTTCCTCTCTCTCTCTAAGTTTCTCCTTCTCCCAGAATGCACTCTGGCCAGAATGGCATCAGAAGTCTAGCAGCAGTCGAGAAGCACTTCAGTCAGAGCTGCCGGGGTGCGCAGCATGAATAGATAAGATCCTCAACCTTGAGCAAAGCTCCCTCCTGAGGATCACTGGGAATGAAAGGTCCTGGCTGGGAAACATTATTAAAAATCTCTAACTCTGTATATATTCAACAACTCTGCTTCTGTCAGCTGAACAAAATCAGCAGGTAGACTGACCTTGTTTGCACGCCCATCGAGCGTGTCACAGAAGAGCCCACGAGTGCATGTCATTTTTCAAGAATTTCCTTTGTCACAGTCGGATTTGTCCTTACGAGAAATAGATGGAGTAGCAATTAAAGCCAGTTACAAACACATCCACGTCATCTGAATACAGAACCTCGCCGAAATCAGCTCACGTCAGCGTCTGGTAATGCAGCAAAAGACTTTGCGGCGGTTATTTTTAATTACTCTGGAGAAAACAAACCCTGCTCCAGCTCTTTTGCGGTGTGGCATTTTAACATCCAAATAAACTGTACACAACAACTGTCCTCCATCAATTGGCTTAATTAGAGGCAGGATTAGCCTGGCTGAATTGGCCTCTGGGGAGAACTTGGCTGCCGGGGAACAGTATGTTGCCCTAGGCTCGCTTTAAAACTCGGGGAGTATTTTACTGCCGCATGCTAATTGCTTTGGTGATTGGCCATTACTGTGGACTAACAAATCCACAGCCTATGTCTCGATGCAGACCCCAGAGACCGGGTTGAAAGAGAGCCGAACGAAAGCGGCAAGACGGCTTTGAAAGAAAGCATCCGACAGAGTGGCATCCTCTACAGGCGACTGTTTTTTTTTATTGCAAGGCATCCTTCCAGCGACGGGATGTGAACCGTGTGCTCTCGCACTTCCAAGTGTTCCTTTCAGCTTTGTTGCACATTCATACTGAACTCACGCATGCATCATAAGAAGCGGTTGAAACAAGCAGGGCCCCGCGAACCAGCTTCGGTTCAGGCTTGTTGTGCCACTTCCGTATTTGCCTTCCAAGTCCTGTGTTTGTGGACAAAAAAAAAAAAAAAAAACATGTTTCTTTGACTTGACAGCGAAGCGATGCTGGGTAGCTTTAACCGAGGCTCTCGAGATGCCTGAACATTTTTTCCTGCCGAATAAATGAAGTGACAGCTAACCCTGGAACTTGCAAATAGTTTGAAAGTGTTTACAGGTATCTAAGAGTGCTCAGGAGCGATACTGGGAATGCTCTCCAGGGCTGATTAAGGGTGATGTACACTATGCAAAGCAGAGCCACTCCAGTGCAAGCCAGGCATCCATGTCAACAGTCACTGTCCCCGTGCAAAAAGAAGTATCGAACAAGGATCTCCACAAACAGCATAACGATTTTACAGAACATTAGACCAGGTAGCTCTTCTGCTCCAGGTAAGTTCCGCTTGTGTCTTAACTGCAGCAGTTAGTGGCAGACCATCCACCGTGTCGCTCACTCTAGCAGAGCGAAGCACTGGCAGGCCAGTGCGCTGTGTGTGTGTGTGTGATAGTGACAGGTGTAGGTATTCCCAATGGGTAGGTGGATTTTCCGGAGTTCTATTCTTGCGTGTCTCACTCATATCTTTCAGATCTTTCATTGCTATGTGCACACAATTTATATTTTTGAAAACCGTCCCAGTCCTCTAGACTGCATCTGTTCAAAAATGGTGTCATCCAACAGTATTTAGTATGTAGTGTTGGGAAGTCTGCAGTCTAGTTTTCTCTCACTTCAATGAATCGGTCCAAAAAATTATTCAATATAGTTATTTTTACAGTATGTCATTACATGAATTCAGACAGCAAAACATCTGACATGCTGTGACTAAACAAATAGAATTATAGGATTATAGATTATCTCCAGTTAGGAGAATCACTTGTTTTGTCGCATTATTGTTTTATTATTATTATATTTTATTTACCAAGCGAGATGAAAGAACTATTTAATTGTCTCGTTTATAACAATCACTTGTTTCTAAACTGATTTGAACAAATCAGATGAACCAAAGATTAAAGTGATTAGAAAGTTATTTTCTGCTTTACTGTACACTACTATCATTTTGATCATATCCATATAACCACTCTCAGTAATGTTCACACGTTTCTGTCTAAATACATGTCATTTACTAAAACAAATACAAAAAGCAGTCAACCTTTTGGTTCTGGAGTGTTTAAATAAAACGGAAACACACACACACACACAATAAATAAAAAAAACAATAACCATTTGTGTTTTCATTCAAATGACTCACTCATAAGAACAATTCCTTGATTCATTACTAAAGAAATAAGCATTTGCTCCTGTTTTTTGCAGACCGAACCAGGTGGAAAGATGAATCATTTAGTTATTCTTAAGACTTGTTACTTGTTGCCACCAATTAACCTGCAGAAAGTTACTGAAAGAACCCACTCCTTAGACAGACTGTCTGTCTGGAACAAACACAGACAAGTCTCAGTATTTTTGGACATAATATAATGTATTGTTAGCTTCAGTATACAACTATATTCCACAAAATCACAGACAAAGCAATAAAATGGCATTACACGCCTTTTGATCATATTTAAAAAGTTTCATATGAACAAAGTAGAACCTTACCTATGACCTATTTGGATACAGAATATACGCAGCATTACATCACCTTTAACAACGACTGTAACAGAGCTAGTAAATCTTCACATAAAATAAGTCCTTCTTCATTCCAGACACGGCACTCAGAAGCAATGACCTTCACATCTGCTGCTGCTGTCTCTCCTTCCTGTTCCGCCTCCATTAGTCAGTGTTTATTCTCTCCCCCCGGAGGCCTGGCACCATAACACACATTATAAACACCCCGTGCCTGCCTGTTACAGCTGCCATAACTCACCCCACATGCTTTACATGAGGCTATGATGGCCGCTGATGAAGCAGCGCATTGTGAAACGGCGTTAGTGTAATGCTAGCCCAGGCTAGCTGCGTGGCTAATCCCTATGGTTTATGTTGTGCTCTGTTTTTGTAGAAGCAAAAATAGCGAGCAGAGAGGTGAAAGTGTACAATATGTTCATACATTTAGACTAACAAAATATAAAGCCATTAGGATGCACAAATTCAACACTCAGGATGGGTCAAGAGAAAGAGACTGCGTATATGTGTATTGCGCTACGTGTAGAAGTCCTCATGTTCAACCCCCATACACCTCCTCCTTTCTCTCTCTCAATTCTCTTTTGCTTTCTCATCTTTAATTCAGAGTCACACCCACTATGCAGAGCTTGAAGAATGAGCTGTAGTTTATAAGGTGTGGAGGGTTAGCCAAAGAACCAGAAAGACAGAGCGGTCAAACAAAATATTCTTTTCTCTCTCCTTTGTTCCATCAAAATCCTTCTTTTTGCCTTTTATCATGCAATGAACATTTTATATAACTTTCATGCACACATATACAGTATAAATCCCAAAATGTAAAATATCATGAAAATTTCTCTCTTTTTGTAACATATCAAAAGTCATAAATATATATCAACTTTCATATATATTTTAGATTCATTATATGCAAAGTAAAAAAATATTTTATTGATTTATATTTTTGATTAGATGATTAGAGTTTACAAAATCCAGAAGTCAAATTATTTTAGTCCAGTGTCTTAAATTATTAGGAATATTTTCTGAGATCAATCATAAAAGAATTTGCAAAGCAGTGAGAAGTTCAGGTTCTTTAAAGTATGTTCGGGTTATGCACTCAATACTTGGTTGAGGCTCCTTCAGCACAAGCTCCAGCATTAATGTCCCCCATTTCCATTGCCCTTCAAAATGGTAATGCAAACACTCCCAAATATCTCAAAAAGTTTAGACATTCACATGAGGTGGTTCAAACTGCAATGAAACATGTTTTTTTTTGCATTTACAGGTCACATGGCGTATGTAAAGTTATATGATCATTCTTCAATAAACTATAACCTCAAAAGCACTTAATTTGTGGTCACCTGGAGTATAAAGGGTTCTCCTACCATTAAAGCTTAGACAGTTTACACTGCACACGTCTGCGGAGAAGTCCGGCTGTTACACAGCCACTGAAGGCTGTTGCAAACTCTAGTCGATGCTTGTGGTTATTCTAATCCGCCTTATGTTTCTGCAGTGGCTCTCCATGCAACTTCTGTAAAGATGCATCCATCACGCCTCCTTTGAATGAATATATCAAAATCCGTTTCCATGACTTATATCACGAGGCGCGTACATTTAATTAGCTTGCATACCATTGGTTAATTAAATTTCATCATTTTAAAATACTTTTATCGCCATTTATAAAATATCTCAAAGTTTTGTACTAATCTATACTTGAAACACAGCTAGTGAGAAGTGAATGGAAGCAATCAATATGTGCGTTCAGTCTGTGGGTGGTGCATATTCTGATGATGAAATTAAGGTTACACATACTGTAATTTTAGGTAAAACTATGCCTAAGAGAGATGGATGGTCTAAGTAAGATTGTTCAGCCTGTCCTCCGAAAAAGCGACCCTATAGGTTGTTTGTGCAAGTACCTTATACAACCTGTATTTACATTTTTAAGTTAATCGCCCTCTAGTGGGTGTAAAAATAATGACAGTGTCTGTCGTCATAACGTATGACTATTATTACCAATCAAAATGCGTCATTTTGTTTAAGCGCCAGTGTAATACCGATCTCATAGTAATTGGGTGTAACTCGAGATAAGCGACCACATCTAACTCCACACCTAAAGCCTAAATTATGACACAGATAAAATAGGACAAAATAAAGTAATTGTAGCGTATGCTTTGATGAGTTGTATTTCAGGGATTTGTGAAGAAGCGACTATACAGACGTATTGGTTGGAGGACATGTTGTATAGTCAGAAACAGGAAGCAGAAACAGGCACAGGTCATCATACTCTCATTGAAACCACCAAAGACTGACATGGAAGAGAGAAGAAATTAAAAAAAAAACCATTTGTTTTGAATGAATTGCGTTGCTCTTTATGTGAGCTCAGAAAGCTATCAGATTTCATCAAAAATATTGTCTGTGTTGTTGACCGACAACATGATGGCATTGAGTAATTAATGACAGAATGTTAACTTTTGGGGTGAACTATCTTTTTTAATTTCATCAACTTTGTGCATATCAACTATAAATGTTTTGAGTAATCACTAACAAAATGACCGCATGATTTGTGTTCCGTCTAACAGCAACCCTCAGTGTTGCAGCATTGCATTTTAAACACTACTCATTTGCCATGTTGAAAAATTAAATAAATAAAATACCCAAAAGACAAACATATGATTAGGCAGAGGCTATTTTTAACTCTGCTTAAATCTACACCTATGAAAACACGGATGCACACACAGGCTCATAAATCTCTCCAGCCACTTGAGACAGAGCAATCTTTCGCTCGGGCAGCAGCGCTTGCGCCTCTCTGCTCACACACTGCTGTTAGTTATTCAGTGTTTGAGTGGAGTGAGAGTGTCTGTAGCAGTGCTGGGGGCCAGACCTATCGAACTAGGCCATAATGGATGCAATACATCAATGCGTTTGAGCTCAGCAAGTTTAATTAGGCTTTCCTGGTCATTTCATCAATGCCCCTCACCCCACGCCTCACCAACAACTGTCCTCAAGCCCCACCCCTCCCTCACGCTGGATTTGCTTAATACCCAGACTCCTCTGCTGCATGTGAATTATGTACCAAGACCTATAGCGTTAAATGGCTGACTGGTGCCACTAGTTTGGCCAACACAGTAACAAGGTTAAACAGGGAAAAGAAAATGCTTATGAGGGTTAACAGTTCGATATTAAACACACATAAGCACTGCTTTTTAAGCCCTCTGAGAACAGACAGCTTTCTAAGGTCAAAGAAGGAAGGGAAATAAATATGTGAAAGGAAAAAAAAAATGTGTATGTACATTTTGGCGTCCTGGAAAGGCTTTTCACCACATTGTTGGAATATGAATGCGAGATTCAAGTGTTTACACTCAAGTAAGAAAAAGGCATTGTCGACATATAATATTCAAGGAACCACCATGTGGTTTCTTTTAGCGCTCAAAGCAAACTTTGCCTCAGTCAGCGCACAGTTGAAAAGAAAGTTTACTGGGAGGAAAATGCAGAAGTGTAGATGCAGGTCAGTAAATGCTTGTAAACAGCAGAAAAAGATCTTTTGGTAACAACATTCACCTCTGTCCGTCCTCAGATCACTACAAGGCTGGGCTGTTTTTCTGTATCCACGATCTCACGATACACCTAGGCAATACACGTACAGTATGTGCTTCAGTAGCATAAAGCTAAATATATTATATATATATATATATATATATATATATATATATATATATAAATAATAAAATTACATTAAATCAAATACAATTAAATAATTGTAAATATAATTAAATTAAATAATTATGATTATTATATTAATATTCATGATGTAAATAATATACCAATATTTTTGCTTTATTGCTATGGGGAAAAGTTTTTTCTTTTTTATGCTTCATTTTGTGTTATTTTTTATGTTTAGAATTTTGGTTAAACATGATCAGACAGGGCGTTTATTTATTTATTCGATTTTTTTAAAGAAAAACAGGGGAAGAGTGGTGCATAACTAGATGGTGAGTTGATTTCTCAGTTCTTGAAAGGTAGGTTAGACTGCTGTTAGCGTAGTGTTCAGAATTCGTAAACATTCAGTCTTTTCTAACCATATCCATGTTATTGTCCTCAAGCTACATGCTACAGTGTTTTGTATTATTCTATATTTTCCTCACAACCGGAGGAATTGGTTGTTGGGTTTAGTAGCCATCTGACATTTATAACATTTTTGCCTTAATGTTGCAATGCCAGGTTCACCTGGCTGCTGTGCAGAAAGTCACCGTAATAAAATCTGATTATCGTAACCTTCTATTTTTCCAGTTGTTTTTATCTTTTATTATATTTCTTTCCCTTGGCCGAGCAAGTACAGACTTGATACATCAAATTACTTCCATGCAATTCTATCACAAGGCAACATGTTAGGTTTGACTTTAAATCTGACACTGGCGATAATTTACATACAGCGCACACACACACACACACACACACACACACACACACTCATCAATAGCCAGTGACATACCAGCATACAGCTTTACGTGACTTTTCCCCAATGATGGACTGCTCCCAGTTCACTAAATGTGCAGCCACTAATCCATTGAGTCTTTAGCTAATATATCCATTACATGAGTTGGGCTGCAGACGGCTAGCTGCGCTCAGTAAATAATACTTGTTAATTAAACAGAGAGCATCAATCTTGGCCGAGGCTTTGTGAGCTGCAAGAAAGACATATTCCATTAGCGAAGCTGGATATAACCAGAGCAAAGCTTATTCTCCATCTTGTTCATCAGTTTGTACATTTCTACCAGACTGACAGCAAAATGTAAATCATACAGTGGGGGAAATAGCATTGTTCTGAATTCATTTCAGTTTTGAGTTGAGTTTCCAGCATCACAGTAAGACAAAGTAATTGAAGTTTACAATCATAACAGCGCTGGGTTGTTATTTTTTTCTGTTAATTTATGCCACCACATTTTAAAATGAAGAGTAACAATGCTAGAAAGCAAAAGATTTTATTTTATTTTGTTCAGAAGGGTGAGACAAACTGAACGCAGTGAGATGTTTAAGGACTTCTCTGGACTAGTTAGAAGATACTTTCAGGTGAAGAGTGAAAGTAGAGTGATGCATAATGTGGTGCTATAAAGAAGAAGAAAATAAATAAATACAAAGTAAAAATAAAAGTATAATAAAATTTAAAAGTAATCACATTCAGCTGAGATAAAACCAAAAAAAATGTCCATACGGTTTTCAGTTTTGGGCAAACGATCCCTTCAAAAATCATATACAAGAACATTATACTTTTCTTTCTAGAATGAACTGTGAGCTCAAAACAAGATTTTCATCCCCTGCTATGTTCCCCAAACACTAGCTAAGTGGAGGACGTCAGAGGACATTTGTAAGTCAGCTTAGACAGGTAAATAAACTTTTGTGTAAATATTTCAGTAAGTTTCATCTCCAGCATGCTTCCAACCTCTTATGCCAAAAAATTGGGTGCATAATACTTTTTGTGTCCACTGAAACTGAATGCCACTGTGGAGATGGAAGGGGAATTTGAGCGCTAATTAATAGCTCCATAGTTATAAAATTACCAGCATGCACTGCCTTGAAAATGTACTAGTGTGCTTTTGGCCTTTAGGCTCTAAATGAAGAAATGAAAAAAATCTTTCTAAACATAATAGGAAACTAGCTGTAGATGTAAATGTGCCTTGAAAATGAATAGCTCCATAATTATAAAATTACCAGCATCCACTGTGTTGAAAATGAACTGGTGTGCTTTGGCCTTTACACTCTAAATTAAAACAAAAATTCCTTTTAAATATAAATACATTTAGCGGCAAAAGTGCTTTGAGAAGAGTTCGGTTTTCAGGAAGTCTCCAGTCAGACGGGCGACAACAGGGTGAATGGTTCGATTTCGATTTTCATGGAATTTCTTGAATCTCGCGCACTTAAGAGCTCTTGTGCTGGTCTTAAGCTCCTTTAAACCCCTGATGAAAGCTTGCCATTCTGTCAGCGTTGAAAAGTGGCAGCCTTTGAAAATGACAAAACGCTTCTTCCATCCGTAAATTAGAGACATAGTCGCTGTGAAATAAAGTCTAGAAACTGGAGTTTTCTTTGATATGAAACAATGATGTCAGGTTAGACATGCCAGCGTGTATCTAAAAACACTGCTTTAAAGTGCTCTGCTAAGTATGACACATTTTGAAGCGGATGTCTTAAATATTAAGAAACACATGGGCGCATGAGAAAATTGGTTGCCTGTAATGCTTTCACTATACTGGGGTTTCCGCATCTTCCGCGATAAATAACCTTTTTTTGTTATTCAGAGCAATTTACTACTGAATCATTCAGACTGATTCGCAAGTCTCGACTCTCAGTTGATTTTTTGATACAAGCACGGTTTCAGTATGCAACACTTTTTCGCTGTAGCGACACTTTGCAGGTCTGATACTGGGTAGGGTTATGGGCCACTTGGCGCGCACAGGTAGGTTAAATGTTGGATAAGGGGTCAGCAGCGTACGGGGGTCAACTTGATTACTAGGCAACACAATTCAATCTGTTTATGTTGCATTGTTTTGAGAAATAATGAATGAATTATTAACATGTACAAATGCTGAATAATCTTAACTTTATATCGGGGACTGCAAAATCGTGAACAAATGATTTGAACATTTGAATAAATTATTTGTCAAGATGTGAAAATAGGGCGAATTCTGGTTATTTGGGAAACTTTTGCCATCAAAATGATTGCACATAGCTGGTACTAATGATTAGTAAAGGTTCATAATCTTTTACAACTGATGAATAGTTTCCATTTTAGACTGGGTACTGCAAGCAAAACCAAATATATGACCTTTACAGACTATGACTGTGATAATTAATTAGAGCTATATTTTCATTTTTTAAATGTAAAAATGAGCATTGGCTAATATGTAAACAGACGTTTGACGAAATTTTGAGAATTCAAAAATACATTAACAAATAAACCTGCAATCAATCATAAGTCATGATTATAAGAGCATGATCATATAAATTTAAAGTTGATGACAATTGTGTGCATTTCAATTTCCATTAAATAATGATAAGTTAATCATTTGGTAATGTTTAATAAGTTAATTAGTTAACAATAACAAGCAAATTATCTCATATTTCTAGAAACGTGCACATATATTAAGCGATGATACGTTTAATATTAGATATGTTTTGTTATTTATTAATGAAAGTTATTATAAAGTGTGTCCAAGTAAGATAACATGGCATACAAATTTTAAATGCTAAAAAAAAAACAGAATTTATTCCTGTGGTGGCAGTCTTCAGCAGTCTTTAGTATCACATGATCCTTTAAAATCATAAAGTAACAATGTTCAAAACTTATAAAATGAATAAATGAATAAACATATTAGAATTAGTATTATTATTTATTGTAAAGTAATTGTGATTCAGTCAATAAATCATAGTGATACTCAAACAGTATATTTTAAATGATATGTTTCAGAATTTAATGAAAATGTATACTCGTAATCCACATTTCTCCAAATGTCATCTTTCATTTACTTTGTATAGTCACAATGCATTCCATGTAGGATTCATGCAATGCTGGTTTTAAATTTCACCAATATAAGTATCTAAGGAGACCTGTCTATTGAACGTGGCTTTACAGCCCACATGTGATGCATTAAATGCTGCCTCTGTAGGTATTGCTCAGTGGGCTTTGAAACAATGTTTATGTGTGTTCATGTGTGATTCTTCAATAGTTGTAATCAATGACCTTGCTGATGCATCTTTACTGCAATGCACTGACATGAGTGCAACAGAGATGCATCAGAGGAGGGCCAACTCATACTTTTGAACTCGTCATGAATAATGCAATCTAAAGAATCACCTTACATACACACACACACACACATTCATATATGATTAATAAACAGGTGGCTCAATTTAACACTTACATATGTCAATGTCAAACTTTCCTCTATGAACAATAAAACTTTGTTATACAAACAGCATATCTGAAGTCTGAGTTTGCCTCTACTTTTTTTTTTTTTTTTTCTTTGCTCTTGAATTTATTCCAAAAGCAGAGCTTTGATACTTGTAATGTTGGTGCTTTAGAGACACAACATCTCTAAGAGGGTTTTAGCACACTAAAGCACACTGATTAGCACACTAAAGCATGCTAAAATCCTCAAAAGAAGATGCATCTCTTAATTTATCCACTTTAAAGTGGATGAATTAGTACCGCTGAAGATAAAATTGTAGATAAACTAGTCAACCTCAAAAACAACATCAAACCCTGAGGCAGAAAAGTGTAGAGGCATCCAAAATATCATTGATTAAGAATACATTATCCACTTTAGACCTGTTAGAGAACTAAAGCGTGAACTATCTTGGAACTATCTCCTTCAACAAGCTTTTAACAGAACTTCATAGCAAGTGCATGATAATGCCAAGGGCCTCTAGTTTCTGACCTCATTTCGATGGGCTTTCTTTAGAAGGCCCTTCTGCAGCTCACCTCTGGCCAAACTATCATTCAGAACTGCCAGCAAGCCCTCCCCAGACTTTCCCAAAGACCTCAAAGAAATCAATGGAAAGCCCATCAATTTCTGGTGCCCTGCCATTTTTTCTAGCTTTGTTGTAGAAAAGAGTGGCTCTTTTGAAGACAAGAAGCTTCAACAGACTCTTCAAGCACCTGGGTTAGCCATTATAAACTTGTTGTGTCAATAATGAGCCCTCGATATACTCACAAGCATATAGTTCTTCACTGAAACAGATAATTACTACAAAGAGAACCGAATCAGACCAGTTTCACTCCAAAACTGAACTGCTGCAATATTAGTCTCTAAACCTTTGTGAGTTTTGGTGACAGAGAGAAAGTATTGATTATAAAAGCGTTGCCGTTGCAGTTTATCTACACCCCGCTGCAAATATATTCTTTCCAAACAACTCGGACACGCCTGGATAACTCCAGAGCCTCATTCCTCAAGCATTTAGAAGGTATTTATTGCCAACAACAAACAAACCATTGTTTAACAATGCGCTTTTCTGTACACTTACTCATTGTTTTCCATAAAAAAAAAAAAACTGCGCTGTGCATCTTTGATGCAGAACTTATGCTAAATATTCCAAATACTCTTGACACTCTGATACCTCATTTCTCTAAACCATCCATGACAATTAGTTTAAAACTCCCCGACGCCAAAAAACTGCTAACATTTCCTATAGCGTTTTGTGACTATTATATACATTACACAGGAAATATGACAAGCCACTATGCGATACAAAAAAAACAACAGCTCAGCATTTGCTCGGCGACATTCGCATACGCATGCAAAAAAGAGACCTTGTTTAATAAGCACTTCGAAAACGAGACTGGATGGGCTCTTATTTGTTTATATATATTCGTTGAATTTTTTACACATTCTTTTTATGATCTAGTCTGTCTCTACAGGGGTGAGAAAACAGGTGTTGTCTACCTGTTACTATTTAACATCACCTGGGGAGGAGGGAGAAACGTCTCATCTCCCACAAGAACGCGCTTGCATGTGTATGAAACTAATAGCCTGCTGAGACAAATACACTTTTCTAAATATAAAGCTATGCTATCATAGCAACATTAATGGCAGAGAGGGGAACCTGCTGTGTGCTTCATTTAATGGCTCAGAGAACCAGGCTTAATTAGCTTTGTGCAACTGATAGAAATAGACCGGTCAGAGCGGGAAAGCGTTATACTTGATGATAGTAATACTTGCCTGAATACCAAAATAACTCGAGTTTAGGTTTTGATGGCATTTGATGAAACAACCGTCTAGCATCTTCAAATCCGTGGCTGAACAAAAGCCTGTACAAGGAATAAAGTTCTGAGAACATATTTGCGATGTTCCCTTCTTGAAAAATTGAACAAGACATCTGTGAGCGTTCTATTAATATTCTGGCCAATTGTACCTGCCAGCTAACGCATATCGAATAATCAAACAGAAATGGACCCTTATCGCACCTGTGGCATTGTGGGTAATGAAACAGTGCAAGCCAACTGTGCATGCATGTTTATGAGCACGCATGTCTCACCAGATGCTGTCTCAATTATCGCATCCATATAGAGAAGTGAGCTAATTGAGCAAAGAAGAAAGGAAAAACAGACAGAGATGCGAAGTGTAAGAGTCTTACGACTAATTGCTTCCGACGAGTAGGTAGTTTAATATCACTAAAAAGTAATAATTTGCTTAATTTGCATCTGAATTAGGGGGTAACTGTTCGGCAGACTACATTTTCAGATACGCATAGATGAACGGTGTCATCCTCGACGCACACGCACACTCACTCGAGGTGTAGTCTGTACGTCTGTGACTTGGCGTAACGAAACGTCACGCGGAATAAAGTGAAACGCAATACAGGAATTATTTCCTTTTCACCCCAAGTGCTTTGACGTAATTAGAGATTAATTAATACCAGCCAAGTCACTCACACATGTAATCGTGATCAAAACACAATCATTGTAATCTACTACAACCATCAAGGGACTATCCAAACAAATTGCCATAGGAAAACATGTTTGAGAGGATATATCTGATGGAAATAATTAGATTCAAGTAATTACACTGTGCAGTAACTAGATAGTCAAATACAAATACAAACACTTTAATGTATTTGTACTTATTTTCTCTTATGTTACTATTTATACTATAGTCTTCCTTAAAGGTGAAGTGTGTCATTTTCGTTACTATCAAATGAAAATATGATCTATCTGTGTGAAAACCAACAGACAAATACACAGATAGTTTGCCGTGTCTGTTAGACCACCCAAAGGATGGAAGGAACATCTGAAATTGGTATTCATACAGTGCATTTTTACTATTTTATATCTATCATATTGATGGATATAAAAATAGTAATGTCATATGATATATATATATATATATATATATATATATATATATATATATATATAAGAAAATTGTATTTATTTGTTGTTTTTTTTTTTTCATAAAAATACTTTTATTTTGCCAGGATGCAATAAATAGATCAAGAGACAGTAATGCATGCATAATAAATATTATTAAAAAAATGCTGAACATTCCATTGATATATTAATCAAATTTTCCACAAAAAAAATGCAATAAAATAAAAATAAGCAGAACAACCATTGTCAGTGTCAATATGTGATGTTAATAATAATAATAAAAGCTTTAGTAGCAAATCAGCATTGCAATGATTTCTGAAGTTTCATGTGACACTAAAGAAGATGCTAAAAATTCATCTTTGTATTGCAGGAAAAAAAGTTTTGAAAGTATAGATTTAAATTGATAACACCTACTTTAAATTATAATAACATTGCTGTTTTGTACTGTATTTTTAAACAAAGAATTGCAGGTGAGGATAAATCTTTCAAAATGTTTGCTTTCCTCATATTTTTGAAGAAAGAGTTGAAAAAAAGGAATGTAAAACAATTTTCTAATTGACGGTATTATTAATGAAGAAAAAGTAATAAATGTCTAACTGTGGTGTATTGTTGTATAGAAGCAGCAGGGCTTTGGTCCAGGTGAGTCCATTAGGAAGTCAACAAGCTTGTTACCGCCACCTGACTGCCAAGAGCAACATTAGCCTACATATGGTCCCTTCAGTAGCTCCGCGCTATCACCACTTACAAAAACAACACCAGCACAACAACAAAAACAAAAAAAAAATAATCAGAATAAAAATCACAATCACACAAACGTTGTAGCCTCTGATGTGCCTTTTGATGGGGCTTGTGGGTTTGTTTTGGGGGCAAGAACAGAGGATGCTGTGTCAGTTCCCAGTGGAACGAGGATCAGCGACAGCAGCAGATGGTGGGATTGTGCGGGAGGTGGAGGATATTTTCCACTTGTCTTCTTTTCCGAGGAAGCAGTCTGGGATGTGAGCCAAGTTTAGGCAAAACGCGCCCTGCCGCCAGGGTTAGGGGTGGCAGTGTACGTTTAATGTGTTACACATCCAGCGCTAGTTAACAAAGTTCTAAATCAATGAACTGACAGATGTCAGTCAAAAACAGCACAACACCTCCAGAAACGATCCTTGCCCTTACAATGTAGAAAATCTAGAAGAAAAATTAGCTAACCTTTCACTCATCATCTCTTAAGAACGATGATTTAAAATAATACTTCTATTAAGAAAGAATGATTAAATTGCCCAAAGTGACAGTGAGCATCACAGATGTTACAAAAAACATTTTTTCACAAAAATCTGACAATACTTCAACACTTATAATAATAACAACATATTTCAGCTTTACAGAGACATCACAGGAATTACATTTTTAAAAAATGCATTAAAACTGACAACAGTTGTTTTAAAGAGTATCTTTTAAGAGTATATATAAATGCATAAATAAGCATAAGAAACTTCTTAAAATAATTAAAAAATCATAACCAACCCCAGTTGTTCACTATTATGGAAAGTAACACCTTGCATTATTTTAATCATTTCAATTATATATTTTAATTACTTTTTAAAATCTAGGCAGGGTTTATGCTTGTTTTATAAAAGTTGCTTTTACAACAAAAAGTGAAATAAATAGATACGACAGAGGGTGCAGCTCAAACAAATAGCATTAAGAACTCACAGAAGAAGGACGTTCACTATTCAGTAATAACAAAAGGAAAGGCAAACGGTAATTTTGCTTATTGTGGTGGAATTGGATCATCAAAGGTCAGCACCAAAAAAAAAAAAATACATAAATGATATTTGTCTTAATTGATATATTTAATTATTGCAGTTTTGTATAATATTCAGAGATTGATTTGATTGTTTTTGTTGATTCTGAGGAAATCTGATTTTGCGCAATGAGATGACTAAATACATTCACATTTAGTCTAGAACTACAGTAAGATCATGTTCATGCATAATTCCTCTGCACGATTTCTCTCAACATGGCAGCATGAGAGCTGTCAGTCAAGACTTTTTTATGTTTGTTTTGTTGTTCGTTTTGTTTGTTTTTGCTTTTATAACTATTTTTATCATTGATTTAATAATTGATAGTTGCAGCTCTATATCATTACTAATTTATGATTGCCATTGCTGAATATCTGCTTGTGTGTGCACATGTGACCTCGATCCACATTGTCCTCTTCCCAGAATCCCTCAGGGCTTGCCATGTTCCTGCTTCCCTCTCCCTATGGCTCAACTCAGCCGAGGCCAACGGCAAGCCTGCAACAAAACAGTCCCTTCTTGCCAGTAGCAGCTGGCCTGGGTTCACATAGCAACATCGTGACAACATTTTAGCCTATCCTGACAATGTGTTACCCCGCCACAGCAAGGCTGGTTGTCATTGCAGTCGTCTGCTGTCTCTTGGCAGCTGGATCCTGCTGGTCTAAAAGTATATATAATGTGATAGACAGCTGCTGTGTATGATTTCACTCTGCTAAACCTGCTTCAACAGATCATCAAATCATATTTACCCTGTTTTGAGTCAGGGGTGCTGCAGTCGCAATTGATTCTTCCTGATGAAAAAAACCAAAAAAGGTTGAATACAAGTGAAGAGCTAGCCGAGTTAAGTTTTCACCTTGCTTTATTCGTAAATGTCACGTGATTGATTTTTTTAGAGATGCATTAATATAGCGTTATAAAAACAGATTTTGCCATACATGCTATATGTAATTGTGTAGCTATGGCATCTACACAGCTTACATTGGAAATGCAATAGGTTCATTTATATAACTGATTACATTTGATTACTTTCTGATGAATTTTCTACATTTTAGCATGGTTTTAACTGTTACAAATATTCAAACATTTAAACCAGGAAGAACCAGGAACAGTTAATACTTTATTCCAAACAGGAAATAAAACAGTTATTGAATAAGCATGTGTCATTATGTCCCCTGAACTCCTAAAAATGAAATTGGTGTCTCATATTTTAGAGCAGTCAATGCAATTTATGAAAGATTTCAATTAAATCTGTATGTGGGTGTGGGTTAGAATATATTCAGGTGCAACCCGATTTGTTAACATTCTCTCAGTAACTGTAACTAATTACATTTATTTTTTAAGTAAATTACATAATTCCATTACATGCAACTATTTTCTCCCCAACACTGCATCTGCAGCATATATGATAACATGGGGTTAACAAGACACATCATGACTCATTGTTACTGTATGCTAAATTTAAGCATCATTTATTACATTGCGTGAGTTTTGGATGCATACTGACGCCTAGCGTTGTAAATGCCGCTTAAAACATAAGTTTTAATCTTATTCAAGAAATGCGCTGCTCATACTATTCATCTTGATGGACGCACCCATGATAGGGCTGTTATGAAGAAAGTGAGTCATATGATCTCAACATGCCAGCCTACGTGATGTCCAGCTCTGAGTACAATCGAAGAAAAAGAAAAAACACTTAGTTAACAACATGATTCTCAAAACTGCTATTCAGTTGTTAAGAGATAAAGCTGTTTTAATTAGGGAAAAACTACCGAGTGCACTTAGTAGACCTGAAACATGACATTCAAATCTGGACAGATGTAAAGCACCCAAAACGTTTGAAATTCTCCACTAGTCTGGTCGTCGAAGCAGTTAAGCTTCGCTTCTTGCCTGGTTATGACTGACAGCACCAATAACACAGAGAGTCAAGGCTCTGCCACAGACCATTACGCCAAGGTTAGCCATCCCTCGGTCTTCCATCTCAGCCATCATTCATCACGTTTCTCCTTCAAATAGAAAATCATTTGAATATTGCCTCAGAAAGTTCAATTTTTCCATCTTTTCTGTTGCGATGTAATGAGACGTAACACATTTCTTTGGTTCCACTTCTTTAATTCATTAGCCTGACCATTATTTGACGATTATCACAAAGTTAACATCAGAATCCAACCCTTCTTGATGACTTTTTAATGTTTCCCTCTTATTTCCCGTCTTATCAGCGATCAGTAGGTTTTAAGCGATGAATTAGGCGCCACATGGCGCAGCCATCAGCAATTAGGGGACGACACTGCACTCAAAGCTATTTCTGACATCTTTTATTCCTTTCTCCTCCTTTTATTTTCTCCGAGGAACACGGCAGAACGGCGACAGATATGACCTGTGTTTACTGCGTTATCATTTTTAATGAATTACCGAGCTCACGGAAACGTGCAAAGTCAACTTCAAACGAATCTGATCCAATTAAGGTGCTTAGCCATCTGTCAAAACAGTCACTTCAATGAGTGACACTCATATTTTAATGAGTCGCGTTATCGCGTGGATCGGGCTCGCAGACCGGCAACACCCGCCCCTCCCTGCTTTCCTCCAATGCTAATTCGTGTACATAGTGATTCTCTGATGCAACACCCTGGTAACTTGCATCTATCAGAGGCGAACGGAGTTAAGCGGGCATTGTCATTGCTATTACTTTGTGGATGTTTCCTGTAAGAGCAGTGAAGGCGGTGGAGACGGTTACATGGTCGTAAATCCATACGAAGGACAAAGACGCTCATCAATCCCTCACGGGCGGACAGACAGGGTGGTCCATCTGGCAAAAACATCAAGCTCAAGTACAATCAGAGGGGACACTGGCTCATCAGTTCCTTCAGGCTCTGGAACACTGATTGTGTGTTTCATGGATTGATGAGGAGGCTTAATTAAAGTGATGGACGCCTGGCATGTTGAGACGTGTGGAAAACGCTTGTGTTTTCTCTCCACTAAACAAATGCATTCTACGAAATGCGCACTCTTTGCATCAAAATGTATGCCTTTTTGCGCTTAATGGTCGATGCTTAGGCCGAAAGACATTCACCAGTCTCATAGACATCGTGTTTTAGACCGACGTCTTAATGCATGGTGATAAAACTGTATTGCGCGTTGAAACACACTATAAAAGTGGTCTTATCTAGTCTGTCAGGGTGGGCATAGATCCCACCGTTTCCTCTTGACAGGAACGCACATATCATTCGATGGGTTGAAAGTCATTAGGAACACTTACAGCACACTTACACAAAAAACTCGGAGATATAATGCAGCACATTTATAAACACAAGGACCTATATGGGCTTTCAGGGACTTAAATCATTTATGTTAAATCCCCTGTGATCACATTAAACAATGCGAGACAAATTATCAAAAGCATTTGGAGTATTTGCATTGCATAAAATATTACTTGAAAAGATGAAAAGAAATTGTTAGCTAAGCTGTTTCATCTCTTTATCAGTCCTTCAAATTTTGCCCAATTACCGCAAGCCAAATATATCTGCTGTTAATTATGCTGAGGGGGGAAAAAACAAAACATAGAAAAATCTTTTGTGCAATATAAGTAATAGCATGTATAATTTCTTTGACAGTCATGTTTAAAAATACTTTGACTATACGACTAACGCAGTTTTAGACTTTATGACTGAAAAGAAAAATAAATAAATAAATGGCAACCAACCAAAATATGTTTAAAATGAAATGGTTTAAATTCAAATGAAAGGTTTTCCTTTCAATTAAAGGATTCCATAAAAAAACACCTTTATACATATATAATCTGAAACAATATAGCAGAGCTTTTAGAAAATATTTTGACTATAGAAAATGTAATGCATAATAAATAATTTAAATAATTTATGAATAATATTAAATGGTTATATATATATATATATATATATATATATATATATATATATATATATATATATATATATATGTATATGTGTGTGTGTGTGTGTGTGTGTGTGTGTATGTATGTTTTTTTTTTTTTTGGAATTGGGTGGAGTATAAAGAAATATAAAATGTAGGGTATCACTGGATGCTTGTTGGGTTAAACAAGAAATATCTCTATTTTTTTTTTCGCACATCTGTGTCTGAGTACTGCTGATTAATTAGGTGAGTCTTTGGGTGTATTGGAGAATATAAATCTCTTTCTCTCTCTCTCTCTCTGCCTATGTACCTTTCTTTTTCTCCAACCATTTCTCCCCCTTCTCCCTCTTTTCTCTCCAGGGCTGGTGATGAACCTTCTCTACAGCGGTGCTTTATTCACAATGACACCTGGCCCATCTGAAAATCAAACAACATAGTCTGCACTCAGTATCCAGGGCATTCAATTACCAGGGTTGTTGTTGTTAAAAAACAACAGCTCTCATATCGCTACTCTATAAACAACACTACAGCACAAAAACACAAACAAATCCCCAATTGCAAGCATGTGCACCTGCCCTTTGTGACACAGCACTCCAAAATGCAATACACCTCTCTCTCTTCTTATATCTGCCTCTCTCCTAGGCGTGAGACTCGGGCCGAGGGGTGTTATTGCATTAATATTGGTGAGGTAAAGACACGGGTGATGTGGACGCACACCAGCGTGACAGGCTCGAGCAGCGGGGAACATGAGGAGCACGAGCTGAATGCAAAGCTTGTTTTGCGGTACGCGATCCAACCAGTTTGCGCAACAAACAACACTGGGGCTGAATGAGAAACAAGGCTGACCTGTCAGGGTCTAATGCGCAGGGGGAATATATCTTTAGTGAAAAGACAGAGAGAGAGAGAGAGAGAGAGAGAGAGAAAGCAGGACAGAGGTGGTTTGAAATGTATGCTCAGACAAAATGGAAGAAAAAGCACTGAACTGCGAGGTGATTATCTGACAGAACTATAGACCTGTATCTTAAGGATTTGAAATGACCTGAAAACACAAATCAGAAGCAGTCGTATACACATTATTTACCCAAATAGTCCAGAACACAAAATATCGCAACAATTAGTAACTTCTATACAATAAATACATACACTCACATACTACTATAACTTTAAAAGTATATAAATAAATAAAAACATGAATACAAAGCAGGGATGTGCTTGAAAAAGCATTTTTTTAGGAAGATGTGTTACATGTATATACATGGTCATGGCCGTGCTGTATTGCAATAAGGTCCGAGAGGCTGTTCTGTATCATGAGTAAATCACGGCTGAAGAGAGTTGTTAGGCACGACGCGACGCGTTTAAAACGGTTACCACACAATAAAAGAAACTGAAAATATACAGTGCTGATATTTGTTAAATGCATTCCTCCTGCTAAAAGAATAGCCCTGACAGCAACAAATGCAAGAAGAGGTTCTGAACACTCCTCAAATCTAATGGAGCCTAAATAAAAACAGAACTGCAGAGACCACCACATATATTTTTTAACACCGCATATGATATTTTCTCTTACACGGATATCTGCTTATCTGTCAGAATGTGAAATCTTTTAGTCTTTTAGTTTCAAAACACAGCTTAGCGTGAGATTGCAAGCGTCATTACAGTGTAAACTAATGGCCATATATAATCATACCTACATAATAGTAGATGAAAAATAGAAGATACAGTACTATTCTTCATCACATGGAAAAACTGCACAGACGCACACCCCACACACAACATATCTCGGCATGAGAAACATTTATTAGACGGGAAGGTCAAATATATATATATATATATATATATATATATATACACACACGCTATATATACACACACACACACACATTAATACATGTACATATTTTTAAAAATATATACTGTATATGTGTATATTTTGTGCTGTCAAATGATTAATCACAATTATTTGCATCCATCCAACTTTTTGTTTACATAATAAACATATATAGGCTATTTATTATGTATCTATAAATACACAAACATACAGTATTTTAGAAAATATTTACATCTATTTACATATCTGTTTATATTCATATATTAGATTTAATATATAAAACTAGCAAACATTTTCTGACATGTAATGCATGTGTGTGTGTTTATAGATACACAGTCAGGCCATAGCACCGATATACACCTCAATGCACCTAAATAAACCATGCCTTTTTGTTTGATTTTAGTAAAAAGTGGCTTGACCTACTGCTGTATTTTAAACGTCTTCGGTTGGGTCAGCACATACAGACAGTATACAGTCAGTCATTTAGATATAAGTTTGCAGCTGCAGGGTATACATTTTGAAGTTGATTGAAAAATGTTTAGATTTTTCACATTTAACTAAAAACAATAATCCATGAGATGAAGTCAGGTCTGCTCACCAATGGATTAGGTAAAAGTATGAAATCGTTGTGAGATTTGAAGTGTGACAGCTTTAGTAGGCTATTACGCTCTTTGCGTGATTTCTAAGCTGAATAATACCGTCTGACTGTCACAGAACGGATATATTAACCGCAGAGAAGAAAGTATGTTTTGTGTCTTGGTATTATTTGTGTTGACGTTTTACAACTACCGCGCAGTTATACAACGGATGACCGGAGATTCTCACTTAATAATAAACAAATATTTGAATGCACTTTTTTAAAATAACAATTTAATGCAAACAAATGTCTCACAAATGATAAGCTGGATGCCACAGACTTTCCTTTTTTTAATTTTTCACATTAAAGGGATAATTCACTTTGAAACTAAAATTTGAAGTTCATCAGCTTACCCCAAGGGCCTCTAAGGTGTAGGTGTCCTTTTTTGTTCATTAGATCCTATTTTGAGATTTTTAAGTCAAACTGTTGTAGTCTGTCAGTCATATAATGGTCGGTATAGGGATCTTTCTCTATGAGAGGAAATAAAAACATGCACAGAGAAATCCCCCATCGTAATGATACATTGATAAGACACGAAACTAGCATTTTGTGTGAGAAAACGAACAGTATTTATATTGTTTTTTACCTCTTGTACACCACCATGTCCAAATGATCTGATCTTTTTTAATTTACTAATTTAAGTAGTAGTTAGTTTATAGTATTCTTTGGTGCTAAACACAAGTAAAACTGTTTGCATTTCAGAATGATGTAGGTCTACTCTTTCCTTTATGAGGAAATGTTTTCACTTTTAATTTTCCACTCTTATTAAGAAAAAAATGCACGTGATAGCGCTAGCGCCTCCATGCCCTTAAAATTGCGCTTCAGCTTCCACTCTTCCTCTCTTTCTCCACTCTTTTTAAATTGTAAAATGAGATTTGAATGTTCCAATGTTTCTAAATAAACTAGAAACTAACGAAATATAACCACTTTGCCATTAAAAACTAAAACTGAACTATTTTAATGGCTGCAACAACAGCTGTGTAATGGGAAAAAGAGAGAGAGAGAGAGAGAGAGAGAGAGAGAGAGAGAGAGACAGAGAGAGAGAGAGCGATAGAGAGAGACAGAGAGAGACACAACATGGGCTTGATCAGAGAATTCTGATAAGCTATCGGACAAGATCTGGGGCTATACATTCGTTACCTTGTTTCAATTAAAAGTTGGCTTGGACTTCTGAAATTCATCTTTATTTTTTAATTATTTTCCGTTTCTCACCACCCTACTTGTGTCTACAAATCGGTCGCGCTCTCACCCAACGCCCGACATGTTGTCTTCTTTACAGACATTCACAAGTAGAGTGAGCATGCAGAACGTAATATTGAAATTTGTATCTGGAGAAGGGTACAGAAAAATGTATGCATTTTCTTTATTAAAAACTTTACTTCATTGAGAATCCCAATGAGCACAGAGAAGAGCTTTAGTCAGAGAACCCATTGGTGAGCTCCAGCATTTCTCTGTAAAGAGAGAGCAAAACCTTCTAGAAGATCAGCCATCTCTACAGCACTCCACCAATCAGGCCAGTGTGGTAAAGTGTCTAGACGAAAAACCACTTCTCAGTAAAAGGCACATGACAACCCGCCTGGAGTTTGCCAAAACGCACCTGAAGGACTCTAAGATCAAAAGAAACAATATTCTCTGAAACAAAGATTGAACTCATGGCCTGAACGGCAAGCATAATTATTGGAGGAAACCAGGCACCGTTCATCTCCTGACCAATACCATCCCTACTCTGGAACACGGATGTAACAGAGACATCCATGTACAGAGACATCCTTGATTAAACCCTGCTCCAGAGCGCTCAGGACATGAGACTGGGCTAAGGTTCATCTTCCACAAGGACAACAACCCTAAGCAAAAAGCCAAGATTACAAAAAGAGTGGATACAGGACAACTCTATGAATGTTTTTGAGTGGCCCAGCCAGAGCCCAGACTGGAACCTGATTGAACATCTCTGGAGAGATCTGAAAATGGTTAAACACCAATGCTCTCCATCCAACCCCATGGAGCTTGAGAGGTTCTGCACAGAAGAATGGGAGAAAATGCCCAAAAATAGGTGTATTGAGGCTTGTTTTTTTTGTTTTTTTTCTGGTAATACATTCACAAAGATTTCAAGCTAATTTATTTCATTTGTCATTATAGGGTATTGTTTGTAGATTTTTGAGTAAAATAATGAACTGAATACATTTTGTAATGAGGCTTAATAAAACAAAATGTGGAGTAACAATATGTGGAAGTGCTGTGGATAATTTCCAGATACAATATGGTAATTTAATCTTATTTCATTTCACTTAATTTTATCTCATTCCATTTAAATTTTAATTACACTTTTCATTTTAATTAAATTAAAATAAATTATATATTTGTTTTTAATTGAAAGGTTTGACCAGACAGCAAGTGTCTAGCATGTGAACTTTAAATAACGGATAACAACTGTGTCAAACCTTTAACTGGTACTATATGCATGCAGATCTAAAAGGAAAGAAAACATCAACAAAATGCACAAGAAAAGTGACTCTATACGACTCAGCCCACCTACATTTGAAACAAACACAAACAAATTTAGAAGTGCAGGGCAAAGCAGAAAAGGAGAGCATAGGAAAGCAGCTGCCAGCAGACCAATGATGCAAAAATCATGTCCCAGAAAACCATCTGAGGATAACTCACTAGCTGCCCGTTTTCCTTTTTAAAGTTAACATGTGCTCAAAACTGACGCTATTTATTGTTTTATTGTTCACCACCTGGCTCCATAATGGACACTTTTCACGATCCAATCCATTTCCGATGGATTAAACAAAGCCCCGCCTACATATTTAGCCGTTTCGCTCATAAATGTGTCACATTAAGGAAGTAAAATGCGTTGTGAATGGTGTGCTGTGCTGACTTTCATCGTTTTGTCCTTGTCCTCCTGCCTTAGAAAGCCCTCCCGGACGCATTACACCATCAGCCAGAGCGCAGGGCGAGAAAAAGGATGAACACTTGCTTTTTATACATAACCACATCCCTCTCCTTATTAGGCATTAGTGTCTGTTTCTTCTGCCATGTATAGAACCTTGATGAGCCATGTTTATTCATAGACTAACCTTTTTAAATAATTCTGAGAGCTCTCCGACAAAGGCCTCCACAGCATACTTAATACCTCATCTAGGTTTCATTATTCAGCGCTTATACTCTCTCTGCCGCCCCACTTGAGATGCAGAGCATGAATTATGCCGGGCCCCTTTCCTCCTCCTCTCAGCCTCCTCCCCTCCTTCACTTCCCACTACAAACATCTCCCCTCGCTCTCCTTTCCTCTCATTCCCTCTCTCAGCAGCCTTATCCCACAGGACAGAGAGGCTTACTGATTACTGCAGTAATATCACTACTCGCTACACTTCATCCCCTCCCCTTCCCCTCCTCAGTTTCACTCTGCTTTATTGGAATGACAAATAACGCTACATTTGTATACCCAAAGCAGCCGCCAGGTAGGCTAAGCTGCTCACAGCAATATTAAAGAACGGTCGAAAATAAAGAAGGAAACTAGCATGGAATATACATGTAATAATAAAGTATGAAAAAACTAACTTTTACACTGTCAAAAAAAACTATTCGATTTCAATGCGTCAAATGCACTTTGTCTAATATGTGTGTGTGTGTGTGTGAAATCCAAATTTGTCTACATAAAACACTATACACAAACAAGATTTGTGGCACATCTCATGTTTTTGTCACACCCGGGACTTTCATATTGTTTTCATTCCCCGTGTGCTCTGTGTATGCCCTAGTTTTTCTGGTGGAAAACCTGTTAGATTTTTTTTCAACTTTTCCAACACAAAATTTGCCAATTTAGTTTTAAATGCACATACATTTTTGCAGGTCTTGAACTTCTTGAATATATAAGAAGTTTATTATTATTTTTATTATTATATCTGTAGACCTGGTGTTAAATACACTGTAATAAATAATAATAATACATCACAATGTACATTTTTAATTACTTATTTATCACTTATTTATTCTCATGTTTGGAATATTTTTTGTGTTGACTGATCATCCATCTGAAACACTTAAAGTAAGAGTTTACTCAAAAATTGACCCCATATTTTACTCACCCCCAAGCCATTCTAGGCGTGTGTGACTTTCTTCTTTTATACAAACACAGTCAAAGTTTTAGTTTTTTTTTTTGTTTTTTTCTTCCAAGCTTGGTATGGGTGGTGGGCAGTGACCATTATTTCAAAGTCAATGTCATATAACTCAAGTCAGTGATTTGAGTTATAATTTTAGAGATATAAATATTTTTGCTACAAAGACTCATCGATCTGCTTCAGAAGACCCCCCAGAGGCGTATAGGTAAGTCTCATGATGGATATATCTGATTTATGGAGCTTCAAAATAATGGCCACTACCCACTACCATTACCAAGCTTGGAAGAGTCAGGATATTTTTTTTTTATAAAACATTCCTTGATTCTCAGCAGCTGTGTTTTAATCACAATACAGCATGGATATGACTGCTTCATCCAACAGTTCTGTGTATGAGAAACACCCTTAGCAACCACCGTTAGCAACATAAACAAATCAATAATACAGCATATAACTGTTCCGTTTATTATGTATTTCTGCAAAATTAAATGTCTGTTATTTATTTACAAGGTTACAATTGACCCTTGCTGGTGTTATGTTGCATCTTTCATGTGGAAATACGTTGTTTTTCCACATGATGAGGGAATATTTCTGTATCTACTAGTGTTCTGATTCATTGTCCATATGTCCATCAGTTTACACCGTAATGATGCTTGGAATATTGTACTTGGCATAAATCAGTCTGTTTTGAAACTAAAAGACAGGAAACAGACATTTTCATATGTATATATATACTTTATGGTAAATTATCAGTGGCTAAAGACCAACACGTGGTCCTAAACTAGTAAGCACTTACTGAGAAATAAATTTGCAATTCTATTTAATCCACCCTGAATACCACTGAAACCTCCAAGTAATACCCTAGCATCCACATAACATAACTAAAAACCATTCGGGAAAGCTTTAGCAAACTCCAACAACAGCATGATGTAAGAAAATGCACGCTGTAACAGAAAATACAAATATTTTGCTTACTTTAGTTACTGAATGACTAAAACTATAAGAAATGCTTCATTTGAATACCCTTCAATTAATGTGCTATTTTAAGGTTCATTACAGCATTAATATAACACAACTATAAAAGGAATGTTAGATACATTGCATCAAAACCAGAAAAATGCCTGGGTTAGAACTGATTGACAAAAGAGCCTAGAAATTAATTATTCCCATGGACGTTAATGTTGATACCAGGCTCCCTGTGAAAAAAACCAAAAAAGCACAAATATGTTCATCTTATTAATCCATTAGAGGATTTTTGGATATTAGAAAATGTGATAATTGACCATTTAAGGGTCCTTGAAATGTCTCTCATTAGCATATTAATCGACGCCTGATTTCTCTGAACGACAATGACAATTCCTTCAAGAGTGGAGATGATTACGATAAACACCTTTTTCGCCATGCAGGACAGTATTTGAAATGCACGCTTTAATGTTTTGGTTGGTATTGGAGTAAATGAATTAATTAGAAATGTGTTTGGAGGCACTTATCTCAAAACACATTCAACAAATTTGATCACGAGGCTGGCAACGGATGACAAATAAGTAAATAAATGCATAAAAAATGCCCAACCTGTGTTAGAAAGACTCGCTAATTTAATAACTCCCGTAATCGTTTTGCTGCTGTCAGTACGCATGAAAATCTTTCCATTAAAAAAAAAAACAACAAAAAAAAAGCAGAGGTCGCTCGCAGTTTCTAGCTGTCCGTGTACATGACTCCGGTTATTCATTTCTTTTCCCTCTCATTCTTCTCAAAGATGAGACTGTCACTTCCTTTCTGCTCAATATCAATCCCATCCTCATACAATTTCTCCTGTAACTCCAGGGGGTTGATGTTGCAACGCCTCTGCTCCATGCACATTTTCCAGCCAAAAGCGCTTGAAAACACTTACGCCAAATCGCGTTTGAATGTGTGTACACCCACACTATTTTTGCTCATTTGTCATCAGCTGTGGCACTGGCCTTCCTTCTCCCAATAACTGGGCTTACAAAAAAGCTGATTTCAAATGAAAAGACATTTTAACATTTCAACCCAGGCTAATGGCTAATAGGCTAAGTAAAGGGTTGCTAAATGAGGCGTTTAAACATCTTAAAGCGTAACTCTTCACTATACTGGCAACTTTCAGATTTGCCTGCTAAGCAATGAGCCATTCATAAATTAAAGCTAGGTTAGCAGTTAAAGTCAGCTGGAAATGGAAATGCATGTAACTGATTTTATGATGAATGATTCATCCTTGTTTAAAAAATTAAATCAAATAAATCTCTCTGGAGATGTATTGGGACTTCACGAATCAATTTAGTGCTTTTTTTGCAATTGATTGCACTCACATTCTGAATGTGTGAATTAATCCAAATCTGCTAAGATCTGACAGCATTGAACATCAATAGATAAAACTAATATATAAAACGACAGTCAAAAACAGCGATTAAAGGATTAGTTCACTTCCAGAATGAAAATCCATGATAATTTACTCAACCTCACGTCATCCAAGATGCTCATGTCATCCTTTCTTCGGGCGAAAAGAAATTAAGGTTTTTGAGGAAAGCATTCCAGGATTTTTCTCCACATACTGGACTTCAGTTTGAGTTTCAATGAAGTCTTAAAGGGTTCTACACAATCCCAGTGAACAATAAGTGTCTTACAAGGCAAAAAAAAAAAGCTAAACACAATATAACAAAACATTTTAATATGCTGTAGCATTTAGTCACAGTATTTCTGCCAGTTAGTAGAAAACAACAATTTTAAAGCTAAAAGGAGCTACCTTCATTCGTCAACACCAATTCAATTTTTTTATGAATCAGAGAGATTTAGCTACGGGAATATGTTTTATGCGCAAAGAAAACAAAAATAATTACTTTATTTAACAATTTTTCCATGTTAGTCTTGCACGCACGTTCACGAGAGCACCAAGCTAACTTATAGTAGTTAGTAACGTTTCTGCTTCAGTTAGTTTCTTCACAACGCCGCTCTACACAACAGATCCGGCAGCTAAACAATATTATCCAGTTTTCTAGATATTGACCACAGGTCTTTGCAAAGTCAGAAAAGAGCAGTGACGCATCTCCGTTGATGCCGTAATTTGTCAGAATAATTTATTGAGTTTCTGCAGCTCTGCAAGGCGTTTTGATAAATGGTACAAGTCACACAGAACTGTTATCAAAAGAGAGGGAGAGCGAGCGCCGGGTAGGACGAGTGGGAGAGAGACAGATAAGAGAGAAAGAGAGAGAGCGAGTGGTACTGCGAAGGAAAATTGCGGCAAACATTTCCATGCCATCATCCAATCTGTTCAGGGAGATGGGGAGATGACAGCTCTGAATCCGAGCAGGTGTCTCTTCTACCTTCCATTACCTCCGCTATGTATGAATTAGATTTATACAAAATCTCATAAAAAACCAGCCTCCACAATTTTACCGTCAAAATCTCTCCCCACATCCCTTTTTCCACATTATTTGCTATGCTGCAGAGATTGGACGGCTACTGAACAGGACGGTAAATAGCAGAAGCGCACTGGAGGGGCCTAGCGCGGGCAGCTGGAGAAATAAAGGATGATTTACAGAGCAACGCCGGGGGCTTGAAGCACCGCAGACTATTGAGTGAATAAACCGCCATTGGTGAATAAACCCAATACATTCCTAAACACATGACAGGAGCAGACGCTCACAATCCTACCGATCGCCCCAGCACAAGCTCTGTCGTTCTTGCTCGGTGATGTTTAGTTCATAAATCCCCCAACTCTCCTGTTCTGAAAGCACACACGGACAGGTTTTAATTCCGTCATATTTTCTGCTGAGTTCGAAAGGGATTACGCAGGCTGCTTTCAATGGAGTGACACGTTCTTTCCGCTTGGATAAATACACCTCTCTGACCATGTCTTTTCATCTCTGATTTTAGCTTCATTCCGGCACCTAGTAAAGTAAGTCGATTCATCAAATATAAATTAAATAGAATAAATTATATGAATGTATATATTAGTGCTGTCAAACGATTAATCGGCATCAATGGCATCCAAACTGAAAGTTTTTGTTCACATAATATATATGTGCATACTGAGTATATTTATTGTGTACATGAAAATGCACACATGCATATATATATATATATATATATATATATATATATATATATATATATATATATATATATATATTTATATAAATCATGGACGCTAGTTAGAATCCATGTGAACAAAATGAGTTCAAAATGGCAGTCTGATTCGTCAATGTGTACAGGGCTAGTCCAAACGGCAAAAGTAATAAGGCGGGCAATGGGTCTAAACCAAAACATCAGTCCAATCAGGCAAACAGAGCAGAGGGGTAGATCCAAGTAATCGAGAATCAGACAAAATCATACACAGGAATAACAGGCAGATAACACAGGTAGAACGCTCCACAAGGCAGGTAAACTGGCAAAACTTCTCATTGGGCGCATGAAGGGCCTTTGGTTATAAAGCCCTCAAACAGGAAATGAGTGTAGAGGAAGAATAGTGGTTGAGCGCAGCTAGTACTCAGTCTGGGCATTAGACATATAATACATCATAAACATACACCGTACACACATATATCGGATGCTATTAATCAGGATTAATCTTTGTTTAGCACTATAAATATACGAATACAAAATATTATTTATGTATTAATATCAATACATTACTTTTTTGCACATAAACAAAACTATATAGCTGTTTCTTATTTAAATACATTTTAATTTTAACGCATTATCATGGCAAAACAACTAGATACAATAAAAGGTATCCCTCCACCCATCAGCGTCACATTGTCAGGCTTGTGGTGTCTCGTGTTTTCAGTTTAATGTGTTACACTGGTTTTTACCTCATGTTTGCCCGTATTTGATTATTTTCCTGTTCTTGTTCAGTTCATTAATTCCTTCTGTGTTTGTTTATTTACCTTGTTTAGTGTTTAAGCCCTGTGTTTTCCTGAGTCTAGTGTTGTGGACATGTAAGTCTCTCCCTGCCTTGTGTTAACCATTTTGGATAAAAGACTGTTTATCCTTGTTTCCTTGTCTTTGCCACAGCAGGCAACCCGTGACGAACATGACCCTTCAATGCCTTAAGGCATTATAATTTATTTATAATGCATTATAAAAATAAATAACATATAATGTTAATTAATAATAATAGTAATAATAATAACAAAAATGATCATACTTAAATGTTAGAATGTATTGTGATTACATGTTTTTTTTTAACACACAATAAACAATTCAAATCTACTTCATTTATAATAGACTATCATATCTGGACATTATTTATTTAAGATCTGCAAAGTACCTTTCAACATCTTTTGAGTGGTTAGGTGATGAGTGTTTTTTGAGTGTTTCCTGTAAAATTAAGGCTAATGTGAGCTAGCTAATACTTTCTACTATGTGTCATATTACACATTCATCTGATATCTGTTCTTATGGCTGTTTGAGAAAAAAAATAGTGTTGTTATTATTATTACTTATAGGTGGTATTTGTCTGCGCTAAGTAATGTAACATAAGTAAAATGGCAAGACATGAGACTTATAGTGCATTATAACTATGAGTTTTTTATAATGCTTTATTCATTTCTAACAATGCCTTATATACCCTTATAAAGTATTATAAATACTGGCTTCAGAAAAAGTGTTACCAAAAATCTTCATAAAATTATAAATGTCTTGTACTGGTACTTTTGATCAATTTAATGCATGCTTGTTGAACAACAGTATTCGAGCGATTGATTTATCAGTTGATCTTACTGACCCTAAACTGTAGCGAACATGAGAGCAGGGTACCACTAAGTTAGCTAAATGCATAAAATATGAAATAAAACAAGACATCTAAGGAGGCATGATTAGATTACCTGCCTCGCCTACAGGCAGCTCACTAGTTTTTGGAAGGGAGTATTTTTCTGTTTTGTTCACTTTATCCTGCCATTCAATGTTATCAACCTTTGTTTTCTGTTTGTGAATTGAGTCTGGGAATGTGATTGTTTACAGCACCGAGGACTGAGTGAGGAAAACGGTCCAGAGCTGCTTCAGGGTTGCAGACAGACTAACGCTACCCTGCCTCAGGGCTTAAAATCTGGACTTTCAAAAAGTTGTCCTGCTTAAACGGATTGCATGCTCTCTGTAGACAAGGGCTATCTACAAAACACCTGTTGCAGTGCCCTTAATTCACATGAGGACTGAATCAATAGACTTATTTTTTTCAATATCTGAGATACATGCTCCACAAATAATTCTCTCCAAAATAACAACAACAGCAGCACGATGTTCAACATTTAAAAGGAGTAAATAGATTGAATAAGCAAAATTAAGCATTTGCTAAAGTGAAAGAGTTCTCTACAAAAACCGTTCTTAAATTTAAAAGCGTTACCTCGACAATTAGCTCGAATGAGCTGTGCAGGTGTTGAACAGTGATTGGCGGGGTATTTGATTTATATAGTTATTTGAATCAAAGAGAAAAATTATTTTCAGTTGCGTGTTACGCCAGTTGCTAGCAACAAGTGAACATCATTGTTGAATTAGAAACATCACTGAATAGCTGGAGAACTGAAATGAATATTATTGAATCCGTAATGAAAATGTGTGGAGCGCATGTTAGAGTCACATTTTCTGAAGAGATGACAGCAAAGTAGTTCAGTACTTTCCTCTATATTTTGGCAAGCTATAGGACATAGGACAACTATAACACATCCTTTGCAAAATGAATTAATTACAGCATTCACATTCTCTAGTTCACATGAGCTTTGTTTGGTTATGTAAGGGTATACTGACTCAGAAAACATGGTGCAGTACGCAGTTATGAAAAATATGAGGCAGAGGACATTATTCCATGATAAATGATAAATGAATAGCTATGCCACATCAGTCCTATGATCATATACAGTGAGTGCCATGGAATTATCATAGGTTATTAAATATCCATGTGCTTCGTACAATTACACTTTGGAATAAACAAGAGCTGGCTTTGGAATGTGTTATTATTATTTGCATTCGAAGGGATGGTTTATCAAAAAAGACAGAGAGAATTAAGCATTTTGGTAACCAAAAATTTGAATGGTAACCACTGACTTACTGCAAATAATATATATAAAACATAAATAAATGTAATAAAATAAAATTAAATGAAAAAATACTATTAAAAGTCAATCTTCAAAATAGAATTTGTTTAAAAAAAAACAGAAGAACTAATACAAATATTCAACAGATACATTCAAATAAGTTGCATTATGTTTTCAAGCTGCGTGTTGTAGAAAAAAAAGAAATTGACAGAAAAACAAGAAAGTATGCAACAATAACGCTCAAGACCAATCACAAGTCATTTTTGATTGACATGTCAGTCAAACGGTCTCATGGTTTGGCCTTGGCCAATGAAAGCTGCCATGAATTTCAGGCTCTGACAGCTGAAGGCCTGGCTACATGAAACTAGCGTTTGGAAGGAGCAGAGTTTGATAACGCTTGTGTATGCAGTTAGCACTTTGGCAAAGGTAACTTGTGTTTATTTTATGATTATGTAACATTAGCTGTTTTTGTACTTTGTAAAATTAAAGTAATCGACATGAGAACAGGATTCTGGCCACCTGAGGAAATAAAAGAATAGACATTTCTTTATTAACCACAAATGCTTGATAGTATATTAATAATAGGATCTTTGAGGTGCAGAAGCATTAAATGTTTGTTGCTAGGTTAATCCACAGAAAAAGACATGCCACTCACTGAAATCCAGACTGTATTCATTGTGGAGCACTTAGTACCAAGGTCGTTGCCCCAATCGTGAACTAAAAAAAATGTGTACAGTATGCCTCTATACTTTTGTATGCTTTCATTTTCTTCCTGGAATAGAAGGATGTCTTGATTCCAGATAATGTACAACATATGTTTGATTTTCTTCTTATGTTTCTCTTTTAATATTGTAGTAAAATACAGACCTCCTGCCCTCCCTCTGAATTTCATGTGTCATCAGAATGGCGTGATTGCAAGCAAACCATTAATGAGCTCATAAATATATGGTTTATGAATGTATAATTACAAAAAAAGTCATGTTTAATTAATAACCAAACAGTGTAAAATATGATAGAGCATTATGTTTACGATAGCATTTATGAACCATAATAGTTTGATTGCATCCACAGTTGGCAACCAAACCTTCTCCCCTTCTGCAGCGCATGAAAAAAAAAAAAAAAGCATTTCATAGGATGGTTTGCAATTAAAATTGCATTTACTGCATTCTAAACAATGAGATTGTCTTGACCTTGTGGCCCTGATCTGAGAAGAGGAATTATTTAAATATATTTTCTTTATGTTACATTTGTGCTCCTCAATAAAAGGAGAAAAGCAAATGAAAAAGCAAAAGGGAGAAAAAAAGCTAACCTCCCTACTTTGGAAGAATCTTAAAGCAAGAGGACAAAAGGATTCATCTTTCAGACTCAAGTTCCTTCTTAAACAAACTCATTACATTACATTTCTTTCACAAATTTGTGGGCTTTAAGCAACCGAGAAACAAGAAATCCACCCTGTACCCCTTTCTCAGCCATTCCCAGAACATCACAAAATAAGATACATTTCAAAGAACATGATCTTTGAAGTGTGCTTCCAAAACACACTCCTTTAGAGCCTTAAAAAAGGTTCTAAAAAGTTTCTGTATAATTTAGAATGTTGAAGTATATTCGGTTCACGTATAAAAAAAAAGGACACTCTTATATGATTACCAGCATGCTGTGCAGCTATAGTATGCAATCATGCAATGAGGCTGATTGTAATGGTTCCCTCTTCAATGAAAATAGCTTTAAGAATAAGAATTGCTGGACTCAAATGGATTATATAAAGTCGGTCTGAAGGGAAATGCTCGCATCCACTAAGAGCATACACAACACATAATAAATTATATAAGAAACCCAACTAATGGATATTAATGGGCAATTAACCATGCACAAATTGCCACCAACGAAAATAATTTGCATAGAACTGCCTCATTTGAGATTATTGGGCATTAGGAGATGTCATCCATTATTAGTGAGTATTGTGACTCAGTCTTTAAAGAAATTTTCCTTCATTTAAAGTGGTGAGACTAGTAAACACTTAAACTCAGACAGCAAAGCCAGTGAAAATGTGCATAAGGTCAGGTCAGTATAAAGAGGCTGTATTAGCCTCACACAGACCTTTAAAATCGATGTAAACGTTCTGAAATTGCCATTATTTTATATACCTTCGCTTAAAACGTTGAGCACAAAATGAAACCTATACTTTATTGCATAAAATTCATCTCTTCAAGGGTATCACTGCTGCAGTATCTAGCTTGTTTATATTATACACCAGTGTTCTTCTTTTATTTATAACATTTGGGTAGATTTTATTCACTGTGGTATTCCATCCATGGATGTCTTAATAACAGCGAGTAAGATAATGCAAACAACTGACAAACAAAAATTTGTACTTGATTCCATCAATCCATCTTTTCAACCTGTCTCTATGGCCTCCAAACTGTTGTAACTTTCAGGCAAGATCTTATCAAGGCAGCATTAAAATTTTCAGTGGATACATTTTATTTATTTAAAAGTGCAGTGTGTAATATTTAGGAAGCTCTATTGAGAGAAATGCAATACAATATGCGTGTTTTCAGGTGTATAAAGACCTTATACAATAAACAATAAAAGATATGTTTTTATGAACTTAGCTATTTATCACACTGCGGGTCCCCCAACATAAAAGTTGCTATCATGTTTATATGAGAGTGTGTTTTATCACTGTTATTCTTATGAATAAAACACTGACACAATGATAAACAAATAACATTAATATTTGCAATAACATATTGATTTATTGAATAATTAAGTAATATAGTTTCATTTAGCTTTGTAAAAAAAACCTCTTTGCTTGCTATCTCAGACTACGACATCTCAATCCTGTATTGACCACCGTAGCTTCTCTAAAGGGAGGTGTGAGCGGGGGAATGAGCCATTGATTGCAGTTCATAATCTCACTGCTAGATGCCACTAAAATGTACACATTACACCTTTAAGTGTAGCGTTTATGGCTTATCTTGGAAAAGAATTTGTATTGTTTGGTGTATTAGGGGTAACAGTATGATGCTCTTGTTTTAGAGGGAAGCACTACCTTTGCACTTTGCATTTGACTTGCATTCTTTCACAAAGAACGAGACACTACGCCCTCGCTAAGATCACACTTTGATCTGGCTGAGGCTAGAGAGGTGGGTCTTCCGCTTTCTCTTGTGCAATTTCCAGATTGGGACGTTCTTGCGCCCATTCCCAAAGCATATTCCGTGAATTCTTCAAATCGGGGAGCAAATGCTTTAAGCTCTTCATTCTGTTAAAATGAAAATTGCAAACATCACCGCCGAACGCTCCTCCCGCAATTATAAAATAAATTAAGAGTTACTCAAGGTAATGACTAGTACAGTTTGGTCAGATTAAAAGGCCACAGATGACCAGTTTCTGTCAGGAGATCAGACTGGGAGAAACTACGCTGAGGTGACCTTGGTGAGAGAATTTGTTCATGGAGTAAGCCAAATTATTTGACTACCGTGGATTAAAAGACACAGATGATGACCCAGATGAAAGAGACACTAACATGCCATCACTCCTCTGGGGATGCATCAACATGAAATTCAACACTCCCTACCAAGCCATCTAGAGCGTTTCTTGCAGCAGATCATGCTGGTTCTGTCCTGCACACCACAGTGGTTTTGCATATCAAACTAAAGTTCATAAAGATCTGAGTGCTAGGAGATAAAGAAGCTTATGGTACAATAATATAGGTAGCTTTAGCAGATCTTTAAATGGAGCCACTAATGATGAATGGAAAATGTGATCCATAAACAGTGACAGTACCTATGAGCACCTCCTGGCAGTCTCTGCCGATCTTACACATTGATTGTAATTGTCAATAAAGGGAGTGTGAAGAATGTCTTTTGCATGAACCTATCTTCTCTCTTCTGGACTGTAAGTCCACCAAGTACTGCAATCTGCATCCTCTCCGCCTTGAGCCCAGAACACTATTTACTGAGTAAGTTGGTTCCCCATCTATGAGACGTAACGATGGGGGAACTGAAGCCAGCAGATTAAAGGGCGAGCGAAAAACAGGCTGTAATTTGCAAACATGACAAACTGTAAATTCTCCTGTATGCCAGTTTCATCTTCGTGACAGTGAACAAGTTTTTTTTACAGATGGAGTGGAGCGAAAGTATCTTGGAGAAAATACCACTTTTTGCCCCACAATGTAGACAGAGGTTTCAGTTGCGCATAATAAATGACAGTTTATTGAAAGAACAAATAAAGTGTCACAGTCAGTTGTCAGAACAACGCTCACGCACAGCGCTCACAGACTGGGTAGTGCAGGGGAGAAATGAGCAGCCAATCCACACCGCAGTGGGATCCGAAGAAGAAACAGAGTCAAGTCATATGAGGAGACAGGAGCTGGAGAATCCAGCCCAGAGCACAGTAGAGAAACCAAGAATCTAATATCAGAGGTAGCTTTAGCAGATCTTTAAATAGAGCCGCTAACGAGCCACAGCTGTAGCTGATCAGCTCACGGCCACAATCAAAGACACACCCACTCATACAGAAACACACACAGAGACAGTGCAAGGATGAGACGGTGATCTATGAACCACGACAACTGGTCTATTTTATGATTCAATATTATGGACCGCTTTTATGTTTTCAAAGCTCTAAAAGCTTTTCATATGTTGCAATTTCACACGATTTTCTCCTTATGCAAGTTATGAATGATGTGATTTTTAGTAAATATATAAAAAGTAAAAATAGTAAAAATGAAAAATTTAAATTTTATGTGAGCTGTTCCTTAAGTGGTATAGTTCTAAGTGATCAATCTATATGTAAAAGCATAATTAATTTAATACACACAAATAAGCAAATAACCCTATAGCCAAATCGTAGATACTGGACACGTTTATTTTTAATCCTTGTGAACTTTGGAAGTAGCATTGTGGTTTGTGCCAATAATTTAGAGCACTATCTCAGAAAGTAATTGTTAGCTTTGTAAACAGTTTTGATGACCGGGTAGCTGAGGAACAGAACGGCTGATTGCGTATTGATCAGGAGAAGGTGTGCGTTGCAGTCGGGATGGAGGTAACGGGGTGGAGGGGGCTCCCACTCACAAGGTGAAGGAGGTCAGAGACTCGTTCTGCATCTCAGTGTGAGTTCAAGCGAGGGTGGCGAAAAAAAAGCATAGCTGAGATGATGAAGAGACTGTATTTGCAGAGGGTTTTACTCCATCCCTGTGAGTGTAAATCAATGGGTCTTTTTAAATATGCACATGCTTTTGCATCCCGTGAGGAATAGTTATTTATTATAGTTAGTTATGTAGATATGTTATGTTGTTGTTACGTGACCGCATTTGTTTCTCTCCTTCTTTTCTGTGATTGGATAATTTTAGTGACGTCTTTTCTGTTATTATTTGCTGCTGTTTTTTTATTAGGTTTCTTTATTGGTTCGCCTGACCATCTGGGAGGATCTGGATGTCCAATCAGGAGCCGCGATGCAGAATTTAAATGGAATTGGTGTGCATGTTTCGGGAGGGCGGTGGAGTTGTGGCTAGCTTCACCGTACCTCATTTGTGCTGTGGTTTTCTTTTGAGTACTGTAATCGAACAAACTGAGATGAGTTAATTTAATCGAGAGAAGAGGGAGTTAGTGATGTCACGTGACGTACATTTCCCCAACACGTAGGTGTACCTATGTTTAACTCACTAGTTTAGGAGCGGGTGCTGTTTGTGTATTTATGTTTCAGCTAGGGTAGTTTATTATTTGTTTTCTTTCTTTTCAGTTAGGTTAGAGGAAAAGGGGGATTTCAGTTAGTATTGTATGTTTTGTTAATTTCTTTTATTTAGCACCGCTCGTTTCTTTTTCTTCTCTCTGTTTGTTTCCGTTTGTACAACCTGTATATATATGTATATATATTGACTCACTCACGATCAGATTGCTTTTGGCAAGAGCCAGTTAATAAAGCGAACCGCGAGGTTTGTAGTAAAAATCTCGGATTGTTTTGGTTTCTTTCTTCTTCCCGTTCTCGGATGTTATTCAAAAGGTTTATTTCTCCCGGTTATGTGCGTCCTTATTTTCCCTAGACCATCACACACCAATAGGGGCGTAACATAAATGGGGGCTCGTCCGGGATATATATGTCCATGTCCGGTTGCTTGGGAGGTCCTTCCTGTTTACTCTGAGGACGGTGTTGGATTGAATTGAAACGTGGATCGTGTTTGTTGGGTAAGAGTGGCGCAGTTTTGGAGTTTGTGGTTTAGAACAGCACCTTTATGAAAATTCTTGTTGGTAGGCTTTATGATGTCGGAGATTGTACTTAAGTTTATCGAGACGCCATCGTTAGATGCTCTTAATGATTTTCGTAAAGATGATTTGATTGCACTAGCTGACCACTTCCGAATTTCTGTTCGTCGGCAGTCACTAAAAAGAGAAATTAAAGCTGCTGTGTTAGATGGGTTAATATTACTAAAAGTTCTGAGTCTGCCCGAGTCTGTGTCTGATGAAGCTCAAACTGTTACGGAGGAAAATGTTTCTGAGGGCGCGAGAGTGGCGTTGAAGAGGCTGGCTCGGTTAAAGCGGACGCGGAGGCCGAAGCTAAGACCGGTCTACCTCAGTTTATACCGTTTTCTCCAGCAACACCCATGTCCAAAGAGGACGTGAATCTAAAAGTCCGTCTTGAGCGGCTCCGCATTGAGGCGGAAGAGAATGCTAAAGTTCGACGGGCTGAGTTTGAGTTGAAACTCGAAGTCAGGCGGCTCGAGATTCAGGCCGAGAAGGAGGTTCAGCTGCGCCGGCTGGAGTTGGAGGAGAGGAAGCTCTCGTCTGGGTCCGCTGCTGGCCAGCGGCGGCCCGGCCCAGTGAATAAAGACTCGGTAGGTGAAAAATCTCCTATATTTGATGTCAGTAAAAATATTCCTTTAGTGCCTTTGTTCAGAGAGACGGAGGTGGACAGTTATTTTTCTGCATTTGAAAGAATTGCGATGTCATTGAACTGGCCTAAAGATGTTTGGGCGTTATTATTACAGTGCAGATTAGTGGGTAAGGCGATGGAAGTTTTTTCCACTTTGCCTTTAGCCGAAAGTTTGCAGTATGATAACGTTAAGGCAGCTATTTTGCGCGCGCTTATGAACTCGTACCTGAAGCCTACCGACAAAAATTTCGAGGCCATAGGAAAAGTAACAGTCAGACGTTCGTTGAATTCGCACGTGAGAAAGGGATTTTGTTTGATAAGTGGTGCGTTTCGAGTCAAGCTAGCGATTTTGCTTCTCTGCGTGAGCTTATACTTCTTGAGGATTTCAAGAAGTGTTTACCTGAACGCATCGTATTATATCTAAATGAGCAAAAGGTGACGACGTTATCGATTGCTGCTGTTTTGGCCGATGAATTTGCGCTAACGCATAAAAACGTGTTTTCTGTTGTGCGCGGTGACAGGCCTGGTGTTGTGGCTGCATCTTTGAATACTGTACCGGCCAAGATCAATGGGGAACGGTTTAGAGAAAAACGTGAGTGTTTTTATTGCCATAAAGTAGGTCATGTCATTGCTGACTGTATGGTATTAAAGAGAAAATCAAATCCGGTTAAAACGCAGTCAGTAGGTCTTATCAAAACTTCTTTAGTACAGGCTGATTCAGGGTATGAACCATTTTTGTTAGATGGTTTTGTGTCTTTCAGTGGTCAACTTGAGGACCGAGTTGCAGTGAGAGTGTTGAGGACACTGGTGCTGCTCGCTCATTGATGTGGTGATGTTTTGCCTTTCTCCAAGGAGTCTGGTTTGGATTCCAGCATTTTAGTGCAAGGTATTAGTATGGAAGTAATAAAAGTCCCATTACATCGAGTACATTTGCAATCTGAGCTTGTAACTGGCTTTGTTGACGTGGGGGTACGACCTACCTTACCAGTTCCTGGTATTGAGTTCATTCTGGGTAATGATTTAGCAGGGGTCGTGTGTTGCCAGTTTTAGAGGTTTTGGATAATCCTGTGATTACTCCTACTTCAGCAGAATTGACTCAGAGATTTCCAGAAGTTTTCCCAGCGTGTGTCCTGACTCGGTCTCAGACGAAGAGGATGGGAACGGAGTTTACACTAGATGACACCTTCATGTGCACTGATCATCCAGTTCAAGTTGATGTGGAGTCTGTCAGTGTCAAAGAGCATCCATGCCAGGAGTCAGAATCAGAACAGGTTAGTAAGTGTCTATCACCCCATATTTTTACTCTGAAACATTTAGTTAATGCTCAGAGGAATGATGTGACTTTAGCAAAGTGTTATGATGCAGTGTCTATTAAGAAAGGGGACGCAGTTTATTTTATTGAAGGTGATTTGTTAATGCGAAAATGAAACCCAGAGTAGCTGATGAGGAATGTTTCGCTGTCTGTCAGATAGTGCTACCTGTAGCATATCGCTCACATGTACTAGCACTAGCCCATGACCATGCAATGGCAGGTCATTTAGGTGTGGCTAAAACTTATAATCGGGTATTGCAACATTTCTTTTGGCCTAGATTAAAAACTGATGTGGTGGAATACTGCCGCTCGTGTCCTGCTTGCCAGGTCATGGGTAAACCAAACCAGGTGATTCCACCTGCACCATTAATTCCGATTCCGGTGCTCGGTGAGCCTTTTGAACATGTTGTAGTGGACTGTGTTGGTCCACTACCCAAGACAAAAACTGGAAATCAGTTCCTTCTAACGGTGATGTGCATGGCAACCCGATATCCAGAAGCCATTCCTTTGAGAAAAATTACCTCAAAGGCAGTAATAAGAGCCTTGGTTAACTTTTTTTCTACTTTTGGATTACCTAAATTAGTACAGTCAGATCAGGGAACTAACTTTATGTCCAAGTTATTTAAGCAGACATTGCAGACGTTAGGAATTAATCACCGTACGTCTAGTCCCTATCACCCAGAAAGTCAGGGTGTGCTAGAACGTTTCCACCAGACACTGAAATCTATGCTAAAAAAGTATTGCTGGGAGTCCGGTAATGACTGGGATGAAGGTGTCCCATTTGTTCTTTTTGCAGTACGCGAGACTGTTCAAGAATCCTTAGGTTTTAGTCCAGCTGAACTTGTGTTCGGACATTCAGTTCGAGGACCGCTGAAGGTTTTAAAGAACAACTTCTGGATTGTGGTAAAGACTTGAGTCCTTCTCAGAATGTTCTTGATTATGTCACTCGTTTTTCGTGACCGTGTGCAGAAAGCTTGTGTTCAGGCTAAAAAGGAGCTTGCTAGAACTCAGGGTTGCATGAAAGAGCGTTATGATAAAACAACGTCACGCGCTCTTTTCTGTTGGTGATCAGGTACTCGTGCTATTACCAATTCCAGGTTCTGCTCTGTCGGCACGTTTTGTTGGTCCATATGAAGTGCTGGGGAGAAGGAGTGAGACGGACTATATAATCGGAACACCTGATCGTAGAAGAAAAAACGTATCTGTCATGTCAACATGCTTAAAGTATATCATTCTAGGAGGAGTCTCCTTTGTGTCATCCAGAGAAGTGCTCGGTGCCTGTGCTTTCTTCTGCTGCCGTGAGTAGTGGTTTTTCCAGCTAAAACTGTTGATATGGATGAGGATAAGCTGCCAGTTGGTCCGATTTCTTTTGCACGTCTGTCTAATTCAGAAGTGTTGGCTGATTTGTCTGCGTTTTTGTGTCATCTAACTAACGAACAACAGGCTGACCTTGTGAGTTTGATTCAGAGTTTTCCTTCAATTTTTGGTGATGTACCAAAGCAAACTGATGTTCTGTATCATGACATTGACGTACAAAATGCCATTCCTATTAAGCAGCATCCATATCGTTTAAATACTACAAAGCGAGCTATGATGAAGAAAGAGGTAGAGTACTTATTACAAGAAGGTTTTGCAGAGCCTAGTGTAAGTCCTTGGAGCTCTCCATGTTTGCTAGTTCGAAGGCTGATGGTAGTGTCCGATTTTGTACTGATTATCGGAAAGTAAATTCTGTCTCAGTGCCTGATTGTTTCCCGTTACCCGGATGGATGACTGCATTGATAATGTGGGTGCAGCCAAGTTTGTTAGTAAGCTAGATATGCTTAAGGGATACTGGCAAGTTCCCTTGACTCCGAGAGCATCAGAAATTTCAGCTTTTGTGACCCCAGATTCGTTTCTACAGTACCGGGTTATGGCGTTTGGCCTTCGTAATGCACCCGCGACCTTTCAACGTTTAGTAAATACAGTATTGGCAGGAGTCCCAAATTGTAGTGCATACCTTGATGACCTTGTAGTTTACTCTTCAACCTGGTCTGAGCATATGTGTACACTTGCTACGGTGTTTCAGCGACTGGCTAATGCATCATTGACACTTAACTTGGCGAAATGCGAGTTTGGTAAGGCTACGGTCACTTATTTAGGGAAGCAGGTTGGAGGTGGTCAGATCCGTCCTGTGGATGCAAAAGTGACTGCCATCAAAGAATTTCCAGCACCTACTACTAAGCGTGAGCTCCGCAGATTCTTAGGGATGGTTGGCTATTATCGTAGTTTCTGTAAGAATTTCTCTTCTGTTGCTAAATCGCTAACTGATTTGCTTAGTCCCACAAAAGAATTTATTTGGTCTGATGAACACCAACATGTATTGAAACCATTAAAAACCTATTGTGTAGCTCACCTGTTTTATCTGCACCTGATTTTTCACTTCCTTTCAAATTAGAGGTGGATGCTAGTGCCGTTGGAGCTGGTGCTGTGCTCTTACAGGAAGATAAAGAAGGTATTGACCATCCTATTTGTTTCTTTTCCAAGAAATTTAATAAGCATCAACTAAATTATTCAACCATTGAGAAAGAGGCTCTAGCACTGTTGATGTCCTTACAGCATTTCGAAGTTTATGTGGGGTCTACCCCATATCAAGTGATAGTGTATACGGATCACAATCCCCTTACCTTCTTGTGTCGAATGTACAACCACAATCAGCGGCTTATGCGTTGGGCTTTAATTGTCCAAGATTACAACCTGGAAATTCGGCACAAGAGAGGCACAGATAACGTGGTAGCTGATGCTCTTTCTAGAGTTTAACAAGTGGGTACAAATTGTTTTGTTATTTTTCTTTTCAGTAAACAAACACTTTAATGTTTGTTTTTTTTAAGGGGGAGGGTGTTACGTGACCGCATTTGTTTCTCTCCTTCTTTTCTGTGATTGGATAATTTTAGTGACGTCTTTTCTGTTATTATTTGCTGCTGTTTTTTTATTAGGTTTCTTTATTGGTTCGCCTGACCATCTGGGAGGATCTGGATGTCCAATCAGGAGCCGCGATGCAGAATTTAAATGGAATTGGTGTGCATGTTTCGGAGGCGGTGGAGTTGTGGCTAGCTTCACCGTACCTCATTTGTGCTGTGGTTTTTTTTGAGTACTGTAATCGAACAAACTGAGATGAGTTAATTTAATCGAGAGAAGAGGGAGTTAGTGATGTCACGTGACGTACATTTCCCCAACACGTAGGTGTACCTATGTTTAACTCACTAGTTTAGGAGCGGGTGCTGTTTGTGTATTTATGTTTCAGCTAGGGTAGTTTATTATTTGTTTTCTTTCTTTTCAGTTAGGTTAGAGGAAAAGGGGGATTTCAGTTAGTATTGTATGTTTTGTTAATTTCTTTTATTTAGCACCGCTCGTTTCTTTTTCTTCTCTCTGTTTGTTTCCGTTTGTACAACCTGTATATATATGTATATATATTGACTCACTCACGATCAGATTGCTTTTGGCAAGAGCCAGTTAATAAAGCGAACCGCGAGGTTTGTAGTAAAAATCTCGGATTGTTTTGGTTTCTTTCTTCTTCCCCGTTCTCGGATGTTATTCAAAAGGTTTATTTCTCCCGGTTATGTGCGTCCTTATTTTCCCTAGACCATCACACCAATAGGGGGCGTAACAGTTGTGTTACAATTGCGCTATCGAATATGGGAAAATGCTAAAAAAATGGTGTCAGATGTCAATACTAATTTGACCTTTTGAGAGCAAGAGTTCAGAATCAGTGACATCAACAGTGAGGAACACAAAAAATAAAAATAATGTTGTAATGTAATGCTGACCTACACAGCTATGTCTGAATGTTCTATTCAAAAACCATGAATAATGAAAAATAACAAATAAATTCAAAAGCTAAAAAATACTTGTTGGACTGATGATCTAACAATTTCAAGGACTTCCCTTACTGCAAAAGGCCTGTGGTGCGCTATTTGTTGTATTTGCTATATACACAGGACTTATCAAACTTTTTTTTTTTAAACCTTTTTGACGAAGTCTCTTATGCTCTCCAAGGCTACATGCTTTTGTTCAAAATACTGCCAAAAAAGTAATATTGTGAAACATATTTGAAACAATTTGAAACAAGTATTTTCTGTTGTGCATTTTTATGTTGCGTATTAGAAAATAATTATAATATGCAGATTTGCTGTTCAATTATTTGTAGTGCTTAGTTATTAATAATGAGTATTGTTATGGTCATTTTTCATGTGGAAACATTTTTTAAAGATTGTTTGATCAACGTTTACTGAATCAAAGCATTCATTTTCTATTAACACACACACACACACACACACACACAATTACTAAGCAACGGTTTTCAACACTGATAATCTGAAATGTTTCTTGAAAATGATCACAGTAGTAGTAAATGTTATGTTTTTTGTTTTGTTTTTATGTAAGAAATGATGCTTTGTTTAGAGTGTATTCATCACAATGCTGTTGGTTGCTAGAGTGTTCTTAAACAGCAGTGATCTGGTTCCACACAATGCTTAGACTAGTCTTGTAATATATTCATCTGTGTTTTCTTCTTCTTTTTTAAAACTGGTGATAACATTTTACGTAAAAACACAGATTGGTCCAATTGTAATTAGAAAAAAAGGCTGATTATTTACTGGATAACTTGGTTAACTAATTATAACTTGGTCAGACTAGTTCTTAACTAGTTAATTAGCTCATTTTATGAAACTGGCCCCATGGGTCTTCCTTAAGGACCGTTCACACCAAGCATGATCATAATAAAGATATAGTTCTAAAAGTCTTTTTTTGATATTAAAGAATAGCAAAGTCCATATAAGCAAAGTCCATATAAGTTTTTATAACAATTTTTTCCAACTGATAAACAATAAAAACATTGACAGCCAATCAGAATCCATACAGCTACAACGAGCTTTAGAATTTAAAGAGGCAGACGCACGTTTGCTCATGTGGACTCCAATACCGTTATCCTTATAGTTATCTTAGTTATTGTGCTTCATCAGAAAAACCATGCTGGTCGAGTCTAATGTTTTGTTCATGAACACCACAGTGAGCTAAACTTGTGTTTTTAACATGTCAAGTATACAACAATACCAACAACACAGATTTGTCAGCTCTAAAGTAGCAACCTCAACTTTTTCAGTCCACTCACAGATTTACAGACATCACCGTTATGATTCTGCCTTGCTTTTTGGTGGTTTTACAAGTACGGACACAGTCAAAACACAGCGCCACAGACCTTGCGGTACGGGCCAGGATTTTGTAGAGGTGTAACCGAACTCATACCTAGAATTTAATTATCAGGCTTATGAATGCATGCTGGCCCACCAACCAGAGATTAATAAACACTCCGACTCCGATTGAACGCGTTAAATATTACTCCGATGACCCTGGGAGCTGGTTATTGATAGAGGAAAAGGAGGGGCGAAAGATGAAGCGAGGGCCCGTGTGCGAGAGAGAAAAAGAGAGATCGAGAGAATGAGCAGCCTTGGCGGGTTTCGACACTCACTGCTGAGCTGACACTGGAAGAGCAGGGTGTAATGACAAATGAGTGAAGAGGCCACAGCATGAGGTCCAAACGACCAAACAGAGAGAGAGAAAGAGACAGAGAGACAGACAGAGAGAGAGAGAGAGGCTCTTCCTCATGCTCTGTAAATAGATAAGATTTGGCTGCTGTCAGTGTTCCTGTGTATTCATCACTATAATGTCTACCTTGGGGTTGGTTAAATGTTCCAAGGAAACATCAAGGTCATTCTCTCGGCTAAATAATGTAATAAACTTTAGCAAACGCCTGATTTGTGTGTTTCTTAATGTGCTGGAAATGACAGAGACACCAAGCTGAGCTCATTGTGGTGAGCGATCTAATAAGCCTCTCTATCTAGTAAATAAGGTTAATGTATTTTGTTGGATCATTTACTTCCTGTGCTTAAAATGCCCTCTGATAAATCTCCCTGTGCAACACAGGATGCTATGTTCTTGTTCTGTTTCCAAGTTTCTGCACACGGCTCATTAGTCATAGAGGAATGTACGCGGTTAGATGAAGTATTTGCGGAAAAACAGCCCTAGTTTGGACTGTGAACGAATTGAATTACCAGGTCCGGCGGCAAACTGCGAATTTAAGCGCTTCATTTAAGATGCGTCACGTGGACTTAATACCCGGACTCCCTGACCTTCGCAATCTGAATGAAGCGAGACGTCATAATGAAATGTAAAAGCAGCACCTTCTTGCGAGAATGACAGGTGCAGGAAATTACATCATCAAACACTGCCACCTGTCAGTTGATTGCCTGTCCTGTTTTGATGACTCAAGAACTCGGTTGACCTCTGAAGGTTTTATCGTGTAGGTCTACGTCGATAATTGAGCAGGGTTTTTGCATCGCATTCTGTTCGCCACATCAATTAGCAGGAATGGTGATGAGAATGACATTTAAAAAAGCTACGAGTCACCGCATACTTAAATGTCTGCTTTTAAAGATCAACAAAAAAAAATAAAAATAAAAATAAACAAACTAACTAATTACAAAGCGTGAATTAAACTGAAAATGTAAGTTGGAGAACACATGGAGAAAAAATTATGCATAAAAAAAAGAGTAAATTAAAATTAGAAAATGTATGTGTGTGTATATATATATATATATATATATATATATATATATATATATATATATATATATATATATATATATATATATAGGATTGGAAAACAAATTTGCAACTTTCTTAATTAAAGATAGACATTACAGCCAAACCAATAGAATCCGATCCACCATGCATATACTGAAATCAAAAAATTGATTGCGTTATTAACTGGTTGGTTAATTGGAATGGGAGAACCCAAAGAGCCCTATCACTCTCCCCTACATTGATTTTCACAAGATAAAACTGTAATTGTGACCATGAGACTGCTCTCAAAACACAGTGCTGAGATTTTCTCCAATTAAACCATTTTGTGTTCATTTTTTTTAATCTCTTCTCTTCTTGCATCAGCCTGACGGGGTCTCAGAATGGATTTGGAGATATTTGCTGAAGATTTATCACTGTATCTCCACCCTTTAGACTGCATAAAAAACGGATGCTTGGAAAATAAATGTTAAACAGTCAAGGCCTGAAAGTCGCAAGGGAATCACATTAACATCCTGCAAGGCCCTGAAAGCATCAGTTCAACCTTGACTATCACATTATTTAACTTTAGACTCACACCTGCTCTTCTTTAATGGCCTAACTTTAACATTCACATGATTTCGCCCATCAGCACTCTTATTTATAACACAAATATGTAGCCAAGACCAAGGCAACGTTTCAAATTAATGATACACTTGTTTACAGGGAAGACCACAGCTAGTTGTTACATTTTTTACTCCAGTGAATATTTTTCAGGAAGGGTTCATCTTTAAAAGTCCAATTCAATATAGATATTTTAAGTTAGGCATTGTCATTGACAACAAAAAAAAGCTGTTACATATTTTCAACAATACTTTCCATAAATATTTTGTAACAATATACACCACCATTTAAATTTTTTGTAGTTTTTTTTTTTTCAAATAAATAAATGATTTTGGATGTGTTAAATTGAATTAAAATGGGCAGAAAAGACTAAACCAGAAAATATCACTATTTTGAATAGCTTTTTAAATATTGTACTTAAATCTTGAAAATAATCACGGGAATATATAATTCAAACATTGATGATACATCAGCATATTAACATGATTATTATTATTATTATTATTATTATTATATAATAATAATATATAACAAAATTATATAAAGTTAGTAACTAAATGTTTAAGGTCAACATGCAAAACCAAGATTAGAGAAAATATATAGTTCAGTCATGAAACTCTACTGTAGATGGCAGCAAGCTGACAGGTTGTTAATTGATGATATTCAGAGAGTTAAACGATTGATTGGTTCATGCGTTATGTCGCTGGCTAGCATTCACTTGAGATTTCTGTAGCACACTTTCAGAGTTTCTCTAAAACCCTCCACCTCCCCCAGCTCCACCTGTGTAGATCTGCTACGGGTTATTTTTTATGCTATTTGTGCAGCAGCAGTATGTCTTAGACACTAACAGCACCCTATCACCATATGTATTGGCAGTAGCAAGGTCCAGCACTGTACTGCTTGCAGCAGCAGCAATAATCTTCAACCACAGCAATAACCAACAACAATCCAGCAGCAGCGTGGAAGATCTATTTCGCCGAGACCAAATACATAAACACTGCCATATCCATCACCATCCTACAATCCTCCTGAGAGTTGTCATGATTGCAGCATTTTTAGAGTATTAGCTTTATTTTGTAAAGAATAATGTCTTAAAACTGTTCGGGGGGATTTTATATCCAACTGTCAAAGATGTGTTTCAGTAGTTCATTCACAGCGGGGCTGCAGCAAACTCTCAGTTAGCGTGGCGCGCAAGGTTAGCTTTTGTTGTTATAACTCATGGTTCATTTAAGTTCACTCCACCCTTTTTCAAAAAGATGAAAGGAAAAGATCTTCTTGGGAACTTTTTAATATTTACACCACATAATGTCTAGGTTTCAAAATGCAGTTTTTTAATACCAGCATAAATGGTAGAAAAAAAATTGCACCGTTTTTATGCGTAGCCTTTCATCGTCAAGGTTACAGTATCCCAGCATGCCTTGCCTGTCCCCATGAGAGTTCATTCTAGATTTACAGCTTTCATTCTCCGACAAGGCATTCACCTGAGAGACGAATGACCAAGTTAACCAGATATGGAAATGATTGCTCAACAAACCCTAACCAGAGACAGCTGGCCCTCTAATTCAGCTAGCCTGACCTTTTCATCAGACCCTCTGTGCAGGGTATTAAAAAGATCTGAAGGGGACAAAGCTATTGAAGCTTAAAAGGCAGGTGAGGCTGAGCTGAATGTGAATGAAACATCCTGCCTTACAACCGACAAAAGGCAGTTAAAACCTACTGTGTAAACTAATGCAATCAACTGACCTTGACATAGAACTAATGAATGTTAGAAATAAAATTGCTAATATAATATAATGTTTCTGTGTTAACTTTTTTTATCAAAAAATGCAGTCTTGGTGAGACTGCTTTCAAAAACCTAAAAAAATGATTTTTCATTGCATAAGGTCGCTAAAACATTTTTTTATGTTATCTAATTAAGAACCAAACCGCACTGTCGTAAAATCCTTTTTTTTCCAGCTAGGAAACTGTTTAACTTCCATGCAGCGCACAGTTCCTCTACAAGCCACTGAATTTCCTCTCATTGTTTTGTGTTTACGAGCCTGTAAATAACCGCGAACAGACCATTCTCCGGCAGAAGTCATGTCTGCTTATCATAAAAAAAATAAAAAAATAAATAAACTTGCTGGATCCCAGCCAGACCACTGAGGTCAGGCAGGAGGAGAAAGTAAGTTTGACGCCCCGCCTGCCGGGACCCTAGAGAAGAACGTAGCTCAGTGATAATGCATAAAAATGTGGAAGAAATGTCAAGTCTACAAAGCTGTAGGAAACGAGATGAAAAAACAGTATTAATATTCCATTGCAGTGCGGGATGAGCAAAGGTAAGGAGTAGAGAAGTGTGGGAACGAGCCGGTGTGAGACAAGCGCTAGAGAATGACAGAGACAAATAAGAGAAAGCCAATATGAGAGTGAATGGGGAATGAAGGCAAAACTAAATATAGAGTACGTGTGTGCGAGGGAGAGAGAAAGAGATTAGGAGAGGAGAGAGAAGGTGTCATGTTCACAGCCGCAGCGGGGTGTGACATCCACGCCACTGTTCTGTGATAATGGCGTCGACGGCCGGATGGAGCAGCCGACTATTTTGCTTTCTTCTTCCGTTCAGCCCTCCTGCCTCGCCTCCGGTTTGCCCACCTTTATCTTATGAAACCTTTTTTTATTGTTTTCCTTCAGTGTATTATTTTTTTTCCCTGTGTTTGTTTTTGTTGTTCTCATTTATTGAAATCTCTGTTGCTTTGAGGCCTCTGCAGTGTTGAGCCATAGACGATTTGGCAAATGAATAAAACATGTCACATAGCGTCTGCCTGTTTCTCTGTTATTTGCGAATCCGTGTTGTGTATGTGCGTTCGCTATATTTACAGTTTGTGCTATGGTTTTGATTTTATGTGAACATGAGCCTGAGGGTGAAGACATTGAGCTGTAGCATTGTCTATTCAGTCAGGAATCTACCCCGGTCTGTATTAATTCATAGGAACAAAACTGAGCAATTACTTCAATATCTCACTGCGCCGACGAGAGCAATTTGACATCTGAAACGCAATGAAAACTGGTCAACCACTGCTGAGACTGTAACATAACACTGCAGATTAAACATTAATTTCCATCTTGGTGGAATTCCCTAAACAAACGGCTCACTGAAAAGTGTTGTTTACCTAACAACGGCACAACAATGTTTCTGTTCCTGAGATACGAAACAACTCATTTTACCAGTAGACGAAGTGCAAACGAAATGCTTTGACTTTAGTATATTAATACTTTTATACAGCAAGGATGCGTAAGATTTATACATTTTATATTGCTAAAATTTTATTTCGTTTTAGGTGTTTGGGTGGATTAGCGACGTCTGCAAATAAAGTCGTTTTAAAAGTGGAGCGCTGTCGCATTTCAATGAAATATTACGTACACCAAAGTTTCTTTCATTGTAGGCCAGAATCTTTAGGCTTTGATCACTTGCTTGCTCATTAGTGGCCAATTAATTGCCTTGAATGCCGTTTTTCTCCAACAATGTTCTGGCAGTATGGGAAAATTAGATTGCAGAGCTGAAAAAAGAAGAAATACAGTTTTAAATGTCCATACAATGTGTTGATATAGTGCTCAATCGTTAGTGTTGACGTCACATAATTGTGCTATCAAAATGTCCTCAAGTTCGCTCTGAAGAATGAGCAGTGCACAAACTGATTTTCGTAAAAGCCACGACAGAAGGACTTGCTTGGGTTAGTTTGGTACCGTTTAAATTTAGCTCAACAATGAGAATATGTGTCATGGCTGCTGATTCGAAATATAGAGACAAATGCTGTCAAATTGTCATTGACATTGCACAATCTGACAAGCAACAGCAACAACACCTGATTTAAGACCAGAAACATGCATTACAAGCCAAAAAAGTGAAAAATCTATCATTGTTTACTCATCCTCAAGTCACGCCAAACAAGATTGTTTGTCTTTGTTTCATTGTATAGAGATGAAAAACAAAAAAAGTTTCAGAGTAAATGCTGACATTTTTGGGTGAACTGTCCCTTTAAGAAAATAAATGGGGTCAATTTTAAAGCATGATGGGAGTAACCAGGGCAGGACTTTGATGTTAGCCATCCTCCGGAAAGCAGCTGATTGCTGCTGCTCTGTCAGAAACCACGGTGACAGGAAGTTCAAGATCAGACATTAGCCCTCCAAACTTTCAAAACCAATTAGGAGTGTGAGGCTTCAGACAAATCCGCTCAAAAGCTCATCTGGATCTACTGAGAGCTCAGGAGGACGTGTGTTTAGCTCGCTATAAGCAGCCAAATCACTTCCACTGTCTTTCTGTTTTAATAAACAAACCGGTTGTCTTGTATAATCTGTGCAAGAATTAGCAGAGTGAAGGACAAATCCAATTACCTTAGCCATTTATTGCTAATGCCCACGTGGTGCTAAGTGGTGCCCTGTCAGTACGTATTTACAACCAGCTATTTGAGAGAAGTTTGAATGTTTATTAAAAACGGAGAGAGAACAAACTTTCCTTCATGCCTGTTTAGAGATAAATGTCAATGTGAAATTCTCTTACTGGATTAACTCTAATTAACATGAATGTGTTCTTTATTTCTGTCGTTACACCATTTATTGTCTTGAGACCATACATGTGGCTTTTATTTTTGGTCTGGATGTGTGTCTCGGATTACGCTGTACATTTCGTCAATTGTTATTTTCTCTACCCACGTTAAAATCTCACCTGTATCGTAAAATCTCAAATATATTATAACAGGCAAATTGCTCATTGCTGGAAACGTGTGTCATCCTGTCTGGTTAGCAAAGGTGTAAAGCTGCATTTATTCTATTACGATCGAAATATTTTGTTTGAAAATGCCACTGTAGCAAACACTGGAACAGGGCCGAAACTTCTGGCACAGATATTCTCAGGAGAGCTAATCAAAAGAAGGTAAACGCACAATGCATTACCACAATCCCCATCTCCAACTATAGAGATGGTGAAAATATTTTTTACATGCCTTTTATACATCCTCTCTCGCCTTATTCCTTTCTCTCCTTCTCTCATAATCTGTCTTGTCACCTCTCTCCTGCTCACGGATCCTGCCGGATGAGGAGGTGTGGACTATTGCACTCCCATTAAAAATGATCACTCTGCGGTGTTCTCAGAGAAACACACACAAGCACACACTGGGCCTGACAAGACCATCACCAGGCCGACGCTGGCAATATTCCCATTTTAGGCCCATAAAAGAGCCCTGTAATGGGGACAGTTTCATTACAGCTGTTCCTGAGGAGAGAGAGGAGGTAAAAAAAATAATAATAATATGACCTTGGGCTGTCAGGAAAATTTCAGTATATGCAGTGAGTCCCTTAGCAACCCAAACATGAGTGGGTACCGCAGGACTGAAATTCTGCCTCATTTTTGAGAAGGGAAGGGACAAATTGAGAGGAGCTAGAAAGAAACTGCATAGACATACAGTATGAAAATTTATTCAGAGATGCTGTATAAAATAAAAATGAATATACAATGAAAGACTAAGAACTTCATTAAAATTACAATTTAATTAATGACATTTAAATGTATTCTTTAAATTATGTAGATACGTTTATTTAAATGTATTTACAAAATAAGTGTTAGAAAGAAAAAGAACAGTGTGCAATGTAGAAGAAAACGTACAAACATTATATTGTATTACATTATATTATATTATGTTATATTATATTATATTTTAAATGAAAGGCTGATAACTTCATTAACATGTAAATTTAATTAATAAAATGTGCTCATTTTAAAAATGACATTGATTTAATTTGTTTAGAAAAAGGAAAATCAATGGACAGAGTATGGATTAAATTTGCAATAAAATTACTATTATTATTTATTATTAAAATTAATTTATTTGAAAGCGATAATAATAAATTAGATTTTAAGTGCACATATGATGCAAATTGTTATTAAATATTATAGTCACTATGGAACCAGTTTGCAAACAGTTTTATTTCTGACATTGATGATACATTTTTGGTACATTCAACTAAGACCCGGATCACCTGAGCTGTAAATGTCATGTGACGAATTACATCATGATGCTTGATGGCAAAGGCTGCAGACATAAAAAACTAAAATATTGTTACAACATTGACCAACAAAACTTTTTAAAAACAGACCAACTCAATTAAAAGTTTTGACGCCTCTCACTTTTCTTGGAGAGTGGCGTTTGTCACTTGTGCTCTATAATGTGGGATTATCTCTGCATATGTACCTTGGAGGCCATATGCTGAACATCTGGAGGCGCATACCATAGCACAGCACTATGGTCTGACAGAAAACCAATCAGAAATGGCAGACAGATGTTTTATATTTCATCAATGAGAACTCATCTGAGCATACATACAGCTGTTGTATCAGAAGAACAAACTAAAAAAAGTACAAACATATGTTTACTTGAGTGAGAAAGACAAACTACTTTTAATACTGCTTGCTGGAGTCTGTGTATGTATCATCAGGTCACATAAAAATGAAAACATGGTCAGCATTTACTCACCCTCATGTCGTTCTTTATAGATACAATAAAAACAAGAAGAAGGAAATCTATAGCACATGAGTCATATGGAGTACGTTTGTGATACTTTAATTGTGCTTTTACACTGTATTTTAAGCTTGAAAGTGTCAGAAAAAAGCAACCAGTGTATCATTCATAATAGAAACACAGTCATGTTGTAGAGCTTGGAACAACATAAGGGCAAGTAAATGATGACAGATTTTTATTTATTTATTTTTAAAGCTATAATTGCCTGAAATCATCAAGAGTGCAACTTAAATGTGCTCATTGTACTGTCTTGGGAGACGAGGTCAAGATATACCACAAAGTGAAGTCATGTCCATCTGAAGGCTATAGTTAAAGTGAGAGAGAAGCTCAGTTTCTGTGTGAAACACAGGGGAAATGTCTCGAACACATGTTAATGGATCCTGGCATATCTTTGAACTTGTGATCTCTCCCACATGCTGAGAACGAAAAAAGGAAAGGAAAAGGACAGGAAATTATCTATCTAATATTCCCTGAACTTACAGTGTGGCATGTTGTCACAATGGAAATACATTTCTACCACACTTTAATATTTTAATTTGTTAATACAAGTTATTGTACAATTATTCTTGTTGGTTGCATTACTCTGCTTGAGGTACTTATTGTGGCTGCTAAGAATTCAAAAACCAGGAGAGTGACGCTTTATGGTGTTTGTACTAGAGCCGTTTTGCAAAAGTATACATGAGCCTAAATTGCTAACTATCTGTTAATTGTTTGGTCTATCAGTGTCTAAAATTATGTTAGCAGTTGGCCAGCAATCCTCTCACAGCCCTCCAGAACATCTTAGAAACCATTTAAGGTCGATCTAGGCTCTTTATCTGATGTCTTGCCTACATTGTTTGATTTAATTTTCTTCAGGATCAGGTTTACGACACACTCATCATCCAGACCAGATGGCCTTGACCTCTGTTCTTGTGCGTGGGTCATGTGTACGTGTCGAAACGAGTAGGATTATCAATCTTCCAAGGCTATTCGACGGCCAATCCATCTTCATACACATGGTCATCTGTCCATCCATCTATCCTTCCTTTCAATTACCTCTTCCTAGGATTGGATGGCTGAAATCTCCAGACTCATTACTGATTCTAGCTGCATGTCCATCCTGTCTTCCACATCTTTCTCTTTGACGGCTGACCTCCACCATCTACCCCAGACCCCTGATTTGTTATATCGGCGTGTGCTCATTATAAACCCCAACTATAAGGAAAAGTCCACGCTATGTAAAAAAGGTTACTTCTGTTTTCCAAGCAAAACCTCTAAAAAGTGTTGTAAAAACAAGCCGTCCCCTCTGAATGTTTATGCTGTTGTTTTGTTCTGACCCTCACGTCGGATTTGAATTTCTCATCATGTGGTGCGATACAACTGTTGACAGCTTCTCACTCTCTCCGGCATAGCGCATATTTCATTCCGAGTGTCGTTTCTTGCACTTTCTCCGGTTTCAAAGCATCACTCACTTATAGGAGGCTGTAGGTTTTGGCAGGCGTATTGCTTCAACACGGGTTCTTTAGAAGAGAGGAGTGAAGGCGATCAAGAGATCACTCTAAGCCTCTCCTGTAGATGTGAAAGGAACAAAGTGTGTACCTCTCAGGAAAAGTAAAGAGCCTGATCATAAGTCAGCTAGATTTTACCATTGTGATATCCGCTGTGTTACCACCAACTCTCCTCAATGGAAAATCCTTGTACTTCACTTCCAAACTCTGAAGAATCCGGAGGACAGCAACACAGGGAAAGTTGTGTCAGAGATTTGTATCTTTTTAAATAGTTTCAAGCGAGTTTGGCAAAAACATTTTTTTTTTAAACAAGATTTTTTGACTATTCATGGCAAAACCGCTGCTATCTAGACAGTGTGTCTAGTCTTTGTGTTTAACAAAAGTTAGACAGTACAATGAAATGGAACGTATCTTGATGTGATTTTTTATTTTTATTTAGCATCTTTAAAAATGCAGTGCTTGTGGTGCTACACACTACAGCATATAAAAAACATGTAACCAGACATAAAAAAATATATATATATTTTTTTATTTATAAATAAAATAACATTTGTGCAATTAAATCTATGATTTAAAATCTTATAGTTACCAGTATAAAGAACTTTGGACAACTTTGATGTGTGACAATTAGCCCTGCACTGAAAATATTCTTTATAATATATTCTTAATCTAAATCTGAATCTAAATTATACCTTGTGTTGCTTCACTGTTTACATTATTGTTTTCTACTATCTTTAACATACACATATTTTGTCTTACTGGAATGGCAGATCCCCACTTATTTTTATTTTTTACTTAATAATACTACTACTACTACTACTACTAATAATAATAATAATAATAATAATAATAATAATAATAATAATAATAATAAACATATCTGCCACAGCAAGACGAAAAGACAAAAACGCATTTTCTAAGTCTTAAGCAGAGTTTTTCTTATATAATTATATCTTGTTTCAAGTATAGTAATCTGCAAAAGCAGACCAAAACACTATTAAAATATGTATATACTTTTTTTTTGCTGCCTAATGAGATTACTTGCTATGTTTGAGAACAGAGCTTATGAATGAGGTCTGCATAAGGATTTAAGAGTTCACTTGGCTGTTTTTGAACTCATCAATGTGTATCCATGTCTAAAATCATATATCAACACGTGTGTTTGTGCCTGCGTGTGTACTGTTGTAATTAATTGCTTTGTCTCTTCCTCTTGTCCAAATTGTCTGGTAAAGTTCACTGGAACGAGACCAAATATCACTCTGGCCTCTTGCTCCTTTTCCCCTCTGATTGGCCCGCGGTCCAGACAGACAATAACAGAGGGATCGTCTTCACCTGATGACAGAGAAGTGGTTTAGTCTCTCTCAGAAAGTCAGCTTTGTTAAATTTTGATTCCTAGCAGCACTGCCCTTAAGGAAGGAACTGCTTTCCTTCGCATGAGCGCAAGCAATATTGGGTCTGTTGGTATGATTGACTGATGTGGTTTGACAGTCTGTGATCCAATTTGTTGTCAGTTTGTCTCCTTTTTTCTTGCACATGGATCAGAAAGACTAAGAATGAAAGCAGAACCAATCTGTCTTCAACACAAATCTGATTCCCCTACATCTGTTCATCAGAATGACCCCCTGCGGATGCCATTTCAAATCTTCCTCCAACAAAAATCAATCAGGATCTTTGGCAGACACTTACGTATGTAACAAGTTTCACAAATATATGTTATTAGAGAAAAGCATTGCTTCTGCATCATATTTCCATTCATCTTTCTTCTGAGCATGCAATACCATGACCCGGTTTACACCGAACATTGATTCTTTCCACTGACTCACTCAAACAACACCTCCTCTCAGCATTCACAATACATATTATTCTCCGCTGTACTATAGTTCTTTCTCTCGCAGTCAGTTTGCTGTCAGTCCAGATTCAGTGGACGGGCGTACCAGCTGCTCACCAGGCTGTTGCTCAGATCGGTGGGGAGGAGAGAGACGGACGTCAGTTCTCTGTGTTTCACCAGTTCGCTAATTGTTCCGAATGCTTTCTGTCACCTAATTATGCTTCTATCAAAGTAATGAATTCTCTCTTTATTCTTTTAATGTCGTGCCGTGATTAGAAAAGTCATGAAATGAACAAAGACTCTTATACAAGGGAGCAAAACCTCTCCAACTGGAAGAGGTGTCTCGCGTAGAGATGAAACACATTATTGAGAGGATTAGATGAATGAAAACGAATGTGGACTGCAAGTTTATCGCTTGTAGATACTCTTAAAAAACAGAAGAAGAGAGACAATTTAATAATTGACGCTTTTTTCACAAAATAGATACTAACAATGTTATTACATAATAATAATAATAATAATAATGTGACTGCTGTGTAATTACTATCATAAAACAACAACAAAAAAAAAAACAAACAACGTAGCATACTTGAAAAAAAAGAAGAAGTCATAAGCCATGAACCAAATAATGGAATAAAACTGTAATAAAAAGAAATTCTACAATTCAACATGATCATTTAAAAAATAACTTGAAATTTTTCAGGCTCCTGGCTTCTACAGAAATCTACACCAGTGATTAAAATGTTGTAAGTCACAAACACAAATGATTAAAAAACGTACAAGTTATCGTTAAAAATCAATTCCCCTGTGGAGAAAATTAATGGGATTTTTACTTCGGGAACCCAACTGTGGCATTCTATACAGGGAATATGATTCTTGATAAAATGAAAGCTATATTTAAGATACTGCAAAAATCCAGTGAGGAATGTGCGTATGGCTGAATTTTCATTTTTGTTGCTGTATAAAAAAATGTGTAAAATACATTGTAGATGAAACCTAGATAAAAAGCTGCTGATTGGGTAATGCAAACTTTTTTTTAGCAATGCATGTGCAGTTAATCAACTTTCTTTCTTTCTTTCTTTCTTTCTTTCACCCCTCTCCTCCATGTGTTGACACTCGACTTGTATTCATTTTCTCTCAACAGTGTTTTGATAGACACAGTGGGTGTTTCCTGTAATGAATAATAATCACTTCAGAACAAGATCTCACCTCCACATGCACACAGCTGATGAGATACACTTTTTTTTTCACACTGGCAACATGTGGCAATGTATGCTTGTAATTATGTTTTGCGGCAAGACACCCAAAACAACACCTCATTGCTTACAAAAATAATTACTTACTATTTTTTAAATAAAAAAAAAAATATATATTAATAAAAAGTATTTATAATTTAAGTGTGAATGTAAACCATTCACTGAAAATCTATAAACAGGTGATTGCTTGTTTAACTTCATGCAAATGAGGAGAGACTTTGATTAGCCACAACCAATAGGAACAAAGTCTGTGTCGGTGTCGCTTACATCACCAATCTCAAGCGCATTAAATACAGAATAGATAATTTATGGAGTGATTTTACTGTTCTATGTGATTTGTCTTTAAATGCATTCATAGATAAAATGAAATGATGTGTGGGAAAAGAAACTGTTAGCAGTCAGTGTCATTCATACATTGATAGTTCTTGATGATTATGATGTAGAAAACAGAGAATGCACTGATATAGTTAATATTAAAAAAGTTAAAAAGTTAAAAAGTTTCCTATTAAAAAGTTTCCTCTGCATAATGTTCATTATTAGGCAATTTGGTAGCCATTATTATTTGTTCCCATAGTATAAGTATACATATGAGTAAAATACCACTGAAGTATATTCCCAGGCAGGAGCATGAAAGTGTCCAGCCATGACTTCCTGTTCCACGGGTTTATAAATGTGAGGAGCACAAAGGCCAATTACTCTCAAGAAGTAAAAAAAGCAAAAAAACTAAAAAAACTTTTGATGTTCAAAACAAGATGGTCAAGTTTCACAAAACAGAAAGTCGCTGCTAGAAAAAAGCTAAAGCACCGAAAATACCCATATCCACCATCAGGCCAATAATAAACCCTTTCACACATGAGTTTAAAATATTCTAGCAAAGCCCCCAATCTGAGTTATTTTTAGCTATATTTAAGCGTTATTTTAAAATGTTTAGCCCTATTGTTTCCGTGGTGATGCATCATGCCTATCATGTGACGCACTGCAGTCACAACAGCGCTGTATGACACATGGATCGTTATTATTTTGTTTTTCTTTTTAATTTTCACAAATTCACTCGCTTTATTATGAAATATGTTATATTTCGATTCTGAAATATGCTCAAGTAAATGTATTTGGTCGTTTAAGCACTTTTATAATGACAGTCTTAGTTGATCTATACCGGGTGATGCACCGCCATGTTAATTCATGCTGAATCCGAGCAGTGGGATTTACAACACGCATTTCATCCTGTCTTCCCAAAACACACTAAAGTAAGTCTCCAGTAAGGAGGGAGAAGAGCTTAAAGTAAGCTTTATATTTACATACACAACCTCTATATGCTATTAATAAAACATGTCATCAGATTATATTTGTAAGGATCATTATAGCCATTTCCATAGATATCAGCATGTATTTTAAAAACTATAAATGTATGATTTCGCTAGTATTTATATGTATTGAAACCTAAAATAAGCATCATATGGTTGAAAAAAACTAAATATTTGTGATAATATGACAAGTGCTCAGCACGTCCGATCTGGTTCGATCTGACGTGATGCACTAAACAATCTAATCACACCGGTGTGACCGTACGCTCCAGAAACCAGCCAAGCCTGATCGCATCGATGTGAACGTACACACTAAAGCGTTAAGACTTTCCAGTCAACTAAAGATGTTACAAATCTACCTGGAAGAGTAGTGTGTGTCTATAATGTCCCAATACTCTCTGAGGAGGACAGTTTGACAGTTTCCAAGGATCACAGCTGAGAATTAAAGAGATTAGTTGAGTCTTGGGGTCAGAAAGCCAAAAAATATATTTAATAAATAACAATATGATATTCGGCATGGTTTCAAGATAAATCCTCCTCACTCATCCAAAAACAAACTCCAGCATATTCAGTTGTCAGACATGACTAAAACTTTAAGTGACACTGGCTTCCACTGTCAGACAAAATTAAAAGAAGAGCCTTTTGGCAGCAAACCCACCAGGTGGGTTTAGTACAAACAAGGATAAAAAGTACTCCATGCCTATGGTTAAATATCCTGCTGCATTTTTCAACCTGTCTTTCAACCAGTACGCCCGTATAGGTTGTTTGTCCAAATCTCTGAAATACATAGAGTGTATGCTACAAATGTGCCTCTATTGGCAACAAAATATATCAATATTTAATACTCTTTTATCTGCGTCCTGTTTTTCTGCTAAGGGTCCTGTTCATCTTATTCAGATGGCATCATGGATTCTATCAAATAACTTAAAACATTTCTTAAGATATTTATTACATGTTTATGACAACTACTGAAAATATATCAAATATTTCTAAAATGTTATACATATTCTATTGTAACATAATATAAATATTTGATCATTATTATTATTATTTTTATTATTTCTGAAATGCTGGCCGGATGAAAGTCTTATATAGTAATCCTATTCAAGATGAGCAAAAAGAATCTGAATATTGGTGGCAAATAATTACGCTGCGATGTCCAGCTGTTTGGCTTAAGGCAACGTAGTCGGTCATTGTGGAACAGTCAAGGTTTAAGTACGCCATGATGCATTTTGAACCAGCCACCATTATCGCAGTGGTAGCTTCTTCGGTCATGAATGAATATTTCAACAGATCAAAAAATGCATTAGCTTCCTTATTAAATATATTTGTTTTATTAATTGCGAGGAATGAAATCAGTCTGTTCACCAGAGAGGCAGGGTGAAGCCAGAGGCCTGTTTGGTATGCAGAGAGACGGCACTATCCCAAGGTCAGATATTGTGTGCGGGGTCCAGGCTGCTTTGAGAGAGGTGAGACGAGGTCAAACCGGCCTTTCATTGCTCTGCCGCTGGGTCTGGATGCATAAGAGGGTGAAAGAGAGTGAAACAGAGAGGAAAAAAGAGGTGCTGGATGATGTGCATTTTTAACTCTGTCTTGTGGGACTCAAGTGACCAGCCATGCATTAAAACACGCTTACGCTTCCAGTACACGCATCCATTCATGTGCTATCCATCCATCAATCCGTTCCTCTCTTCATCACCTCATCATCCCTCCATTACTCCGCTCCTGCCTAGCGGGTCTTTCCCCAGCGGACTGCACCGTTCCAGCCTGTGGCTCAAACATCAGCCATTACGGAGCGTGTAATGTTGGGATTACACCGCTGTGCTCGGTGTTGAGTGCTCCCACACGGCAGCTCCTCTCCACAGACGGGACTTCATCACTCCAGCCTCCTCCGCTCGGGCTGCTCCTTTATGGAAGCCAAATCACATTTGCAAGGCTTCAATAATTGATTACACAGGGACATATGATTTGCCTCCTTTTGACTTAGTCCTGTAAATGAGGACCTGGCAACCGAACGCAGAGGAGGGGATGTACTAATGTGCCAAGCAGGCAGAGCAGGGAGTGCGTGTCGTTTCTGTCTGTCCCTCTGGCTGTTGCATTAAACAGAGCTTCCTCTTTATCCTTTATTAGACATTAACAATTCCACTGTTGTTAATGAAGGGAAATCTTTCCTCCCTGGGTCTCTGTGGATGCTAATAGCTACGTAAAAGGGAGGGGGAGCTGTCATTGCTGTTTCTTCTTTAATTAGTTCAAGACAAAAGATGTCACAATGTCACAAAGACTGAAGCTCAGTGAGGGAACGCATGGAAATCCGAAATGTACTTGACGTGAGTTAAAGCTTAAATAATGAAAGTCACAGCCATTTTCATTAAGGTTTGCGCAACTTGATGACATAATGGTGAAGTTAAATGGCATCCTCCCCATGCACAAAAAGCAAAAACAAACTTTTTTTTTTCTTTTTTTTTGTAATAAATGAGCACTTCCTACCAACTGAGTGCCATGACTGTTGAAGAGAAGGAAAAAAACTATGTTTGATGCATAAATACAATGCAACACAACATATCTTTATGTAGTTAATAAATTATGAATCAAACTGTATATCTAGCAGATATTTAGAAATGTATGTAATCAAACTGGGCAGAAAAATTAAAATTAAAATTAAAATTAAATAATAATGCATTTAAAAATAGGTGGATAAATAACCAGGCAGGTTAATGATATATAAAGACATCAACATGGGCAAATTAATAAAACATGTCAAACTGGACAGGTTAATAATAATAAAAGAATACAAATAAATGAATCGGGGCTGCAGACTTAACATGGGAAGGTTAATAAAAAAAATTAAAATAGAAAAACATAAAACAGACATCAACAGGTATATCAGGTTTGGTATTTGCATTGATTCATCACTTCAGTTCTGTTCAATTTAAAATCCATTTGAGAAGTAAGACAGTAAAAGTTAAAATGTACAGTTTTGTAGTAAAATCTATTATTTAGGTCAGTTTGTGCATGCACTGAATTTAACCTGTCAATTTAAATTGAACTAAACAATGACATGGTCATTAATGAGGTTTATATGCTAATGAAAGGAAATCTATAATTTTCCCTCCTTTTAAACCAAGCTTTATAAGCAGATCGCTTTTTACTGCTTACATCAGCCCTGGATGCAACAACGCTGACAGGTCTGCATGAAAATGTTGAATAGTCGCAGAACGCTTTTTATGTACATGGTGCCGTGTAATGCCGTGAGAAGTGGGAGTGTAATTTTGTCACAGTCCTGAAATATCTCTCCCATTTTTTTCTCGCTAATGGTGCTGAGTAATTTTCATTTCATGCTTGACTGTGGCCTTGCCTCCTTTAGGAGTAAATCATAAACACTTTTAGAAAGTCGCAGGTGGTTACGAGGGGTCACGCAAACTTGAATCTTGACATGATAATGTTATGGCTGCTGTCACCTCTTGACGCTAATGCAAGAGCTCGAGGTCTAGAGTCATAGAGAAGGGCGAAGCACTTTCAGACCATCTCTTATCTGCATCTTTAGCGAAGATGATACTCAATATGTTTGCATTCACGAGGCTGTAACTTAAAGGCCAAGTGTTAGACCCCTTGAAATGTTCATTTATGCATCCAAAGGCAACATTTACCATCTTTTTCATGCAAATGCATGATGTCCGATGATCTTTGCTCCGACTTGACGGTCTTTGCTTCGACCGATGATCTTTGCTCTGACCGATGATCTCTGGTATGTCATGAGGTGGCTGCTCTCTTTCTGTCTTCCTCTTTTCCCTCCTCTGCAGTGGTTTGTAGACAGGTAATGCAGAGGAGGATATTGATGGTTTTCTCTGAACGTGAACTTCCGCTTGCCTCCTCCGCAGTCAAGCCTTTACCCTCTCTTGGCACAACGGTCCTCCATCTGACAAACTCCATCCTTGAGAGGCGGAACAGTGAACAAACCTGCAGCTTAAGAGAGAGTAAGTCAAACTGCCAATATGGAATGGACCTTAATTGCAGCCGACTTACAGAAAAGGAACATAAATGGCCTTCTGGTTGCTGCGAGGCGAGATGCTGTTGGCTGACTTACACTTGAGCATGAATCCAACATCAGCAGTGTGCTTTTTTCACAAGGGCCTGGAAGATATTTAACTTGATTAGAAATGCCAATAAGCCTGCAGGTACACTTCAGGCTCTGCCACGGATTCCTGGAGGAGAAGGATGCTAAAGGAGGGATTTTCTGCCTGGGAGGACTTCCTGTTCTCCCATGTAGCCATAATACCCAAAGCATGAATGCTGATGTTGTTTTCGTTTGCTCTAGAATTGTATTCTCCTGGTATCATCTTTTGCCTTGACTTTCACTGACAAGCAGGGTATAGCTAAACCTGATCAGCACTGGCTTTATTATGGAAAACAAAACAAATATGTATTACAGAAGAATGAATCAATTATTAGGTGTAAAAGTAACTTTCTATATGCCGGGTAACCATACTGTTACAGATAAGGGATTTCTGAAAGGCACAGAAAGCAGACTCAGCAACCAATGTTCTTCAAACTCAATACTGCTCACAAATCTGTGTTTTTAGAACAATATGTTTTTATTACTGTAGTTGCAATGTTATATGTAGTCACTTTTATCATAAAACACAGATGAAATATATCTTTTTTTAGTATTTAAGTCGTATATATTAACATTGAACTTTAAACTTGAACAGATAGCGCTGTATTAAGCAGTAAAAAAGGGTTTCTGTTACTTATGAAAACCTTTCTGAAATGTGTATGTATTTAAGATTTTTTTTGCATTTTCATCTGATAGAGGACACAGACACGGTGTGTGCTTTACTACCAGGAGAAAGCGTTAGGAAGTGTCTGGATTGAGGTGTCTGATTTGAACTCCGCCCCTGACTATAAGTGGCTTCTCTCATTGGCCGCCGTTTGTAGCCGTCGAATACATTTTAAAAGAGCTGCTGGTGGAGTTTCGAATGCAAATGAATATTTTGACAGGCAGAGAGAGAGAGACATATCGCTTTAAAATACAGCTATAATTTTACTTGACTATATATCACAAAATAAATGTAATAAAAAATGTTAAAACTAAATAAATGATGCAATTAATATTAAATTAAAAGGAAATAATTGATAAAGAAAAAAATATATATTTTATAATAATATTGTACCAGTATTTCCTAATATTTTCTAGCAAACCTATATGACATCATTAATAGGCAAAGAAAGATTCAGATAAAAAGATTTAAATTATGTATCTGATGATCAGCTTATGATTATGACACCGCCGGGTTTAGCTCCAGAGGTTGTGTATGTCTAGCAACGCCTCTGCTAACTAGATAAGCGTTTTTAGACAAAAAGATTTTGAAGAGGTGGCATATTTACGTCATAATGATCCGTAATACATTTTGTTCTTCTATTAACCGTTTTGCTGAACATTTGTATCCCGTTCCTCTAATTGAAGTCAATCCGTTTTAGCTATCGTGCCAGCTTAATATGACAAAATGAGACACAAATGGAGAATAATATTTTACCTCATGAAATTAAATCTGAAATACATTCTGATTAGGTTCATTCTCTGCATGGATTTCATAATGTCTGCGATTTATCCGGCCCCATGAGAGGACACTAATGATGAGAAACATCAGTCAAAACCGCCTTCAACTGGAGAATTGGGTTAACTCAGAAGTTAGCATAGCGCTAACATTGGTTCAGAGGGAGTGGGGAACTCTAGAGATTATTTTGTAGTCTAAATCAATATAATCACACCATAAAGTTTTAATATTAGTTTAGGATGCTTTCAGACATGACGGTGGTTGATATTAATCTGGCTTATTGTGAGGATAGCACATATGAACAGACAAGACACTTTAGCATCTCTGCTAATAACATGCTGGGCCAGAGGGGTTGCTGTTGCAGATGAACACTCTAAAATTAGCATTAAAGTGCCTAAAACATACCATATAAGGATTTTTGGCTTTTTGCTCATTTATAGTAGTCACCATATAAATCAGTTTAGCTGGTCTATACATGTTTTTAGCAGGAACGCAGCATCTAGAGAAACAGAACATAAAGCAGTTATATAAATGTGATGTATGTTAAGTTTCTTTTCATTCACGTTGTAAGCCAAAGAAAAGACATCAGTGCCTGCATAAAGTTATGAATACGATAAAATCTACACTCCTTCTTTATAGCCTGTCCTAAAGTGAAAGTTCAAAGCTGTTATTCTATAAGAGTTCAGATCGTAGAGCAAAAGTCTTTAAAAAAAAAAAAACTGAGCTGTAAATAATGAGACGAAAAGTTAGCCATCACCTTCCTATCACACACCTCCTGATCTCACTTGCACCCCTCTGGCCCGAACGCAGCAGTCTACCTTCCAAAAATCATTACAGGCTAAAGTTTTGAGAAGCAGAGCAGTGAGGAGACAAAATTCACTCGAAGGCCTGACATTTTTAGCACCTCTCTGCCATGTTTCTGCCTCTATCCACTTTTATGAGGCTCATTCCAATGAATAAATGGTCAGGGAAAGGTCAGTGGATTCCCTGGATGCATTTTAGCTTTGGCACAACCTTACCGACTATGAGAGAAGTTTTGAGTTCAGAGGAATAGCAAAATGTATATATATATATATATATATATATATATATATATATATATATATATATATATATATATATATATATATATATATACATGCTTTGAAAATTACAAAATATCTAATCTTGACTTAATGACATAATGAAAAATCTCTGGTTTTATGGTCCAGGCTCACATGAAATTTCAGATGTAAAAGTCTCTGAGTGCCATCTGAAATTTTTTTCTAAAAATTAGCTTTTTTTCTCAGGACCTCAGAACCTTTTCATTGCCATTAAAGTGAAATCACTGAACCTATACATGAGAGCCTAAGAAAATTAGAAGATAATTTCAAATGGCACTCAGAGGCTTTTGCATCTATATACTGTATATATATATATATATATATATATATATATATATATATATATATATATATATATATATATTTATTATTTTTTTTTTTTATCAAATCCAACTTTCAAAACAAAAGTGTTTTTGTCTAGTGAGAAGGACAGGAGGTCTCCAGGTTCTTATCGTTATTTACTAAAGACAGTACAAGCAGTTTATGAGAACTGCAAGGACGCAAGAATAATTACCGTACTATGTAATTTCCAGTCTAATTGAAGCACCAGGTTCCAATGAAAAACGGTGAGTCACTGTGTGAAGTGTTCAGTGTGTGCTCAGTCATGGAAGGAATGATGATAGCAAAGAGTCTGTTTGATGTTTTCCATCCTCTGAAGTCATTAGCATGACATGGTTTGAGTTGGTAGAGTGTGTAGGGGGCTTGAAGAGTGGTCAGTGGGCATCTCAGAATAGATTTGCATCCTTTTAGCATTTGCAAGTGCGTGGGTTTGCGTGCACGTCTGCATGTGAGAGGGTGTGTGCATGGTCCCGCATTATTCAACCACTGAATCTACTTCTTAAACCTCCAACATGACAGCAATTAAAATCTTTCTGAATTTGAATTACCAATCTTCTACAAAGTCTCTAATTAGAGAGTCGTCTTGACTGTTGGGGACAGGTTGTCCGTCAGAGGCGGCGAATAACAGACGTTTGTTTGATTAGAAACTCTGAGACCAGCTGGACCATTTGGAGAGATGTTCTGCCCCCTTGTGGCTGGACTGAATGTGTATTTGTTAGCCAGTTCCATTCAGACCAGGACAGCAAAGCTTTATCCGTGCTGATATACGGAAAGGCTCAGGATGAAAGCGGCAGAGAGTATCTAATCTCCTCTAAGAGTCTGTCCAATATATCCATGCACTATTGGATGGCCTCTTTACTTTAAAAGGGATGAAAACTTGAACATGGTTGCATTTTTAAGCTACATTTTAAGTCCTACTTCAAGGTTAGTGAGGTCAGTATCAGTATGGTTTTCCAAGCATATCTCAAAGAAATTTATTTATTTTAGTTTTTAATAGAAGCCTCTTATGCTGACCGAAGGTTAATTCATTTGATCAAAACAGTGATATTGTGATACAGTTTAAAATGTTTGTTTAATCAAATATACTATTAAAAAAGGCCTAAGCATTGTTCAAATAATATTATTAATAAGACCATTTTAGAGTAATTAAAGGACAATGTGACAATCAAGACTAATGATACTGAGAATTAGACTTTGTCATTACAAAAATAAATTATATTTTACAATTTATTGGTACAGGTTTTTTTTTATTTAAACAAAAATATTTTTTTATTATTTATTGGAATATGCAACAATATTACTTTCCGCCCCTGTTGAGGAAATTAAACTGTTTTTTGTGCAATATTAGCCTTATATAAGAGGAGAAATGTTAGTGTTTTACAGTTCATACTCTTAATTAGATTTCTAAGGCAAAAACTGTACCTTTCTACCTTTATAATTTTATATTGCCACATTAAAAACATATGTTTCCTTCAGGTATTCTAACCTTAAATCTTTCCGCTTTTTTCGATTTAGCGAGCAATAAGCCAATCAAGTCACATCCCCTGCTGAACTTCTGCAGCAAATAACACCTATTTCAGTGAAAATACTATTTGGACGCAGCCAAGGTCAGTAGTTCTTGTGAAGAGACATCTTATGAGTCATAAAAGCAACACTTTGACCTAAAGCAATTTCTTTTAATTATAGACGTTGCTAAAGATGGACTTGCGTAGCCAGACCTTCAGACTGACGGCTGAAGGTCTGGATTACATGGTAGCGTTCATTGGTGAAGGCCCGCCCATGAGACCGCTCGACCGACATGTCAAACAACCAATCACAGTTCTGGAAATGTCGGCACAACAGACAGATAGGTGTATAAAACTTGTTTTGAAGATTATATGTCCCCGATTTCAAATATTTTACATTATTTTGACAATCTAGCGTTTAGCTGATCCTGGTCACGTCAGCTTTCTTCTTTTGTGAGGGGATTCACAACATATTTGTTTCCAGGAACATGTCTCCCAGAATCCTGTATAATTTAACCAATCCGATGACGACTTCAAAACTCCTGAAGAGCTTTCGGATAAGTCTGTCATATGCATCAGACATTCAGCCAATGGTTTGTGGTCATGATGCTGAGACTAAAGATGAACTAACTTTATATCAGTCTATAAACAACTACGTTTAATTATTACTACAAATCAGCTGTGCTATTTTTTTTAATTTTTTTTTTTTTTTGCAAATAAGTACAGTTAAAAGTGTAACCTTTTTTTGATTTTCCTCAGGTATCTATTAAATTTTTTTTTTTTTTTTTTTGCGGTTGTCAAAGTCAAGAGCTACGACAGCATGTGTGAAAGCAGATGTCTGGAAGCAGGCCTTCATTCTAACCATTATTCAATGTGTTTAGTTTTTACTCTTGGGTTTTTGTGAGCTTTCAGGGGCCCAGATTTCAGACATAATATATGAGCCTTTAACAACATTACCTGGTTATTATAATACCAAATGCACACCTAGAGCGCAGATAGGGAAAAATTACCTCAGGCTATGTGAAGTGTGGCTGTCAATCCTCGCTCGATGAGGAAAAATGTACATGGGTTTAAGATGGAACGCCTTATCTGTATATAAAGCACAAAGACTGTACATTTCCTCACAAAAGAGTACTGCAGAGATACTGTGGTACAGTGATGCTATCAGATAATAATACGATGGCATTTTGACATATATCGTTAGCAAAGTACTTAAAAGGTACAGTCTTACCTCTCCAAATTCATTTTTATATTCTTGGTAAGACCAAGCGCTGCTGGTTCTCGTGTTTATTGCTACCTGTTTGAATCAGTTTGTCAGTGATTAATGACAATAATTTCTGTCCGTTCCTCACACGGAGCTATCGTATGGCTTCAGAAGATCCGTGAAAAAAGCATCTGAATCATATTTACAATTGCATCCATTTATTTAGCAGACATATTTGTCCAAAGTGACTTAATTTTATGATGTGTATTTTTCCTGACAGCCTTTACGTGATTTTATTACATGGGAAAGAGCAGCATGAACGTTTATCAAATCTTTTTCTTCTGTGTTCTACAGAAGACAGTAAGTTTTCAGGTTCGGAAGGACATTAGGATATGTAAAAGGTCACCAAATATTCATTCCGGGTGAACCGTTGTTTTCAATTTTGCCAAAATATCACAGCTTCCACAAGTCAGTCAACCATGTAGTATTTTCCTTATTTATTTCAGTCCAGTCATGTCATGCTGGGTCAAAAAGGCCCGTTTTGAATTTCACCCTCAATTAGGAGAAAGAAAGGCAGTTTCTGAATGCGATCGAGCCATGTTACGTGAGTCACTGACATATGCATGGTTGTCTCTGTCTTATTTTCCTCCTCATTCTCTTTGTGAGTTCACAGTAGTTTAGGCACAGACTGCAACTCAGGCCAGCATGGAGCAGAGAAAATTACTGGAACAACAAATTAAGGTTGCAGGTGGTTTAGTGCCCCCCGTTGTGACACTTTAGAGCACCGAGCTTCACGAACACACACATGTACATTAATGTAGCAGTGATTATGGTTGTTATGGGCTTCTGAATGCTATAAATATATACGTCAGAAGATAGAGGGGGGAAAAAAGTGACCTTTTTTGCTCTGATTTTCTGCAGTTGCTGGTGGGTTCAAAAAGAAAAATGGAAAGGGAGAGACCAATAGAAAAGCAGAAAAAATAAGCCACTTTCATCCTTCTTTAAAACTCTTTGTGCCATATTTATTATGACTGGACAATCGCTTCATTTTGTGATCAAATATTGCAGTACAATTTAATTCTACCATAGACACTTATCCACAGTGACAAATACCGCATTCAAGTTATGCATTTTAATAAGTTCATTTTATCAGTTCATACATTGCCTGGTAAACAAATCCCTGACCCTGTCCTCAGCTTTGTTAGTGTTTTTTTTTTTTTTTTGAAAGAAGCCTTTTATGCTGACAAAAACTGCATATATTTGATCAAAATACAAAATATACAAAAAATGATACAAAAAAATTATTTTGTGGAAACATTATTAGAATAAAAAAAATAGAATTACAAATGTCTTCACTATAAATTTTCATACATTTCATGCATCCTTGCAGAACATGAATATTAATTGCTAATAAATAAACAATTACTGCTACTAACACAATTCCAGTTTTTGAACAGTAATGCATTTGGCCATGTAAAAGGTGAGACAATGTATGGTCAGCGTAATGTGCAATGAACATACTAAGCTGAATCCTCAGCCCATAGTTTACACTCTGCTCTGACTACCTGCTCTCAAAGCTCATATTTAGTATTCAAAAGATAAAGAGAGAAGGAGAGAAGGTGGACTCCAGCCAACTGTTCTGATGTGTATTCTCCTCACAGGAAGTTGACCTTGAGGTGAAGCTGTTACTGCCACACGCATCACACAGCATTACAATGGCCACTAGCCCACATCATTCCCCTGTCCTATCAGCTTTCTCCAGCGTGCTCAAACACACACACACACACACACACACACACACACACACACACACACGTCTGTGTATAAGATCAGTGAAGAGCGAGATAGGTCTATTTGCACACACACACACATGCACACAAGCTTTGTCTCAAAGCAATGGCAGACATGAAAAATATTCCCTTTGTGAGTGTGTGACTATATATATATATATATATATATATATATATATATATATATATATATATACATACATATAATTAAGCATAAGCATATTGTTGTTTTTATTGCATTGTACTATTTAATTATTTGTGTTTTCTTTTTAATTATTATTTAGAATTTTTTATATATATTATTTACGTTTGCCTGAATACAAATGTTGTTTCGGTTAACAATAGTCCTGTCACAGACTGCAGCAAATACAGTGGCAAGAAAACTCAATCGTCATTACTTTAGGCCACGTGATAAGTGAGAACCACAGGTTTAAAGGTGCAATAGGTGACTGTCAGAAACATTTTTTGATATGCTGGTTTAAAGCCTTTTCATATGCCGATGGCAAGTGGTCTAAATGTATTTATCTGTATTTATATATTCTGTGGAACATTTTAAGGCTTTCTTGACTGAATTTGCGGTGACACACTGACACTCCAGCTGAGTGCAACTCAAGCCAAATGGATTGCAATACAGCCCTTATATTCTTATCATTAAATATAGAGGGAATTAATGGAGTTGGTGGGCAAGAGAGTGAGAGAGAGACACAAGGAACAAGAGCAACTACTGGAAAAAGTTCAGGCGCAAAATGTCATAAATCTTTTGTAATTTTGAGCTTTCCCCCAATTCCATTAGTGGGGTAGTTTGACGAATATTCTCTGACACATCAACGACAGAAAAAGAAAATGAGGGCTGAAAAACCAGACAGGTAATGTGACTTGGCTTGCCCTAATTATGTATGAAGACAGCTAAGACCCAGAGTTAAGTGGAAGAGAGAGAGAAAAAGAGATTGGAAAGTGTGTGTGAGAGAGAAATGAAGAGGTAGCAACAGCTTGTTCCTCTAAAATGCTCAAGATTACAATTGCTAATTTATTGTGAAAACCACTCAATCAGCTTGGCAGGCTATGGCTTTGCATAAGAACTCGTAAACGCGCGCGCAAATGCTGCCATGTTGAACTTCACATTGCATAAATTCATCATCTGACTGGCTGAGATCATTCTGAGAAGGTGGAGATCGAGCGTGTGACTCAGAGAAAGAATGGTGCTGAAAGAGTAACGTTTCTGAAGATGCCAACTTGAGGAATATGCAGATGCACAGCTGCAGATATTCAATGGAGCTTGACATTACAATGCAAACATTTCAATTTACGGTTATCATTAAACTGTCATTTTTTTTCTGTTCGAGTAGTTAAGTGTTGATTTCTGGCTTAAGGAATAGTCTTTTAATTAGTTTTAATGTCAGAATGACATAAAATGAAAACCGAATGCCTTTTTGTTTAAGACTCGCTCTCAGTTACAGCACGACTAGCCATTTTTACAGGGCATGTAACCTGGTTTGTGAAAGGCTCACTTCCACTCCCGGTTGAAGTATATGAGAAGTACTCGTCATAGGCGGAAATATCATTCATAGTCGCACTGATGCACTCTCTTGAGATTCAGGCAACAGACGGCAGCCAGTCAGTGTGACAAATCGCTGAAATAAAGGTGTGATTTAAACTCTTAAAAAATATGCTGCATGAACACAGATGTGCTAAAACAATAAAATAAAAGAAGAGTGAGAACTGTTGTGCTTCCAAGATGAAGAAATGCATGTGGATTTCTAAGCAACTATTATTTCACTTATCATTGTGGCTCCTTTTATCATCATGTCATTCTCTAATTCATAAAAAGCTAAAACCATCATTTCAGCTATAGAATAGACTGACAAGTACTTGTTCACTCTATCAAACGCATCTGTTTCTCAACCAGTGTGTTTGCAACCAGACTCTAGTCGTATGAAGAGGCACTATATGTAAATGTGCAGCTCCACTTGCCATCAATATCCTTTACTCTCTGTGTTCAATTCTAAAAAACACTTTGAGGCTGCTTTTGTAAATGTTTTTTTTAACAATATTTAACTGTGATGTGTCTGAATTTTATTTTCATGTTCACCTATTCAGTCCTGTATTTATGTTCAAGCCAAAACTGTTTACCCTCAAACTGCTGAATAATTATGTTAATGTGTGAACTTACCGGGTAAATCTCACAAACAGTTCAACATTTTACCCCAAAGGAATAATATATTACATAAATAATAATAATAATAATAATTAAAACAATAAAAATGAGGATCTATGTAAATAAAGACGATATCAGATGCATTTGGGATAAAATGATGACAATTTACAGTATGGCTCTTAAAAAAATATTACTTATATTAAATAATACGTATTAAAATAATACTTATTAAAAAGTGCCACAGAGATTCTGAAAATGTCATCGCATTTTCTATATTGGCTTTGATTCACCAATTTTATGTTTTATTTAAAGAACAAAAAAGTAGACTATATTCTAAAAAAAGTGTGTGTGTAGATTAGTACACACACACTTGTTCCACTTGTTGAAGATTCATAGCTTTGGGGTTTTCGTCACATCGTGGCATCAGAGGGATGCTGCTCAAAGAGAAATTGAAGTCTACACAGAAGTCCATAAGAGAGTCGACATGCACACTTGACTGACAGATGGGGGGCTGAATAATGCTCCTCCAGTTCCTGCAGTTACTTTGCCAAATACAGAGCTACACAGTTGCTATGGAGGCAGATGCAGCCGATGCTGCAAAACAGCACTCCAGGCTAAATAATGAAATGTAAATGAGGGGCATAGGAAGTTGGGTAAAGACAGAAGGTATAGCATGGAGCTCGAGAGAAATCGCTGCTGAGATCTGGCCATCTCCTGACTCACTCTTTCCCCTCCCCTCCACCTTATCTTTTTAGCCTCAGGTGGAGTTGAATAAACATGCAATCCCAGTGCAGCTCAATATCTTGACTGGTCTTGAGGTGCTGTTGTTGGAAACACACCAGACAGAGATATACCTGTCTCGAACAGTTTACAAAAACAAACTATATCGATACCATGGTACAGATATCGCTTCAGACGGTAAAAACATAGTACACTGATATGTACTGTATTTAACATAATTCATACATGATACCCCAAGGTGCTTCAAAGAACATCGTGGTATGGTGTAAGATTCATTAATATTACAAAGATTTTAATTTGGTTTTTATTTGCCCATTCATTTACCTAAAGAGCGCCTAAAGATGAAAACATTAGTAAAACAGAAGTAGGAAGAGGTTATGAATAATTTCAAGAGAATACATTAAATTAATCGGTGGCATACAATGATTTGGTTATTTGTCTGCACAAAAAAGAAAATATAAATAATAAGTAATCATATGCAATCATATAAATACAATAATATACATATATAATACAACTCATACATATATGTGCAAGAGTTATATACACAGTAAATTCCCCTCATCAGCGCCAGGTTTCAACTAAAATAACTGGTGTTGCTTGGAAAGTAACTGGAAAGGTGGTGATCAGTCACAACATCTACTATTTATGGTTGACAGCATTGCATCGGGGACTGCTCTTCTGAGGGAGTCTCTCTGAGTGAGTGTACACCAGTAGAATTAGGCAATTATAGCCAAATAAATCAACTTCACCACTGTGACTTACAAATGCAGGACATGGGATCTGGGGTAAACAACCACCAAAACACACAAATACTCAGCTAAATAGCACTTCCCTCCTAAACCTACCTGCACTGTAAAATAGTTTTAGCTGCTACAACATTACTGTAGTAAAACCATGCTTTACTATGTTTATATATGTGAAGATTAATCTTCTATTCCTTTTAGCTATATTCATGAGTTAGCTAGCTAGCGAATATACGTATATTACAACCATGTGACCATCTAACATGATTAAATGTTAAATTCAGTTCATCAGAAATCGTAAATCAAAGAAGACATTTCTTACAAATATGTTTTACCTAACTGTGTCACCTAATAGGCTGGTTATGACTATAAGATGGCAAATGCTAGCCCTCTCCCAACTATTTCAGACCTCAAATACATAAAATCTGAGACTTTACAGACATTGTGTTTCTTGTGTAAAGAAAGGTTGTACTTATTCAAGTAACAAGATATTTATTGTTGCAAGACTTCGCTCAGCTGCTGTGCAGGGCTGTCAGGTTTTCACAACAAATCCCACCCAATTGCTACTCAAAACTAGCACAAAACTAGCTCAATCGTGTTTTAAGGGATTCCCCATTAAAAGTCACTTTAAAATCAGTATTTTGGTAGATTTCCCCTTGTAAATTCACATTCCAGGAGATAAATATCATGTTATTAAGGTCTATTCAACTCCCGGACATGAAGAACATCCCACAGACTTGGCAACACTGCGTTCTGTGGCACTTTAATTCATTCAGTCAAGAAAAAGTGGGCGGAGTTTGAGAGGATCCAATAAGGTATAGTCACAAACTCTTTTTTTATACGTTTCATTGGCTAAATGTTTGTAGATGGAAAACAGATAAACAGATGCAAAGAGTGATCAATAGCATTGGTTTATTGAAGGAAAAAAAAACACCACCATGTGCTCTTCACAGGTTGAACCCTACCTGTGCAAGTGGTAATCTGCACCGTGGTATTTTAACATATTTAGAAGCTACTACAAATAGCACCATGGTACATGTCCAAAAATAATATGGTACTTTTTTGGCAGCAGTGCATTTTTTCTCTCGCTCGCTCTCTTATAAAGCCACAAAGACAGACGCAAACAAGCCATTGTTTATATCTGTCACAGCCCTAAGACACTGGCACTCTCTGCCGAACTGTTCTTTGATCTCAGTTGAGAAAGGGGTGAAAAGGGAAGTGTCTGATTTGAAGTTTTGTGAACTCTTTGGCTCATTATTTTAAAGGGTTCCAAAGAGCACAGAAAGTGGAGCACCGCAGGTGCAGGCGGTGACCTCAGTGGAGGGGGCTCTGTTGATCTTTTTTTCAGACGTTTGTCTTAAGTTCGTCTGCTCTGAACTGTAAAACACACTTTGATCCTGTCTGCTCACACCTAGTTATGTGTGAAACACAAAGAGAGATGTTTGCGTACAAAGTCATCTTTTAAAACTGATCCAGGGAGAAAAAAAATACAGATATAGAAGTCCAAATGTTTATAATCTGACTGAGACACATCTGGGCTAGATTATTTCCAAATTTGATTTGATTTGATTTATGTATTTATTTAATAAGATACACAGGCCACATATCAATCAGGTTTACATCACGTCATACCAGTGACAAAAAAGTGCATTCTGTGTTGTTCACAGTTTAAGTTACAGTAACCAAACTAGTATTTTTTTAAAAACAGTAAAAACTGCATTGCTTTGGATGTTATAGTTATTTTAAACACTGTGTTTACTCTGCTGACACAATCCATATCTGTGTGTGTGTTTTTGTGTGTGGGCACGGTGTGCAGACAGCTCAGATGTACGTGTTTTATGGCGATACTAAAAACTGCCATACACCGTCTGTTCAGAAAACCCAAGGTCAGGATGTTTATGGCCATGAAACACAATAAAGCAGCGGACATCGCTGGTCTATCCACTTTGTAGCTCACTGTCCCTGAGGAGAAAATCAGATGCTCCAAATCTCACGCTGCTGCTCACAGTCACTATGGCGACTGTTACTACTCTTGCTAAAAACTGCTCAATACATATTCACCTCAAATACATATTCAGTGTCATACTGAAAAATTTGTACTTATACACATTTATTTGATCTTCTAGGCTGTGTTACATATGCAGAATCACTGATACTACATTACTGTTTTCAGCTACTTTATTAATGTATCTGATTACATTTGATTACTTCTAACTAATGTTTTTAACTGTTAATTATTTTGAAAGATTTCAGGGGTAACCTTGCAGTAGGATCCAACACTGATAACCGATTTTCAAAATCCCTTATCACCTGATAAGATTATAATAATTAAATTTTAAAGAACAACCACCAAATCAGATTTTAGCACTTCTTTTTTACTTTGAGATTGTTCTGAGGTTAAATACAAATTTAAAATCATAACAAAACATAGTTTAATTTTTGCATAGCTGTGACAGAAAAAAATGGCCTGGGGAAAAAAGTTATCTTAAAAGAATAAACACACATAAATCCAAATAAGAGATTAAAGAATTATTAAATAAGCATGTGTCCTATTCTGTGTCCTAAACTACTAAAACATTGGTGTCTCATATTTTGGAGCAGTCAGTACAATTTCTATGTATTACAGGAAATTTGTAAATCAATACAAATAAAAGAGAAACATTTCTTAGTTAGACTATTACTATACCATAGCTCTGACTTTATTCGAAAAAAGAAACAAAAGGAATATAAATATTTCTAATGTTTTAAAGTGGCTACCAGCTGCCCATTTTTAACAAGTTGATATGATTCTTTAGAGTCTTAATGAAATTGGTTAATAATATTGGTTAAAATTCCCCAAAAGTAGTGTATAACACACCTTCTTTACCTTATCAAAATAAGCTTTGTTTTGAGCAAGCCATTCTAGTCCAAGTTGCTTTAAATGCTAATGAGCTCTACTGACCCGCCCCTTTTTTCTGTGACCAGTCATTCTCATGAGACTGTTTACTTTAGTTGTTTACAACTTGCCAACTAGTGCATTATTTATAAAGTTTTTTTATCATCATAGGATGATTTTTTTAATTGTTTTTACTGAACAATAATGGTGAATAATAGTTTCACAAAGTTGAAAATGATTTTGTTTGAAATAAATATATAAAGAAATCTGCCTCTGTGGGGCAAATTTAGATTTCTAAAGGGGGAAATGAAGAGAAATATCTCTCAATAAAATACATTTGAACGCAAATCAATGAAAAGGTAATAAATGCAAACAAAAAGTGCAACAACAACAGTAGTAATATTATTATTAATAATAATAATAATAATAATTTTTCACTAGTGTATTTATTAAATAAAATAATACATTTTGTTATAATGTAATAAAAGCTGATATAGAGAATACATGATTAATGGATACTAATGAAAGTATGCTTTGAATCCCATTAGGAATTTCATAAACAGTAAGTCCAGAAGTTACTGGAAACTGAAAGTGGAGTGTAAAGTGGAGGCTAAAGAAAGGAAAGAGAGAGAGAGATTTTATATTATCCTACACTGTATGTCAGTCTCTCCCACACACTCCATTGAGCTCTGTATCTCATTCTGTCCTTTCTTTGTTCTTTTTTAATTTCACAGGTGCTTCTCCTGTCTTGTTTTTATTTGTTTCCCCAGCCGCTGCATTAGACAGGCATCTCCAGCATATGAAGTGCTAGTCTTATCAGGATGTGAGTGTCCGTGTCCACAGGCAGAGCAGTAAATGGGTCGTGCCTTTCTGTTTTCTTTACAAATAAAGCAGTCAATGTATCTACAAGAGGCATCCTCACTCCCCCCTGACCTCATGACCTCAGCCCTGCCAACTACTTGGAGAGGCAGATGACTATCAACATGCTATCCCACAATCACCCTCTTCTTTGGCAGTCCCATCTCACCCTGAGTTTGAGTGCAGCCTCCAGCAGGATATTACAACTGCCACTTCAACCAGCAGCAAACTGACCTCTTTCACTCATTCGGTACTAAGGGCTGCATTAAACGCGCTGAAAAGTAGATTTATGTCTTAGTTCTTATAGGACCTTCACAGTAAGTTGCTTTCCACTCTTACAGTAACTCAATATAAAAGCATTCTGTTGATTCCTACTTGTTTATTGTTCGTTTGTTTATTTAATATAATTTTTTCAGGAAATTGATCAAAAGTATGGAAGCCCGTTTCTATGTTAATATTCTACAGGCAGAATTGCGAGACGTAAAGCCGCATTATGTCAAAATTGCATGATTTAAACTTTTTGTGTGATATACAGTAAAGTTGCAATTCAGATTTTTTACCAGAATTTGCAGCTGAGACTTAAAAAGTCCAATATTGAGAGGAAATAAAGACTTGCAACTTCATATCCCACAATTCTGACTTTATAACTTAATTTGCGAGTTTATATATCAGCTTTTTTTTGTTTATTCAGTGGCAAAAACGGGCTTCCATACAAAAGTTACAGTAAAGGCATATACTAATGTTTCAAATAAATGCTGTTCTGTTAAACTTTTTAATACTGGAAAAAAAATCACGGTATTCACAAAAATAAATGTAAAAAATAAGCAGCATGACTAGTTTTACTAAATGTTTCTTTAACAGACATTGGAGTAATGATGCTGAAAATTCAGCTTTACAATCACATGAAATGTATTTTCTGTTTTTACTGTATTGAATAAATGCAGACTTGGTGTGCATAAGAGACTTATATAAGAGACAAAGTTATACCAAACCCAGATTTCTGAACAGTAGCATATTTTTTGGATGGTTAAAAGACAATAAAATGCAATAAATTATTTAACAATAAATTGCATCATTATGCAATAATACCGATGTGTTTTTGTTTTGTTTTTTTACTTACTCTCATGTCGTTTTAAACCCGTATGACTTTCTTTCTTCTGTAAAAGATAAAAGCAGAAATTTTGTATACCAAAAGATATCTTCAATGAAAGAATTTGCGGATGAACTATCGTTTTAAGACTGTGAATCGCTTTAAAGCTAAGGCAAATCTGTGCTTCGGTTCAAAATAAGTTACACTGACGTTCTCAGAATAGCTTCACATCTTCAATTTACCCTTTAAAGTCAACATGAAATGGTGCTCGCAACCCATTTTACCACCATGCTTCACACTTTTAGTTCTCTTAGAAAGTTTAAAATAAGTTACACTGACTCACTCTGTTTCCTCAGCTTCCCATCTTCAACATTTACACTTAAAAAAGCACAATACTCCAGGGAGAGCATAATTATATAATGTTTATAGGAAAATGCTTCCATTTCTTTGCCTACAGCTATTCATATCCTTCACAAAACAGCAGATCACAAAACATTGTTCTTTGAGGCTTCATTGAGGGTTTTCTCTGCCCCCTCTTTAACTCAAAGCGGAGGATTTTATTTGACATGGTTAAACTGCCTCATTGTAGCAGCTCCCACACATGCACAAAAGACACTAATGCGGCTGCAATGTGACACGTCCGCGTATCAGGCCACGCTTAACATATGTGCAAAATAGATGGATCTCTCGCTTTATTTGCCTTTCGTTCCTTGTTATTATCTCTGTGCCACCCAGAGCAGGGGAAGCTCACAGAGAGATTGAAGCCACGGGGGATCTGCTTTAGCCCAGACTGAGTGATATGTGTCCAGGCGGGTACGGGATCAAACGGGCGGCCCCCTGTTCGCCTGTCACATGCGTTCAGACTTCGCGCGTGCCTCTGAGCGGCGTTATCAAACGCGGCGGTTCATCCCCCGACCTTTTTGTGCGGAGCGGTGAAGATTTGAACGGCGAACAAATGACATTAAGTCCCTGCAGCTTTACATGTCATAGCGCAGCTATCCGAGTACATGTGTGTTAGCCATGACAGGGTTCTCTGATGTGATGAGTCGACCGATTCCAAACGCTGTTTCATGTTGTCTTTCGGTCTCTGGTGAAATCGTGTCCTTTGGTTTTTGAAAGAAAGAACGTAAGAAGCCTAGACCAAGTCCAAGGCAAAAGAGCTAACTTCCAAGTGAACAGGAATGTTAATAAATAAATATCATTTGTAATAAATAATAGACATATTAAAATATATTTATTTTAATAATCATATTACTTCAAATAAACAAATACTGTTAATTAAAAAAAGCGCATACGTAAATAAATATGAACTCTAATATGAATAAATAATATTAATTAACAATTTTAACTGAATCAGTAAAACTTAAATAATAAATTAATATGCTTACTGGTACAAGTGAAAATAACATGCTTTGGACCAATTAGATTTCAAAATGGATGCGCCTCCCTAGTAAAACAATTCAATATATATTTGATGTGAGAAAATTCAGAAAACTGTATTGCATATCGCCCTGTTTACTCTAGTATTATTTTACCAATTTGCAGCCAGACTCCCATCTAACCTGAATGAAACTGGCTGTATTTGATCTCTGAATCATTATCATCATCTATCATTAAATCTGACTTTAGGCATTGCGCATGGGTAAGGTTAGGTTTAGGTGTAGAGATATGATCGAGACTAAATTACTGGATTAAAATGTCGTTTCAGGGTCAACGAAATATGTTTATCTAGAAACATGTAGAACTCAGCAAAATCAGAACGTGGGTGTCCCTATACGTAAAGAACGAGGAGAATAACAACATGCAGTAAACAGTAAAACTGTTTGCAGCACAAACCAGCGTGTTCATAATAGGTTAATACATTACAATAACATGATAAGACACACCGTATCAATCAGAAAAACAACAGCTAATAATAGCTGGAGGCGGATGAGACCGGAAGCTACACCCATAGAAGTTACAAATGGCCACACCCATTTCTACATCAGGAAAATAGGTGGATAGAAACTTTTAGTATGATGAAAGATTACAGACAGAGAGAGAACCATGCAGTCGCAGATCAACAGATTTAGCACTTTAGGCACTTTAAAAGTAATCTTGGTATATGGAATTGTTTCCTTTCATTTTTGAGTCGATGTGAATTTCCCTGGCAATGTTTTATTTTTTTACATTTTTTTTTTTTGGTTTGTTTTGTTGATTTGCTTTAGCTCTTACAGTGTTGTAAAACACGGTAATGAAAATAAATGAACTACACAGCTACGGCACATTTTGTAACCTGTACCTTTACAATACTGTATTTTTAGTTTTGAACCCAAAAGCCGCTATATATAAAATACCTTTCCGTTGCAGTTAGCACAAGCCATTGTCGACCGTCTGGCTTGGTGAAAAATTTCTCAGATTTCTGAATCTTACATCAGCTGAATTTATGAATTTCAATTGCTCAGTTTGACATTGGCTTTGGTTCACAATGCACAGAATTATGATGGAGGCATAGATTATCTGTGAACAATTCTGACAGCAGGTAAAGTTCATTGCTTGAAGTCTCAAGGCTGAAATACGCAGATAAGAATCAGCCGTTGTACCTTAAAGTGTAAACATGGTACTTATGACTCACTTCTTCAACATTTTTGTGTCTTCTACACTATTCCCAGCTCGCTCTCCTTCATTTCCAGGTATGTAACCTTCTCTCCATTTTTTTTTACTCTCCCTCTTTGTGTCCTCCACAACAACCCACACAATCTTCGTCAACTTCTTTCTTACGGTCTTTGCCGCACACTTTTTCAGTTTTTGCTGTCTTATTTGAAATGTTTTCCTCTCCAGCTATTTTTCTCTGTTTACCTTGTGTTGCTTTCTGTCCACCTGTCCCTTTCTCCTCTACGCGCCGTCTCTATTTTTCAAACTCGACGAGTCTTTTCACGAAGTTGCGCCAGAGTCCCAGGAGAGTCGGGCTGTTGACGGTTTTGGAGGTGAGGACCCGTCCTCTTTGTGGACTCATCCTGGGACAGATCGGGGTGAAGGAGGGTCAAAGGCACACATGTACACACGCAAATGCAAACACACGTAGTTGCTCTTTTCAAATTAGTTTGAAGGAGATAGAATTTGATAAGTAGAGAGTTGTTGTTGTTCCTTTTGTTATCTTTGTCTAGACCAGATTGCAATTTGTTCTAGCCAAGTACTGACTACATAACAACAAAGGACCATCTGACCAACATTTAAAGTGACCAAGCGCACTCTTTTCTTCTTTACTTGAGCACAGCATGTAGCACAGCAGTAGTTTTCTTATTGTGAATGAATGCTTTGAGTGAACGATTCACTCATTCATAAATGAATTAGTGCTTTTGAGCTGGTTGAGCAAATGATTCGGTGATTCAATAATTGATTTAATTAAATCGTTCGATTCGGGACCGTTTCAATGCTTCATTTAATATCTTGTCGCCACCTACTGGTGCAACGGCTTGGAAAGTAATAAATAATCATTTAAAGAATTGTATGTTCACTGGCTTTTAACGGTGATCAGATATAAAAGCTTAGCTGTGGTGTTTAACTAAGCCACATTATGACCATAATCATATCTGATAGATGACAATATTTACATCAGCCTAAAAATACACACTGACAGCAGTGGCAATGTTTAGAGAGAGTACGGAACATAATTATCACCAATATAATGAGCTCATTCCAAAAAAGCGCCCTAATTTACAAGTCCACAATAATTTAATATGCCAGTCCTGTAACACTGTTGTAATAAGCCATCTAAAACAATTTATTGGCTGTTCTTCAACCATAATTCAGCAGTGCCAAGCATGTTTTATGGATAATCAATCATGCTGCAAACAGCAACAGCCCTGAATTCCTAGAATTCAGCTCACACAAAGCAGGCCAGACACAAGAAAACCAAGACAATCAGAGGAAAACACAACTGGAGGCAACTGAAATGAACACCCGGTGTCTGTACAGCTTATAATTTTTTTTTACATTTCTACATATCTCTAAATTAAGTATTTAAATTGCAATTTAATAAACAAATTGCCTAAAAAACACACTGCTCGTTAGTATCGTGGGTAAGCTTGAAATTACTTTGCCATCAAAAGATCTGTAACCTCTCAGTCTGGTGTACTCTCCTTGTACACAAAACTGTAAATGAGTTTTGACTGCTTATGTATCACCTGTAAATGTAGACAAACAGAAGAGCACTGCTAATGTGCTTGCGGCTTAATGTTTAAAGTGTTGTTACCTGTACACCAATAGCAGGATTAAGCAGATTAAGATGTCTACATGGGCTGTGCAAACCTCTTACATGTATATTCACATACTTGCTTTATAAAAGAAGTCCTTTCAGCATACATGGACCTGTTCGTCTTCCTCACTCTTCTGAGTTTAATTTACAGGATTAAAGTAATTTTGATGTTTAATTATGACCTTTGCCGGGGGGTTGACTGACAGGCGATCTGACCAATCATAATGCCAAAATATGCTATTTAGTACAACAAACAAACCAGACAGGTAAGTAGATTAATATTGGAGGACTTGATTTTGAGAAATGGTGTTTACTGACAGTTTTCTGTGTCCTTCTGATGTTCATTCATGTTTATATTCATGTTTAAAATTATTTTTAGAGATAACTATTATAAATAGTTTTGTGATATTATTAAATTATCATATCAAATTTCATGTCTATATAATGGTTCTTTGAAACGAATAGTGAAAATGTAAAAAATGTGAAACAATGACCAGTGAGACGCTGTTAATGCTGTTCATATCTCTCTGATACGTGTTAGCAGAATCAGGAAGCTGAGAGGATTCTGAACTTCAATTAGTGCTCCTAATTAATAAAAAAAATTATATGTGTAATGTATATTTGTACAGGGGTTTTTTTTAAGTTGTAATTCAAGAGATTTAAATTGCTGACATAAGTTTTACACGGAAATACTGGATATGGTGAGTTATTAAAAGTTTAAATGTTGTTAATTGTAAAAAATAAGTGCATGACAACATTTTAAGTGTTTAACCTCGAAATCGATGCGTGTATGTGTATGCATTTGTTAAAATGCTGAGATCACACATGCCTCGCAGTTTACGTGGCTGCAATATCTGGCACATGTGATCCTGTATGAGAGAGAAAGCAACATATTAGTCAATTTACACAAATATCGTTGTCAAATTCTAGGAGACAGAAAGCGGAATGCTTTAGATGTTTCTTTGATGGCGAGCCACCCAGATCGAATCTGAAAGAGGAAGAGGACAAAAGTTAAGAGGGTTTACAAGAACCCAAAGTTTCCCTTTTCTATTCAAGAGGAAAGGATTTCTGGACATGATGTGGACAGGGAATCACTGCTACATCGTTGGAGCTGAGATAAGTGATTGAGAATCTGAACTTTATCTGATATCAGAACGTTTTGGATAGATTTGAACTGAACTGTGATCTACTTCCAAAAGAGGATTCTTTAAGGAATATTTTTTTATACGGTGAATGTGGGTTGTATACCTGAAAATATGAGTTTAATTCATTATGTGAGTAACAAAGCGTATACCACCAAAAACCAGTTTAATTTTCACCTCAATTGTATAATGTAATTTGGTGTTTATGTTATTTACATCGGTTGTCTATTTTCTATTTTATTTTTTTTAGATAAAGCCTATTACATACTTTTGTGGAAAATCTAATTAAACGTGTTCTACAGTACTTACCATAACACTTGTTTGTGAGTTTCCAGTGATTACCCATCTCTAGAGGGCCGCTTGTATATTTTGTGATTCGCAGTTAGTGTGTGATTACACAAACAGTGGTGCCAAAGATATTGAGTGATGCACTTACGCACTTAACTGAGCGTGTGCTCCATGCTACGCTTATGTTTTTTCATAAAAACCATACATTTCAAATTGTAAAAATTCATAAAATTCTCGTGGTTTCTCGTGAGATCTAGTTGAGAGGCCAAACACACCACTGATGCTATGTCCAGCCCAGCGCCGTTAATAAAATGTAATCACCTCCATACTTGCATTGCAAATACCCTGCTTTCATTGTCTTGACTTGTCTTTAGGGACTCATTTGTATCCTCTAAGTCAGCACTTGTACAGTAGCTGCCCGGCTTTGTATTCATTTATCGGCAATGGGATTAGAAGTTCAATGTATTTACACTTGCTATGGGCTGCTTCTTGCTGTTCAAGGCGCTGTATTTGCATTCTCAGCTACCTGTCCTGGTGGTATTATTGTGACTTGTGCACCTTATTAAGTCGCTTCGATGAGAAAGCATGGTAAATGTGCAAATGAATGAAGTAAACTCAAGCCCAGACCCTGGTGGAGGCCTGACTGCTTTTGTCTGGTAGCATAGGGGGAACCATAGGGAGGAAAAAGGCCTTGAGGAAAAGTGGTCACGTAATGATGCCATTTCTTTGATAACGGTGTAGAGCGGAAAGGCTAATTATTTCACCTGTGTGTGTATGCGTGTGTGCAGTAACTGCCATTTAGTGTGTCGGTGCCTCAGACACACACATCATTGATTTAACCTCAAGTCCAGATCTTCTGTTCAGCCTCATTAGAGCTCTTCTGCACCAGCTCGGTTTCAGTATGTGTGTGTGGCGGTTCACGGCACGTATGTGGTTTGTGTCTTCCCTTTCTCTGTCACACACACACGAACACCCACACACACCCACAATTACTGGATTTCAGTCTCTCTCTCTCTCTCCCTGTCCTTTTTTGGCCCATGTCCAGTCTTGCTCGGCTCAGCATTCCCATTGTCCGGTCGTCCTACTGCTCTGCGTCTTCACGCTAGAGACTCGGATAATCCAGCCATATAATGTCCCTTTATTTAATTAAAACTCCTCACCGCTGGCTCTTATCTGCCTGTTCTGCTCCCCGACCTGCCACGGCTGCCGACGGGCTCAGAAAAAAAACCCACATTACTCTAATCACCGCACATTCTGTGGCCACGGTGAGCTCAGATCTCTGCCTGAGTGGAGCTGTCTGTCTCTCCTAGGGGTGGGTTCGCTGTCTCACAACGGGCGGATGGTGGATTGAGACCTGCAGGCGCAAGGCAGACAGGGCAGACTGGATTTTTATTCATCTCTTCATTACATTCTGAATGTGTCCTGGAAATTTCAACAGTCATGCTTCTTTAGCTTAAAGGAACGGTTCAATCAAAAGCGAACTTTTTGTCAATATTCACTCATCCTGGATGCGGTTATTTTTTTGTGGGACACAAAATGAGAAATCAAAGAATTTTTGGCCACAGATACAAAAAGGAGAGAACAACTGAAAAAGCACAACAAAAGTAGCACAATTTGGTTTCATGGGACATGTCAAAACCAGATTCTGAACATGAGAAAAATATTTAGATAATAAATCATTGAAATATTAAATAATTAGAATAATAAATCGTTGAAAAATTTCCATGCCATATTATTATTATCAAATTTCCATATTATTATATATATATATATATATATATATATATATATATATATATATATATATATATATATATATATATATATATGCTATGGAAATATTTCAAGAATTTATTATTATAGATTTTTTCCTCTTTTTCTTCTAATTTTGTTTAAAAATGAAGCTGTTTCAGTAAATAATGATTAATATCTATCAGTCCCTTACATTTGATGGCTTCAGAAGATACAGCTGATACAGTCATCATATAAGAAGAAAAAAAAACTGCATGAAGATGTAATTGTAAAATTTTTTTTGGAAAACTATAATATTATAACAAAAACTATAACATTAAATAAAGCTGCCGTTTCCAAGGCTGACGGTTACTTTGTGAATGATTTGGATGTAACGAGTGGTATTTTATTTGTCGGTTTAATTAAGTTTTATTTTTATGAAGCATAAGAGCTAAACAAAGCTGCAGTTAGAAGGAAAAAAAAAATACTATATCGCAGATTGTTCAAAACACAAAACAGTTAGTATACTTCTGAGCCTTGGATATACAGGATGATGTTATGATTTATGACTCTCACTCTAACACATACTCACCCCAAAAGACCAGAAATAAAACACTTAGCTCTAAAGCTAATGGGACAATGAACTAATGAGTCCTTGTTGTTTGTGAAGCTCCTTGACCTTTGTGATTTTGGGACCCAGTACTGATACTACAGTTCTGTTGGACAGGGAGCTATAATGGCCTGGTTAACTATAATGAGGTCTTGGTGCCTTTTTGCCACTGTGAGAATGCACTATTACACTCACTTTTGTGAAATGCAATATACTGTGATGCAATAACAGTTTTTTTTCCTCTCTATCCTGGCAAACACAATTTTCTAATTAAGCCTATATTGTGGTCAAGACTTTTTATTTATTACGCTTTTATTAAATCTTTTATTTAGCAAGGATGCATTAACAGAAGTGACAGCAAAGATTGTTATATTGTGTGTTACAAATTATTGCATCAAATCAACAAATTGGTATGATTCATGAGGATCAAGTGACACTGAAGAAATGCAGAAAGCCTTCCGCATCAAAAGAAAAAAAAAACAAACATTTAATTGAAGTAGGAAAGTAGAAAAATCTGTGTTTTTAAGTGTAACACTATTTCACAATATTTAAGTTTTCACCGAATAATTCATTAAATACATATAAAACAAAAGTTCATTTTTGTTAACATTTACAACAATTTCAAAAATCACTATTTAAAAAATATATTTAATTCTGGGAAACAGAAGCGTGAGGACACCTGAAATGGTGATCTGAGTTTAACATTAAAAGCACACATCCAGAATGCATTGCTTAGGAGATGAACCACAATGAACACCAATGGCTTAATGATTGTTCCAACGTGTCAAAATTGTACAAAATTATAGCAAACATAAAGCAGACTGATTTCTTTCTCAGAGTGAAGGCCTGTGTTCTTTATCCTCAGAAGAATTGCTGGCCAAAGTCTAAATATTACCCTAACAACAGGAAAATGACAGGTAAACCATATAGTCTGATTGGCTGATTGAAATGCAGTTCCAGGACCAACAAGGATATTGATCTAGAAACATGTCCTACTGGGGTAAATCACGTTAAGTGTCAAGGGGAACAGTGCATCTAAAGGTTCACAATGGCTATGTTTGGAACAGAATACTAGCTTGGAATACCAAATATTGTTTCGCATACACTGCTGCATACTTAATGTTTTTAAAATAGCATGTTAAAATGATCAAACGGATCAAACTTTACTCACTATGTTTGTGACATGAGCGTGTTTAGTTCAGCGAATGGCACTTGCCTTGGAAAAATGGTGCAGGATTTAATTTGTGAGATATTTGTGAGGCTGAAATTGTATTTTTGTGTGTGTATACTTGCCATTTGATATTATTTGTTTATTTGCTTGCTTTTTTTCATTCAATTTGGGGTAAAATGTTTTGATGATGATGGCATTATTTCCAATGCACGACACTGGAAATGGAAAGTCAACAATGAAATGCATTGTGGGACGCCATAATTGCCAGAGTAGTTTGGCGAGTATGCCATTTGGAACGCAGCCCTATCTTCAAAGGCTTCCTTCAGACATTGATTGCTCTACGCCTAGATGTCCGATTGCATGAACAAACATATGCAGATTTCATTTTAGACGTCAGTACGCAATGAGCATTCTCAGCCATGTCTGATCTTCCCTTAACAACTTATTGATCTGGTCCTCACAATTCTCAGCAGTCTTCTCCACTCATCTCCCTCTTTTCTATTCTCTGTACAACAGGTTGCGGTCCTCCCTTCTGTATAAGACTATCCCAGAAAATGAGGGAATTATGTAAATTAATCCCACCTATGACAATGCATTATGAAGAATGGCTCCCTCACATTTTCTCTGGCTTTCTGTCTTTCCTGATAGGGAACATTTTAAATCCCAGAATAATGAGTCATCCAACATAATTCATTCACACTCTCCCACTTTTCTGAAAGCAAATCCCGCAGCACTTCATCAGCATTCTCTTCATCTCCTCATTTTCCAACTTAATATTTCTGCATTATGCAACTGTTGTGGAAACAAATCCTTACACATGACCCCGGTGAGCAAATAAAAACAACACAAGAGATGGAGAGATTAGAGCAGCATTAAGATGCAATCTAGTCGCCCTCTGAGGAGCTAAAACAAGACTGTTTCCTGACCTCTAGTGGTCATCGAGGTGAAGTGTTGCATAAGTTTATGATGCCACAAGACACAATTTCCTGACATTGATGCTGTTTAACTTACTCTCGCTCTCAGATATTGCACTGACCTTCACCCAACAAATAAAACAACATATAGCAGTGGGTTAGAAGTAATCCCCAAGGTTTTCTGTACAAACTTTGTGGTTCATACTCCTTCTCTTTCTCGCTTTGATAGTTTTAGCGTTTGTGCTTTTAAGCAACGTTTTACAGTGATCTTGAGATTATCCCTCAGTGGAAATTATCATTTTCAGCCTTAAAGTTTATACATCAGCAAACATAAGTTATCTTGCTCTTTTGTTTACTGCACTCTTGACATATGCGTTCCCTCCTCAGACATTTTATAAAAACTAACATACAAAAAAAAGTTAGTAAATTAGAAGGACAGTCAGTTCAATTGAAAATAAGTAATTTAATCACCTCATGCCTTTCCACATTATTTGTCAGTGTGGTTCAAACAACAATGAACCCCCAAACACTTTCACTGAACAAGTGTTTGAGTAAATAATGTCAGAATTTTCTTTGGTGTATTGTAAACTAAATAACTTTACTACTGTGTAGTTGAACTTTTATTGCTATTTACAGTAACTAAACTGTAAACTACTCCAAAAGTGTAGAACATGGCACGAGTTAAAGTGCATCATTCATTTTCTACACCTGGCACTAGAATTTGAAACATAGCTAGCGTTGACCAATCAATGTTTCTCAACGGCTCTCGTGTAAACACTCTTGCTTTTTTCCCATTGGTCAAACAAACACAGACCCGACCCCAACACTCATATCACTGGTTGTTGAGCTGGTTGAGCTGCTCAAACGAACTATTTCTATTTCTAAGTGCTGTTCCCAAATATGCTTGCTTCCATGCTAAGCAACAGGTAAAAAAATTCAGTATAAATTCATACCATTTGAAAAACAATAAGCAATGATTAACAAATGGCAGTGAACTGATAGGTAGGTTACATGACAGTAACAGCATGGCGGGTTTAGTAAGTCCAGATTACATTTATATTATGACATACTTTATAAAATCAACCTACAAATTGACCTACTTAAAGTATCTGAAAGTGGTGTTGTACATCATCTTCGAGCGTATTAGCAACAGAAAGGAAGCAGAAACCCTTTTACAAGCTTGCTATTAAGGAAAAGTGAAAGCTTAATTCTTTAGAGCGACCTGCAACAAATGGCAGCCATAAAATAATAAATAAATGAAAAAAAGTTGGAAAAATGTTTTTACCAGACATTGTGGCAGACGAGGGACATTCCTGTTCATGATATCACGCCTAAATTAGATTTCTTCCCTTTCTGATTTAATAAAGGTATTCCTGGTTGCGCAGGAGCACGGAGAGCTGGAGAGATGCGTGTGGACTTTCAAGTAGGTGCCGCAGTCCGTAATGAGGAAGTGGAGGATGGGGTGGAGGAGGAAACAGGATTCTACCACATACCTGTTCCCTTTATCCAGCTTTATCCAGGCTGGGGAGATTGCACCGGTGTTTAATAATCACCTCACATCTTGCTTGTTGAGCCACACAGCTCAAATTGAGTTGAAATATGTTCATCCTTTAGACCGGGGAGGAGAGGCTGGATGATAACTGGGTAGAAGTTCACACACACACCTCATAGGACTGTGATTAGAAAACACATCCAATTTGCAAGACAGACAAGGTAATCATACCAACTCGCTGCTGTAGGCCTTCATTGGAGGAATAAATCTACATCAGGAGTCGATGAACTCCTTCACGTCAGGTTAGTGATGTGGAGGACAGCAAAAACAAAGAGAGAAACCACACTGAACACCAATTAAAGACCTCTAAAAGAGAGCGTAAAATCAAGACGAGACAAAAAGATCTACAAAACCTGGAGAAATCTGTTAGCATTCCCATTCATCTAAACCTCTGATGTCAAAAATTGGACCACAAGCTCAACGCTTGATGTTGCCAGTCCTGGTTATTGTTTTATTAGGGGAATTTCAGCTCACAGGCCTCTGAAATGCTTGAATGAACAAATCTGATTAAGGCTTTTGATTCAACTCATTCAGCCGCTGAGAACAAAATAAAATTGGATGTTATTTCATTGTAACATTCCATCAGACACATCACATTTCACGTGAAATTGAAACTAAGATGTGTGAATCTTGGACCGTTTGAAAGCTTTACATAACAAGAATCAGGATGCTACGCCTCATCAGAACAGAACTGCAGTGCCGCACTTCCACCTACAGGCCAAAATCATCACTGCGGGAGACTGGAGAGAGCAACGACAAATTAATGTTTAGTACATCTAAGATCTCCTCTCCACTCCAGAAGTCTTTTTTCATCTTACTTTTTAGAGGTAGAAATGAAAACCAGCACTAAATTGCATTCTTTTTTCTTAGTTTAGGCCTCTAACAAAAATGTCGATTTTTTTTTTTCATATCCATATTTATGGCTCCACTATATGAGCCATAACATCTTTATGAATCAGATATGATAGATAACATAAACACATGCACAAACAATTTCTGATAACACTTTATTTTACGGTTACACCTATTAGTTCCATGCATATCACTAGAATATTGGCCATTTATTTGTAGTATTTAATCGCATATTAATGCCTTATTTTATATGATTCTATTCTACATCACTATTAACCTATAACCTACCTTAGTCCAAGTTATTAATTGACTAGTGTTACCTATTCTACAGTGTTACAGATATTTCTTTTTGTATTTAATTTATAGGTTTGATAATTGTTGTTGTTGTTATGGAACTGTTATTTAATATATAAACGTATATGGTTAATAACTTCAGTGCTCCGATGTCTTAACAAGTAGTACATATGCAACTTGTTTTAGTCAAAAACACATTACACACACACACACACACACACACACACACACACACACACAAGGCACAAGGCCACAGGCATCACACACAGTTTTGCATTTCAAGGAAATTATATTTTGTGTAAGCATATTAAGCTGTGATATTAAACTACATTTATTTAAAGTTAGTTTATTTTACTTTTTTTTTACAAAAAAAGCCTTCACCTTTAAGGGTAAGATGCTAATGTTACTGTTAGTCATTTTAGCAATATATCAAGTGTAATCTGCACAGCATTAAACCTGGGAAATATATCTATTTATTCATCTCTCTCTCTCTTGCTCAAATCATCTCTGTGATCTGCATTAATTAAAATGATAAAATCCTCAAATAAATGAACTAATGACAGTGCTAACTGCATAATAATTTATCATAGCTGAATGAATTAAACTTTAACCCTGTGGCAAACTTACGCAGATGTTTACCTTACCTAGTAATTAACATGATGAGCTATAGATAACTGCCTCCAAGTCGTCTCGCAATAGACTTCTAAACAAAAAAAATATTAACAGTGTGGTGGATTTCTGATCTGTTGAACCTTGCTAATGTTTTTAAAGATTTACTTTGCTTGCCAGTGATATACAATACACCTACAGAGAGCATGGAGTGTGTGTGTGGATACATGCCCTATTTTATGTAAGACCACTTTTGTCTCTGAGGTCTGCTGTATTTCTATTCAGTGTTTAAGTGTGCGGCTTTTAGCTGATAGTCTTTTATTCCAGTTCCATTTCTCGTGATACAGCGAGCTATTTCATTCATATTGCAGTGGTTTTACTCTTATGAATGAATGCCTGTGTTCGAGTGACACCTGCGCTTTGCATCCATTCAGTGTAGTTGGGACATGATACAGTCTTTATAGTCTATCAGCAGGCATTAAAATCAAGTCCTGTATGTGTTCTTTTTTTTGCATTATTGTACTATATCACAATGCATAACTCGTTTTTATCGCTGTAAGACATGTGCATGCTTCTCCTTGGTACAGATGGGACCCAAAGCCATCCTCAGCGATGTCACCCTAACTGACCATCATTTCAGGCTGAATATTTATGATGATTTTTTTTTTTTTTTTTTCAAATACAAATTACAAATTCTGTTCATTTTTCTTTTCAGAATGATGTTTTTATTTTGTTATTTTTTTATATGTGTTTTGCTCCACAACATTGCGTGTGCCAGAGCAACCAGAGCTCTCAAAGAAGTAAACCAGTAAGGAATGATAATAATAAGAAGAAAAGGACTAGTTATGTGACATAACAAATTAACCTGCATTTAAGATCTTTTGGGGTTAAAATACTAATCGATATGTAATCCAATCCAATCCATTGTAATATAAATTACCTGTCAATATTTTATTCATTTAAATTTACCAGAAATAAACACTTGCTATAAGTTATAGTAGCATCTGCTACAGATTACAGTTTATTTTCTTCTACTACTGCTTCTAAAGAGAAGAACTAGTTGAGTTGGTATTTATTGAATTTCTCCCACTTGTTGCAGCACGAGCTCAGCAGTGAATCGTAAGTTAATTGCTTTAATCACATTTTACACTTAGTTGTAAATGAATTTACCTAATGTAAATGTTCTATAATAGCAGCACTGAATAAGGCTGTGCAGCCAGTGGTTAAATTGCACTAATGCTGTCTTTACTCTGTGCTGCTCTTGTATTTCTTGTGAATTAAACAGCCAGAACAGCCCGTAGCAAACATGGGTTTATTACATTGTGCAGAGCCAATTTGAGCATGTGCAGGGACGTGCATCCTAATGCGCGCGCGCTTTTGTTTTGCTTTTTAAGGAAAGTTGCTAAAGCATAACCTTTTTTTTTCTTTAATGTAAAGCTAGCTTTATATTTAAGTTGTTTTGCTCCTCATTCTTATTCTGCTCACAGTATTTAGGCATATTACTTGAGGTACTTTTCCTGCATGGTTTACCTGAATGTTGGTGGAGAACTTCAACTGCAAGCCAGTCTGCATATGTTTTGCAAGGAAATGAGATCGCTGTGCTGTTCCTTCACTTCCTCTTGGAGAGAAAGAAGAGCAGGATTTAGAGATCACAAACTTGGACTTGTTTAGCGGATTTCAAATTTGCGCAGGGTTTATCCCCAAGGAGAATGATAACATATTCAAGCATAAACTGAACAATAGTAATATATAAAACAATAAACAGGAATATATGAATGCGATTTAACGTTGTGGCATTCATTTCAGTGAAGTGGGGAGATGTTGAGAACAAAAAAAAAAGTTGACCAGAATCCAGGAAAGCCACTGAGAGAACTGTAGAGAACATGAAAAATGCATGTTTCATACACTGCACACACATATATATATATATATATATATATATATATATATATACACGAATGAGAGAGAGAGGGATTTTTAAAATCTCGACTAGCATTGAAAAAACTTTTACAGACAACTTAGAAAACTAAAGAAAAACAAAAAAAAAAAGTTGACCAGAATCCAGGAATCCACTGAGAGAAATGTCTATATAACAACTATAGTAAACAATGCATGTTTCATGCATGTGTGTTTAATGTGTGTATATATATATATATATATATATATATATATATATATATATATATATATATATATATATATATGCCAAATGTGCCAAAAATAGTGAAGGCAACTGTAACAGTCCTTCAAACGACTCTTGGACGACTTTATAATTTATATCCTGCCTAACAGCTGACCAGGTCCAGCAGCATTGGTTCCAAAAGCCGTGTGCCCTGGAGTGGTCATATGTTCGCCTGGCCGCGGTTCGTAAACAACATAACTGACCTGCGGTGTGTTTTTCTCCAGGCGGTTTTCCAACGTTGCATCCATACAAAGCTGCATTACACTAAAAACAAAAGCGATTAGCTTCAGGTTCATCAGCTTTAAATACAACGGTGTAATTAAACTGTCACAAAAATACTGATGTTTTAAATAATGTAATAATTAAAATGTATAATTGAACTTTTCACAATTAAAGAACTGAAATGAAATGTCTACAGTTTATGGATGATGATTTAATGTTTTTAAAAGAATACTCATGCTCATCAAGGCTTAAAATAGCCTAAAAAAAAAAAAAATTATATATATATATATATATATATATATATATATATATATATATATATATATATATATATATATATATTGAATGTAGTTAACATTACAAAATAATAAAATAAGGCGATAAATAAGGCGAAAGATGACTAAAATAATAATAAAAAAATGGTTTCTTTTTTAATGTATTTTAAAATTAAATGTATTTGTTGCAAAGCTTAATTATTTTAAAGCTCAAAATTTGATGATAGCCCACAGGTCCTGTTTTTAGGATTGAAATGCAAATCTGAAAAATCTTTAGCAACAGTCAAATTTACTGTCACTTTTAATCAATTTATTAATAATAATAATAATAAAAGCTCACTGAGCGCCATAATGTTAATCCCACGTCAGCGTCCGTCCCCTTCGACGTTCATTTAACATTGAGAAACTTTAATTAAAGCTTCCTTCATGAAAATGTCATCAGTCACATACCAGGCCGCCGCCAGGAAGTCGAGCAGCATCAGAACGGACATCGTTCAGGCTCAAGGGAGCGTGATTCCATCAAGGCGTTCCGTTCCCGCCGCTCGCGAGCTGCTTGAACGTGCACACATGTATACGGACGTATATAACCGTCCGCACTGAACGTTAGTTGTCAACAGGAACTCGGCGCTGCTCGGTGAATTAATATTCAAAATTAGTCGGCCTAAGCGAAAATCTAATCAACGTGTCGCGAGCGTGATTATAAACTGCTCGCTGATTGGCAGTTCCAGCTTTTAATTATGCAAATCAAATCGTACTCAAGGTTTTCGGTGAATTAAGCAGAAGTTAAGCTAAAGCGTTTGTGCACGCTGCATACACGATGGAGACAATCTCAACCGCATTCTTCTTCTTTTTTTTTTCTTGAAAAGCAGAGAATCAAGATTATTGCAGCGTGCGTATTATTTCGACGCTACTGGATTCTAATTTTATTTTATGAGCACAAATTAAGATTGTGACTCTTTCATACCAGGCCTTTGTGGCAGATTTTGGGACCACTTAAAAGCGTGAAAACAGTCAATAGAAATGGAAATGTTTCTTGGTAATCTGATTTCACGGTGCATACAGATGAGGGCAGTATTGCGTAGAGGATGTATGGTCCAAGATAGGGTTCAGGTTTTAAAGTCGCTAATACAGTCTTCATAACAGGGGGCAGCATGACATAAAAAAATCTGTTCTTTATTCGAGAGGTATTTTTTTTTTTTTTTTTTTTAGTAGTTCTCTCATAGATGCCTAAAGATGGTGCCTTCGGCTAGTTTAATCCTCCCAGTAAGTGATAAGAACGTAGCAGCTACTCTCAGATAGGTTTAACTTGTTTCTCCATGTTTATAATCCGTGCCACAGAATTCCACAGATTTGCCTCCAAAATTAGTGCAGAAAATCCGGAAACACAGATTACCACCACACATAACAGAAGCTGAAACACAGCTTAAAATGTCAAATGTGCGCGCGCGGGCGTGTGGCAATTTTATATGGACATAGCTGTCCATGGAATAAAATAATAATAATAAATAATAATCTTTAAAAGAAAGCTTTTCTTCAGATTCTCCCATATATTTTAAAAAGTGTGTGGAAAATTGCGACTTAAATTAATAATAAAATAATTATTTTTTAGGCCTATTGTTAATAAGGCATAATTAAATGTGACCCTGTGTTCCTTGTGACTGTGACTTTTTTTTATAACACTTGAAATTTTGACTGGGTTAAAAAATAACAAAAATAAATAAATAAATAAAACAGCTAACTAACACAATAAAAAAAACATGATTAAATGAAAGATGTATCTGTTTTTGCAAATAAACTCTTTGCATATATTAGTGATGCGCCTTTTCGTGATTTTCCATGGTTCATTCCGATACCAATATTTTTTTACCTTTTCTCGTGGCATAAACGTACCTTGGTGCACTTTTTAGCGAGACGCGAAATACGTACCAATAAGTACATATCGCTTCAGTTTCCAAATCAAATTAACACTAGTGGTTCAATTAATAAAGAATATAAATATAAAAATAAAAAAATTGGATTAACAAAACAAAATCCAAACGAAAATGATACACACAGCACAAGCAGTTGCTTTTGAATATGAATTAGACACAGTGTACTTTAAAGAATTAAGGTAAAAACAGAATGATCTGACTTTAGGTATGAACTTAAGCTACGTAAGACATCTTCACAAAAACACAATTCACTCTCTGACGGCAAGAAGCAGCCTTAATAGTGTTTCCTTGGTTACTATTGTAAACAAAACAGCTCTTTGCTTCCTTTGTGAATACAGAATACATCTAAACTTTTCTGAAGATAATAAGTTCCCTTTCAGAGAAACATTCATATCAACCCCAAAATCAAAATGTATATTTCTTTCAGTATTTAATGCATTGTGAACAGTGATCTTGTTCTGTCTGCTACAGTATATTCTACCCTTTATGTTCACTTTTGGTGTCTTTGGTATCTTAGTAACACTAAGACACCAATATATATATATATATATATATATATATATATATATATATATATATATATATATATTTTTTTTTTTTTTTTTTTTTTTTTTTTACATTTTACTCATTTTACAGCTACTTTTATTCAAAGCGATTTTCTGCTGTAGCCAAACACAGCTTTGGACCCAAAAGCAGAACACAGACTAAAAAAATTAGTTTATTGCCAGAAGTCAAGCAACACAATCCATTTCTCATTTGCTGTTTAAGATTCTTGGCTGAAATGAGCTGAAAATCAAAAGAGACCAGAGATAGGTTGGTACAGCAGAGAGAGTAGCTTGTTGATCGGGCGTGGCAGGCAGAACACAGGCAGAACGCAGGCAGAACGCAGGCAGAACGCAGGCAGAACGCAGGCAGAACGAGATCACATCGGCAGACTGAATGATCTGGCAGAGAATGACTGAAAACCCAAGGTTTAAGTACTGGAGGCTGATGAGTTGACTGGCAGCAGCTGATTCACATTCAGCAATCAGCCCCAGAGTGCATAGCCATGCCCCGGGAATACACCGACTCACAAAAAAATTAAAATTTGAATAATAAGTGCTAACGTTAGAGGGTCCAATAAATATGGAAGAGATGTTTTTAGCCAATTCTTGTTTTTAGCTGCTCAGATTGAGTGGCAGGTCAGGAGGGAACGTTTAATGTAAAAGTCTGTGAAAGTGATTTTGTTCCTCTTACAGAACGTAATGTTCTAGAGGGGACATAAGTCTGAAGAAATGAATTTAGGTAAAGGGGTGCAGAGCCAGTGGTGGTTTTGTACACTCTCAGAAATAAAGGTACAAAAGCTGTCACGGGAGCGGTACCTTTTCGAAAGGTACACTTTTGTACCTATTAAGTTCAAATATGTAACATTTAAGTACTAATATGTACCTTTTAGGTACAAACATGTATCACCCAGTGACAGCTTTTGTACCTTTATTTCTGAGAGATTAGACAAACATTAATGCCTTGAATTTTATGCATTATAAGACGTTTTTAAGCCCACCCTGTCAATGTTTAGATAATACCCTTAACTAGAGTCTGAAAGTGGAATCTTTACTGTATTTTTAAGTTCTCAGCAAATGTCACATATTCTCAGCTGCACCGGTACAATTAAGAAAAAGATGCACATTGAATGTTGACCACTGGAAGCAGTAGCTCTTGTCCACACATCGCATCCATTCAGACAACCTTTTGTTTTGAACGCTTTAATGCCACTTTGGCATGCAACGTTTTGCAATGCTGAAAGTGTACCAGTGGAAACCAGGAGAAGAATCATTCAAGAAAAGAATAAAAACATTATTAAAGTTATAATGTCTCATTTCAGCCTATAATTGAGAGTCACGAGGCAGAACGAAGCAGAATAAAGCCTTAATTTTGTAATATTGTGGCAATTACGGAGGAAAGCTATGATGGAAACAGCAATCTGATTGTCTCAGATGATGGATGGGCTTATTTCAGAGTGATCTAGATTGTGGTAAACCTATGATTAAAACCTAAAGCGTGTAAAGAGACCTTTTTTAAACAAAAGTCCAAAATGAACAGCACCTCTCTGGTATGACTTTGTTCGATGAATAATAATATGCTCTTGATTCTGGACTGAAGCACCTTTTTCTTCAGTCACTCATTCAAGTGATTCTTTACTCATACCATTTTTTCAAAGAATGATGTTACTTTAAACACAAGTCTTTGGTTCGCATGCACAAAAGACCACTGGTCCCGTAATGACCCATTCAGGGAACATCCTCCGTATCTTACGCAGCAAAAAGCAAGCAGGATAGATTGTCCCTGCAGTTGTAATTAATCCTAAGGGAAACATTTAGGAGAGCTGTACTTCCAATTATCACACTTAATTTAGCCCAGGGAATCTAATTTGGGAAATCTATTTACAGAGATGTACAGGCTACTACAAGGGAAATCCAACACCTCCAAAAAAGACATAAAAAGCAAAAAATGCAAAAATGACTTTGAAAGAGTCATGAAAGCACAGCCAACTGTTATTAGCGCCTGACAAAGTACAGTCATTCATGCATTTTCAATATAAAGTTCGTGTTGAATAGAGCTGCGGTGAATTGGCTTGAGGCGTTTTTAAACAGGGTCTTCCAACAAAATGCAACTGGGGCTTTCAAAATGGTAATACCTTCAAATTTCCACATGATTTTGGACCGACCAGCAGGGTGGTGTGAATTGAGAATATACTGTCTGTCATCTAATACAATGTATTACAATGTATATAAAATTTTATTTATTTTAAAATGCCACAGAGCTGTCACTGAACATAGCACAGCATAAAAAAAGAGCGTTCAATTTTGTGCGTTTAGTTTGTGCTAAGCTTTATTTTTCTGATCTGTTTGTATCCCAGACAACTATGACTGATGCTCCTTCAAGGAAAAAAGGCATAAAAATGTTCCTTCGGTATATTGTTGTATTATATTCTATGCTGCTCTATTGCATCATGCTGAAGGAAATACGACACGCAGAAGCAAATGCAATTGTAGACTTACAACAAAATAGCTTTGAAATTGTTGAAATCATACAGTGATTAACATACATCAAACTATATTCATGAAATAATACTCATACTAGAGCTCCCAGACAACGTGTGGCGCTGAATTTTCTACACTGGCATGCTTTATCAGAGCCGATTGCAGTATCACAAGTGTCTCCAACAAGTTAATGATTCAGGTTTACAATATCTGAGCCTGATCACTTAGTTCAAAGTTCAGCATGATTTTTTCCAAGACATGATCTTGGATATACATCTTTTGTTTATGCTGGGTCAACATTACTGATCAAAAACATAGACAACATGAGGGCTACTCTTTTAAAATCATTCAAATCGTGTTTATTCGGAAGCTTGATCAAGCACGAACAGTTAAGTTACTTGAGTAACCTGACAAAAAAGAAAACTGTAAAGCTTATGAAACCCTTAAGAAATGTTGGAGAATGGAAAGCAGCTCGGATGTTGTTATAAAAACTATAAAAAAAAAAAACACATTCCGGCAATGGTCAAGTTTGCAAGGTACGCAAATCTCTATACAGTACAAAAGTACATGAGCAACATATCTGACATGCAGAGGCAAGGGGTAGATCCATCAGCTGATTTCAAACTCTGGCTTCCATCCTTTCTGAAGCCTGCTAAATAAGAGTAGCATTCATAATTGAAGTAAAGAAAGCCATGTTCGAGCAAGTAACATTAAAAAGTATCTCAAATTTTAATTGATAAAACAAATAAACAGACTAGAAAGGCAGACAGTGAAACAGGAACTAAACAAAAGAATTGGAACAGAATCAAACAACAAGAAACAAGCAGAACACAGACTGGGATTGTGGCAGCCACAATAGTGATCCACTTTATTTTATTATTATTTTTTTTGTTTCATTAATTTATTTTTTCAAATTTACTTAATAATTAAACTAATGTGATGAGATCACTAATAAACGTAGCAATAAATACATAAAAAACAGTTATAAATTACATTTCAGATATAATTACAGCGCCAAATTTAAGGTCTAGCTCAAAGTTCATCTACAACACCTCGGTTAATGTTTACACTACAGCAAACTCTCTCTTCCACTTTCTCTCTCTTGTATACTGCACCTGGTAAAGCAAAAGCAGTTTTCTTCTGTCTACATGAAATATCACTGAAAACGGAGAATGCATATTAGTGTACTAGCAATTTTTTCTGCAAACTGTGCCTGAAGGATTGCTTGCTAATTCTGCTTGGAATAGGTGAGACATTCTATTCCTCATTATCATATTTTTCATAGCGAGGGATTCAAAGAGCTTTGTGTGGTGGCTTCATTTCAAAAGTGCAACACAAACTTTTAAAGAGGTATATTTTATATACATCCTAATATAATACATTGCTGTCAGAATGTGCATTGGTATGCATTTGTAATATTTTTTGGTTTGCTTTTAATTTTTGATAATCGCTTATTAAAGTGACATTGCATGCCTATAGCGGAATTGGATCAAGACATCTATTGCTTCATTGTATTTGTTTTCATATATTCAGCTAGAATAAATTAGTGCTCATTTAAATCAACCTGAATGTATTACAAAACATTTTTTAAATGTAATTGCTTGTATTTTGGTTTTATTTTCAGGAAAAGTGGTGAACAAACAGGTTTTTAGTTTTGTGAATAGAGGACTGATGGCGATTGAAAAGGGTATGGGACACACAATACAAAAGGAAGTACAAACTCAAACCTCAAGTAGTTGAACATTCTTGAGTTCAGTCGTTTCATAAACAAACATTCTTTACATTCAGTTTTCCAAGCACTATCTGAAAGTCCTTCACCTATTATTAACGTAGAAACCATTATTCATTCTTTGTTTGAATGAAACAGGCACTTGTCTTCTGTGTATTTATTGCACTGTATTTAGTCGATTGTCTTATCTACATTTATGCAACCTGTTTCACGCACATGTACTAAATACTGGCCAAAATAGTTTAGGTATAATTATTCTTTGTGGTAGTAAAAGACATAAATCATTACATTTTTAAGATAACAGGAATATCTGTTACCAAAAGTTCAATCATTGAAAACTTTACAGCTTTTAACTGTGTTTCATTTCCAGTGACAGATATTCCTTCTGATAATGTGTATGCTTATGCATTATCAAAAACCCTCATGAAGGTCTCTTCTCCTGTGACGGTGGGATTGTATTCAGATTGTCACAACAGAATCAACATGGTCCTCAAGAACATTGAGGGTATGTGCGCGCACCTGTCAAACAATTTTAAATGATTGACCCTCCCAGATGTCTGCCAAAACTCATTTGACGTCTTTTCCGATTTATCTTCCTTTTTTTAAGTTCATATGAATGAAGAGGCCAAAAGAAGAGAAGAGAAGTGCAACAAGAAACCAAGGCCTCGCTCAATTACTCCCTCTATTTCTGATGTGCTTTCTCTGATCTTGCGACTTCTCTTCTATCGGCCTGTGTGGACAGAGCAGAACCAGAACATGAAGAATATTCGTTATTTGTTTGTGAGGTTCAGCGCTTGGCATTTTGCAGGCAGCGACCTTCTCTGGGCTGGACTGATAATGCAATTGAGCAAGGCTATTCAAAACAGCTTTGGTAAACTCCAGCTGGGCCTCTTTCGAATCGTCCAGCATGATAAGGAGAAAGATGCAGGGAAAAAGAAGATTGAGGATATTCCCAAGAACTGGAGATCCAAAAAGTTGGGCTGCATTCCCATTTGGGCGCTAATACTTATAGGATTCATTGGCTCACTTGTTCTTTTGGTTCCTCTCGTCATGTTTGGATTTCCTGATCTAAAGGGACACAATGAAGGAGAAAAGGTTGAGGAGTCCAGTGGTTATGGAGTGCTGGAAGGTTTCGCCATTGCTGTACTTGGTGTTCCTGCAGTCGGGGCTCTACGATTTATATTATTGTTGTTGAAGAACCTTATCTTTAACCAAGACCTCAAAATTAGACAAGGGCTGGACAACAATAAGGTAAGTCAGCAGCTGGGCCTAATGCATGAGGTTCGGTTGGAGATGAGACTGCTGTGCTGCTTCATTCACTTTATGGAGATATTTGAAAGGAGAAGGATCAGGGTGGTGTTGGAGATCACCAGTTTGGATCGTTGCACACCAAAGAAAATCGTAGGTGTTTTGGATGCTATCAATATTCTCTTATCTGATTCAGAGAGTCCTTTCATTTCTGTTCTTGCTGTAGATCCAGAAGTCCTGGTTAGACAGGTTCAGCAGGCAGAAGACTGTATAACCAAAAGAGATTCTGCATATGACTTTCTAGACCGTATAATCACACTGCCCTTCACTGTGCCTCCACTGTCTAATGCCTCCAAGTCCAGTGTTTTTGAAAACATTGTCCTCGGTCAGTCTGAGATCTCTGAAAATATTTCTCTTGTAGAGGCTGAAACATCTGCTTTAGGAGATCAACAGAGGACATCATTCTCTGTTGAAGATGAGTGTTCTGTAAAGTACAGTGAGCCTGAAGAAGAACAAGCCATTCCTTTCATTGCAAAAAAAAGAAACACTGAAACCTTTTCTGCAGCAGAACTTAATTTTGAAGAAGTGGATAAGCTGACTGAGTCTGCATTTTCCTACATCACCTCAAGAGATAAAAGCAAACTTTCAACTTACATATCTGGAGACACTATGTCGATGAGAAGGATCATTAACTCCATTCGAGTAACCATTATGATTATGGAGACCTCGAAATTGGAGCCTCCACATCCAGAGAATATTGCTGCATGGGTGATTTTGGTGGATCGCTGGCCTTGCAGACTAAGTTGGATTCTTCAATGTGTTGAAGATGACCAACAGAGTGACGAGATATGTAGACCAATCTGTGCTGTTGATAATACCAAGAAATTATGGGATGTGTTTAATTGCTATAGTCTGGAGCTCTCCATCATTGCATATTCAGTAGAGAATTTTCTGGAGAGAGATGGGGATCCTGAGCTCTTCGAGATGTTCTTAAAGAATCATTTCAAATTCACCGTAGAGGATTTGGAGAAGTTTAAGTTTTGCACAATGAACTTAAACTACTCCATCAAGAATGAGCTGGCCAGGATCCGTGGGAGCCGCAGACTCAAGAGGGCAGGGAGGAGTGCTTTCCAGTCACTCTCAGCACGAACTGTAATGAACATGGAAACAAAAGACATTTGTCAAGAGGTAGTAATATCTTTTAAGAAAAATGTCATTTAGTTTCAGTGTGTGTGTGTGTGTGTAAGTATGTGTATGTGTTTGTTTCCTAATTTATACATCCACCATTCAAACGTTTTGGGTCGGTATAAGATTTTTAAAGCCTCATAGTCTCACCAAGGATGCACTTATTTGATCAAAAATGTGTGCAGCTTAATATTTTTGCACAAAATATGAGAGTTTTCCATGATGAATAAAAGTTAATCTATTTGAAATAGAAATATTTTGTAACATTTAAATGTCTTTCACTTGATAGATTTAATGCATCCTTGATGAAACAAAATATTCATTTAATTAAAAAAAATTATAATTAAAAAAACTTTAAGGAACATTTGAATACAAAGTATATTTATTTTACAATTTTACAAATTATATGTACTTATATTTGTGTTTCTTTCCTTTTTTTGTAGCTGTCAAAGCTAAAATTTCCAGAGAAATATCTTGAAACAGTAAGGGAAAATTTCATAGATGGAAAAACGATTCTCCTCAGCGACCCCAAAGACCTCAGGCAAGTCCTGCAAATGACTCTGGGTGAATGGACGTCTTTTAAAATTCATTTCCTCGGGGTCATACCTTCTAATCATCCAGCACAGGCAAAAACTCTTCCAAACGCCACAAACCCTGAAGTGGTCATATGTCTATCTGGCAAAGGGCAGTAAGCAGTATCTGACCTTGAGGTTTGCATCACTGCATTTTCTTGTGCATGCTTTCAGTGAACTAAGAATGTTTCAGGAAACAAAACTGCATTTCTACAAAATACTATTCTTTTACGGCCAGGTTGTAAATGGACACCAGCAAATCAAATGCAACAAATGATGACACTTAAAAATGGAGCTTTGCTGCGCAGAAAACAAATCAGTCTTCAAACAGATCAAATTTTTTTATATGTATAATTTATATTAGGAATGAGAAGGTTTCTTCATTTTAAGCATTAAAGGGCTTTTTCCAATGATTCTAAATAAAATAAAGTACTGAGTGTTATTTCTGCATAAATCAAAATAAAAAAGGAAGCACCATTACCTTTTAAATAGCATAAAATGTAATGCACCTACATTCAAACTTATGTAAATATTAGTTTACTTAATCTTGATTAATTTAGCGATTCTATCCATTGAATCTATTGACTGATAATACAAACCTTATAGGACTGTGCAACCAACTAGGTTTAGCTAGTTTACACTTATTCCCAACACATCCACACCTGAGACACAGCAGGTCCAATAATAACACCATTCATCAGGTTAATACTGTCAGACCATTGATCCAATCTGTGAAGGAAAAAGAAACATAATTCCGTAAGACATTGGACTTTACAAAGCGACATTTTATGTTTGTAAATTGTAAGGCTTCGGTTCATGAAAACTGGTTAAAATCTAAAAAATCTTCCCCTCAGACAAAAAAGATAGATTTTTTTTAAGGGAGACATAAAGTCTAAAAATAAAACTGTATGGTATATTTCGAAAAGTATCTCAGAGGTCATTTGTACAAGGTTCATATCTACACACATAAAATGTTTATGGGCACCAAAGGTTCCTCTCGTACAAAAAGGTTTGTACAATAAAGCATTGCCACAAAACATTGTGCAACAGTCAAACAGCCTCATATTCCTTTAATTTACAATAAAAAATACTAGTATGTGCCATGTTGCACATGAACCATTTCTCATGGAATTTCCATGGCAGCTCCAAAGTTTCCGGTTTCATTAGGGCTATATCATTCTGAGTTTTTCCATACAAAAACTTTGGCAGTGTTCAGAATCTGTACTTTGACACTTTAGTTTTACTTTCTATAAAACTTTAATATAGGACTGAATGACAGCGTGCAGATGTTTTTTTAATCGCACTGCCTGTCACTGAGTTTTACTTTATGCTCTGTGGGAATGGGGCTTCTGAGAAAGCGGAGAAAATATATATCTCCCATGCAGCTCAGCGAAGACCTCCCACGGATCTATGGCGGAACATAAGACTAATGCAAAAGTTTGAATTATAAGTTATGGTAGTCAAATATGCACTACTGTGCAAGCAACATGAAACAACATCCTAGAAAATCTGAAAAAAATATTTTTTATATATACAGTCATGGTTTGTATATACATACATATGTTAGTGATGTCAAATGAGTAATTGTGATTAATCGAATCCAAAATAAAGGTTTTTATTTACATAAGATATCTGTGTGTACTGTATATGTTTATTATGTATATATAAATACACACACAAACAGGATATATTACAAAAAATATTGAAATGGATAAAAATATTTACATTGCATAGTTTATATACAAATATATATTTATTATATAAAATATATATGTATATAATATACACACACACACACACACACACTAATATAGATATATAAGAAAAAAAAATATTTATATATTAAACATATATTTGTATATAATCTGTATGAATATAAATATGCATCTAAATATATACTGCTTGTGTGTATTTTATATATATATATATATATATATATATATATATATATATATATATATATATATATATATATATATGTTGCTGAAATGAATCACATTAAATCCTGAAAACATTCATTCTGAAACTGCTTGAAATGACACCTAAATGCATAACAAGACGTGATGCTGAAACTGCATGCAGTTATTACAGTTGCTTTTATTGAATCTTCTCCTCAAGTACAGTCAAGACAAACCAATCGACAAAGAGAGGTCGGCCGGTGTGTGCAGGATTGAAATATGACTCTGAAATCGTGAACATCAAAGTGGGGGTTCATATGAAATCGATATCATGCAGACATATTAAGGGAATTTAATGGGCCAGGAAAGGGGGGGATATTCTTACCCCTCTCATTCAGAATCAATGCAGGAAAGCGTCCGTGGTGTAAGCAGAGGAAATAGCTACACAGTACATGGCGATGTGATTTTAAAATAAAATTGTATCGATGGATTCTTTACATGGAAAATGAAAACAACAAGTTCTGCTGAGAGTGCATGGGATAACATTTAGATGAACACAAAGAAAAGCCTTAAAATACGATACTGCATCATGCAGCATTTTTTCCTTTCAGGCTGCTTTCCTGGCCGTTAAGCACATAATGTGCATTTATGTTGAAAATGCTTGGGAACAATGCTCGCGTAACATATAGCTGAGCGATAATTTTTGTAACTAACAATAACGTCAACAATATTTGATATCGGAATGGATTAGATGCGCAATGTGACTGTGCCGGCAGGGCAAAGAATAAGCTGTGGCACTGATTACGGAATATGACGCATAGAGATGGATGGTAAACCGCCATCACATGCCACAAGTGTAGTGAGTTACACTCGGGCACGCGGAATATGGCTTTATGGCTTTTCGTTGTACAGGAGCTTCCATTTACATGTGGTTTTAAGAGCTATAAAGAGTGTTTTATACTGAAATTAGATGGGATTCCCTCATGTCAACCAATTTAATAGGGATTCTCCCCTCTCGATTCTGTGCAGACCACTCGGCGCGAACCCCATAAATAAGGGAAATTGCTTTTGATGGTGGACTTTGGCTATACAGAGAAAGGCTAGACAGCAGAGCCGAGCGCAAGCTCTGATTATATCATGTCTCCCGCCGTGAAGGCTGTAGGCTAAGGGTAAAACTAATGAGGAAGTATTTCCTTGGCATTTGCAATTTCTCTCCGAAGGCCAAGGTCGACAAACGCAGCAGCTCAGCTAACAGAGACATCGCTCTCAGAGCAAACCAAGCTAAACCGGGAGACGAACATTAAACTCCATGAACAGACCGACTGGGGAAGAAACAGAGGAGAGGCAGCCATTCAACATAATCATAGCTGTAGCTCAAATGAGGTTTTTAAAGCTAAATGGATTTTGCGATGCAGGAAATCCCAACACGGAACATACCGTGGCGCATTGACCGTGGATGAACGGCTTAATTTGTGCTAGTGTGAAATTATAGATCACATTTCTCACTGGCTGGAATGTAATTAAACATTCACAGCTGCATTGACTTTACTGATGGATATTCGCAGTTAATAAGCCACTTGTGGCTGACACAAATTCAATATGGGTAATATCTCTATTCTGGAAGAGATGGTGTAAGGGTCGTCTGTCACATCTCTAAACAAAAATAGCCGTAAACAATCATTCCCAAGTTCACAATCCTGATCGATCTGATTGTAGAGTACATTTAAAGGGAAATATAGAAGAAAAAAAGGCTCTAATTATTCACCCTCATGTTGTTTCAAAGGCAATTGATGTTATTTTGTCTCATGCAGCATTTGATACAAATTCGGCAGCTATTTTCCAAGCAACGTAGTGACCACAGAAAATATTCAATCTTTTTAAAAAGCACTGTAAGTACTATACAATATATTTAATTCTTCTACTGAAATAAAAATACAAAATACTTTCATAATTTCTTCTTTGTGTTTCAGAAAAAAAAGCAGCAATGCCATAGAAAAGAGGAACCAGTTCCTGATCCACACAGAACCAATCCGTCAAAGGTTCTTTAAAGAACCATCTCTTTCTTACTTTTTTACACCTTCTTTCACCACATCACCTTTGTGAAAAGGTGAAAAATTCTTTAGATGTTAAAGGTTCTTTATTAATAACATTCTGTACGAGAAAGAATAAAAAAAAATAAACACATACGTACAGACAGCCCAAGCAGACCATACGTTTTCAGTATTGATAATAATAAGAAATGTTTCTTAAGAACCAAATCATCGTATCAGAATGATTTCTCAATGATAACTGAAGATTGGACTAATGATGCCAAAAATTCTGCTTAAATGCTATTTTAGAATATGTTAAAATAGAAAAGAGCTATTTTAAATTGTAATTATATTTTTTTTTGTTCAAACAAAAGCCTTGGTCTGAAATCTAACATTTAAATGGTAGTGCAGATTTGGCTGTGAGAAAATAAAAGTAAGTGAATTTTTTTTTAATGCTTTTTATCAACATGTCATCAGGCGTGATAAGGAGCAGGCATTTTTACACTTGGAAAACAGAAACTACAGTTTCTAATTCAAATTCTAGTTTCCGATAAAATCACACATTGAAAAAAACCACACACTGGAATAATTATTTTCTCAGATTAGTTTTTGTAAATAAATGCACTTGAGAAGCATGAGCATAGCTTCCTTGAGATTTGCACTCTTATAAACAGCTTTAACCGAGCCTAACCATGCAATAGCTGTACAAGAAGCTAAATAATAATAATAAATCTTCTAGATCAAAAAAGAATACGCGGGTAGTAGACATTCTAAACCTAATAATAATGCACCCATTGTCTTAAATGAACTTCAAATATACGTTTTTATGACAGCAAGACCAACAGGGTGCGCACACTAAATAAAGCTGTGACATTGGATGTGCGTAGGTTGAGGGAGGTGTAATTTTAGATATTCAGTCAGGGTTTGCTCTTTGAGCTTTAGTACAACCAGCAACCCAAGCAAATAAGCCAATCAGATATGTCTGACAGATGAGAGGTATTCGGAGCAGTTTGTAATTGGACCGTTGATTGACATGTGGAGGAGGGGGACCTTAAGATTAGTCTCAAAATAACGGTGGTAATGTGTTTGCTTCCTGTTGCGTGTTAGTTGACACCTAGCGTCTGCAGCTCGGCAACACGAAAAAGACTGATAGGAGCGCGATCGTCTGTTTAGAAATGATAGACTAAAACAATCCCTGTTTGCCTGCAGCTCCCACGAATGATCGGAAACAATAGCTTCTTGATTGGCACATTGTGTGCTGTGAAATTAATGTCAGGTGCACAGGTGAATGTTTGTGTAAATGGTGTGTGTGTGGGGGCGGGTGTTTGTCTGAGTTTACCTGCACGCTGTGTGTATCCTACACAAGAGATCCACAATGCCATTACACAGAAACCTCAATCAGAAACACTCCATTTGAAGGTTAAACAGAATTTGCCCTGTATGTCAAAACAGAAAAACATAACGTGAACATGACAATAAAAACAACAGTGCATTGCATTACATGTGATTAATAACATCGCATATACATATACATATATGCATATACATGTTTAAATAAATGTGATCTTAACTCATTATTTCATCTGTGTCTGATTTGAAGTGGGCAGAACGCTAGCACTAACAAGCCATAACTGATGAAAACAGCCATCATTTTTGCATTTTTGGACAACATCATTAACAGCTTTAACTTGTCAACGCTGGCACATGGCCACTGTATAAGTGGCATAATGCACGGTTAGCAGTGCATTAAGCAATTTTAATGAACAACGTGGTGGCCAAAAACCACCCAACACAAAGCGGATTACCCCTTACTTATTATTTGAATAAATATTTGAAATAAAATTAGAGAATGAAAAATTGTTACAATAATAAATATTTAAAGTAATAACATTAGGAACCAGAATATAACTTTACAAAGTCTAGAATTATTTAAAAGAAAATGGGCAAAAATATATAATGTCATATAATATAATACAATATGTAAAGTCTAATATAATTATTATTGAACACCTTTACACCGTAAACATTTTAAAGCTCATAAGTTTTGGAGGAAATTGTTACTGAAGCCTGCATTTGCAGTTATTTGCGGAATTATTGGAGAGAACCCTTTAAAGACACACCTTAACCTTTCCTATATTATTCATAATTTTATTGTGAATTATTGACTTTTTTGCTATTCTGCATAGTTAAACTGTTCAGCTGTTCAGATATGAACATCTCACACATTGACCCAAATTAGCGAGAATGACCTCATCACTGCAAGTCATTGGCATCGTTAGCTTCAGGTTATGGTTTTATTATCTCACGTTAACGAGCCTGTTATCCCATTAAACTCAAATTTAGCTCTGGTCTCGTGATGCTTATCTGTACTTCAGAAAGCAAGAGCTGTCTCTCACTTCCACTTAAGTCAAGAGAAGCCTTTCCTATAGGACACAGACCACATATTAGCAGATATCATAAATGCTGACGAAAAGATCGGTTAGAAAGATAGCAAAAGCTTTTACTCCTTCAGTCCTGTAATACTGTATGATTCATTTACTGACAGATGCTTTTAAAAAGTGGGCAGATGCCAGTTATCAGTGCCAAAAATATGTGATTGTATGTGTTTGCTTCCAAAAGCTGCTTCTCAGGCTACCGCTAAACAGTGAAATGACTTCATTTATTATACAAAATAAGCTTGGTGATGTATGTTTGCTACACAAAATATCTTCAATAATATAAAACGACAAGTTTGCGAACAGAAAACTACGTGGTATGTCTAACTCTCTCTCTCTCTGTTGTTACTCAAAGCACTGATTGTGTGTGACTGAATTAAAGTAGTATTTTTTTTTTTTTTGACGTGTCAGTCATGTGCAATTACTGGTTAAGCTTTCGGTGAATGAAAGAAAGTGCCGCAATCCAATAAACAAACTAAAATTATCCTTAGTGCAAATAACACCTACAGTACGATGCTCTTATAGGCAATGTGCAAAAAAAGAAGCCATTTTCTAGGCAGTACATGGCAACAAAGCAGGTCTGAATGCACTGTTTATGTCACATGCTGTCAACTAACATACCTTCATCTGGCTAAGTTTTGAAGGGAGCACAGGTGTATCTTTCACTGCTTATTATATTCCACAACCCTGCTTGAGCGAATAAAAATGGCTTCTGAAAGAACAGTTGAAAGGAGTGCATTCATTTATAAATGTCAGTTGTTTCATATAATGTAACTCGCTCTCCCTTTTTCTTTAAACAAACGAGAAAGGCTTACCTAAAGTTGGTTTATCGCATTTATCACGATTGTTACAGTATAAAGGATGTAGTGAAAGTAACATCGTTGACATTTGGGCCTGGTATCACAGACAGGCCTTAGATTAAGTCAATGTTTGTGAGACTGCGACAATTACTAATCATTCAGATTTTGTATTGAATTCTTCTTTTATTTCACTAATTCTTCAGGGAGTTATCAAAAGTGTCAGTAAAGACATGTTACAGAACACGGTGCTTTATCGCAGACAAAATCAGTACTTCATGTGAGATTTTAAATATTGTACAGTCGCTTTAAATTGAGATGAGTTTTTTTGCTAAATTACAAAAAAGTGCTGCTCTTTTATATAATTTGTACATTTTTTATAATATTTCAGGGGAAGCGGTTGTTCACGTGTAGTTTTAAAGGAAATACCATTGAATTACTTGCTAAAAATGGTGAATAAAAGATTTTTTTTGCACTTGGCAGATGTTGCTCGGCTATGAAGACATTAGTAGTCATGGCATTGATACGGTGAGACTTGAACAACATGAGAACAGAGCAGGGTGTCTTTCTGGTGTCACCCGGAGCTGCATTGCTCAAGGGTGCTTACTTGCGGTGAAAAAAAGAAAAATAAAAACAGGAAAACAGCGAGGCCAGGAACCAGTTACGCATATCTGCTTTCTCATTTTCTCAAGGGCTCAAATGCCTCTGTGAATTAATCTGAGAGATTAGGCGAAAGACTCCGACCTCCAGGAAACGCGATGTTTCAGGAGGTGGAATGAAAAGCAATCCTGCGTTCCTCTCCTGTCAGGATTGCTAATTAAGCCCCCGTGATAATGATGAAGGAGATTCATTTGGCCAAAATGTCACCACACTTCATCCCTCTCTCTCCTCTGCTAATTTGAGATTTATTTATTTTCGGTTTGGGTTAAAGCTACTTAAACACAACTCTTAATAGACTAGCCGTCATAGCGCCCGTGATCTCCTTCCTCGCCACCCGAGTGAGCGAGTGACTCATTTACGTATATTTCTTCTGAGACTATGTACAGTCCGTTTAAATAGCTTCGAGAGAAATAAGAAGTATCGTTGAGGCAGACATTAGCATTTGAAAGCTGATCTCAAGGTCTGCTGGAACGGAGCCTAATTGGTGGCTCTTGGTGACACAGGTGTCTTAATGACCAGTGATGACCATGTGCTGGGCTGTAATGGAGCTAGCTGGCCAGGATCCTAATTGACCATTTCACTTTTGCGAGCTCTGATGATGCCAGAGAACCCTGGTGTGTGTTTGAGAGTGTGTGAGGAGTTTGTGGCCTCACAGTCATTAAGAGCACTGATGATCTTACTCGAAGACGCACGCTACTAATGGTGGCCATTTTTGCCATGGAGACAGTGTGTGGGAGGCAGATGAAAGGCTGTTGTGGTATCTGTGGTGGTGCTTTTCCCTTAATGAACACGGCCGGCCATTAACTGTAGGTGATACGTGAAGAGCTTGTTTGGAGAGACTCTAATGCAAAAGTAAGACCTCCATCGCCAAAGGATGAGGACAAATGAATCTGTCCATCTTCCCAGAATCTATAACATCAGGGCAGGGTTGCACCAGCCTGAGGTCTTGATTAAATTGGTTGAAAAGTTTGCACTGGTTAGTATGTATAACTATGTACTTTGTTTTGGTTGCAATATTTGGCAGCTTGTAGGTTATAAAGAAATACCCAACCAACTGGAGAAATGTACACTACATATGAAAATATATACACTCTGAAAATGTACAACTGTACAAATGAACAAAAATTCTCCTTTGTCCTTATATTTTCATTAAAAAAATGAAAAAAATCAGATTCTGTGATATGGCACTTTGCCTATTGCTATAATTATCATTACTTCGTTTTTTTACTAAAATTGTGACAGATATTGTTGCAGACATTCTTGATGGACATCCTTTATTTCGTAATGTAAAAATCAATCAATATGCTTAAAAGATTAAAGTCAATCACACAAAACATGAGCTCACTGATGTAATCCAATCAGCTTGTAAGTTTATTCCAATCGATCGAAAGCTTCGGTAAATATTTAGTTTATGCATGAGGTTGTGTTTCAAGCGATTTTAATAGTTCATCTCAACAAATATTTATTAGCATGCAAGTTTGGCTCAACTTGGGATTTGGAATGCCATACTATCAACTACTCTTACTATTTCTGCAGCATGAGTGCTGTGCATAGTATGCATGGAACTACTATATTTGCCAGAATCTGTTAAATGTAAGTTCACGGAAATCTGTACAGAAGCTGTGTTCAAAATGGCATACTACTATGCAGCTCCTACTATATTGCAGTGTGGTGTGTGTATAATTTGAATACTGTAGTATGTGAATTTTCTGTATGCACGAAATGGACCGGATTACTTGTTATATTGGCTGAAATTTGATGTATGCATCTGAAGACAATGCGTGGGAGACTGTTTCCCAGAACGCATTGTGCTCCATGTGATTTTCATCTTTTGTGAAAAGGAGACGGGGAATAGTATTAGAAATGTAACACTTACATGTACATATTGTATATCATTGGTAGAACACAAAATGTACTTTAATCTACTGCACATTATATAAATATATAAATATATTAAATTAATCCTAATATTGCTGAAATGTAATATATTAATAATAATAATTATAATAATTATATAATAATAATAATAATAATAATAATAATAATTATTATTATTATTATTATTATTATTATTATTATTATTATTATCATTAATACTATTTATATTTATTATTATATTTAAATTATGCAAACAAAAGAAATTCTTCTAAAAAGGAACATACTCCTTTTTCCATTACAAACCAGACCAGAAAGGCATTTATTTTTAATGAAAGAAATTGTAAATATTTGAAAAGAGGAAATAAAAAGTCAAACAAGTATGCTAAGATGCAGTGTTTTTGCCCCAACAAATTGGCATTCATCTAATAAAATGTATATGATAATTTACACTTAATATGCTATTTTATAATGTGCTACAGTACTGAAGTATAAATATCTAAATAAAATCCTGCTATTTTAGTGTAAACAGAATTTAGCATTATTTGCATTTAGTGCAACTTAAACATATCACTTTTTCCAATTAGTGAAGTGGAAATATAATTGTTCTTTTAAAGACAGCTCAGTGTTGATTCAGTTCTGTGAAAAAATGTCAAATTGATCAATTATGAAATTATTTCCAATTTGGAAATATTGCATTGTTTACTACTAGATTTTATTTAAGAAGCCTTTGGAAAAAGAACGGTGAGCACATTTGCTGTACTGATGTTTGTGTTTGTTATGTGATAATTAGGCATACTACTCTGGAACATTCATGTTGCTTATTGTATCCTGTTTCACACACTATTACTTAAAAAATATCAGGCAGTATACACTGTGTACTGGGCAACAAGCAGCAAGCAGTGAGCAAGTATGCCATTTCGAACACAGCCTTAGAAATGCCACGAGTAGGCTAAGCTTTAAATTACACACAGCTGGTGCAATCAGGCCCCACGGTTTTCTTGTTTGCTTCAGAGACTTACTCCCTCTATGAGAAGACAATATACTGAAGGAGCTTTAAAGATGTCAAGAAGGAACAAGCAAAGAAGAGAACATCATAAAAACACATAAAGGATAAAAATACAACACCTTGAGGGACACCTGTGCTTCAGATTCATGTCTGTAGCTGTAGGGTCCCACAGGTTTTGCCTGTCTTCAGAAGATGAGGTACATGAGAGCTTCTGAGAGCTCTCAGCTGCTTGAAGTAGGCTATTCACAGATCTGAAAATCCTCATTCTCTCTAAATACAACCACTGCCCACAGTGTGTACAATGCCAGGTTTTTCTCAAACACAAGCTGCCCTGCCGGTCAGTTAGTCAGAGTGGCTTTCAAGGCTTCGTTATGTAGCGACTTATGAGCCGTGAAAAATCACGTGAGCTTTAGAGATATCCAAGTGCACAAGGGTACATTAAACTGTACAGAGGTTATTAAAGAAATAATTCTTTTTTTTATTATTATTTTGCTGAAAACGCCAGGCTCTCAAGCTATCCAAAATACAGATGAGCTTGTTTCTTCATCAAAATAGATTTCAGTGAAATTCAGCATTACTATACTTGCTCACCACTGGGTCCTCTACAGTGAATGGGTGCCGTCAGAATGACAGTCCAAACAACCGATTAAAACATCAATAATATACAAGTAATCCACATGACTCCAGTCCATCCGATAACTTCTGGTGAAGTGAAAAATAGGTTGTATGTTTCAATAATTTTCATATTAATACTTTACAATAACACTTTTATTCAACATGTTACAACTAATTATTCAACAAATGATCTAATGTATTGCAAACAAACACAAATTAAGCGTGAACAAAAGTATATTTAGAATGAATCGCATTCATACAGATTACTGTAACGTCTCTGTAGAGTTTAGATCCATCTGCAGGTTATTGACAACAGAGGTGATACAACAGAGAGACAAAAGGCAGCAGTCGTGATCCAGTAAACGGGCAGATAGTCAGTTCAGGCAGCAAACAATCATAAACAATAAACAGGCTTGAAGGGTCAGGGCAGGCAGCTAGTATCAGGAATCCAGGTAACAGAATCGAGGTCAAAACACAGGCAGTCAGAAAAACTGGAAAAAACGCTCAGAAATGATCACTGCGGCAAAACAAGACTTCACAAAGCGTAATCTGACTGTGGAGTCTACAAACTGGAGAAGATGGTCGTGGTAATGAGCTTCAGGTGCAAGGTGATCAGTCCCAGGTATGCAGGCTTATGGGAAATGGCTACATTTTCTGTAGATCGTTTTCTTTGCTTCTCAATGGTGGGCACCATAGCGGCAAGTGTCTTATTGTAGAATGCTTTGGGCATGCATGGATTTCAGCGCTGAAGTTAAATTCTCAGTGTTAAATAATAAAATAATCTGTTAAAATGTGTGTTCTTATCATTCTGTGGACAAAATCTCGTGAACTTCGCCCTGACCTGTTTATGCAGATGTGTGCTCATCTGTTTTCAATGCAGCTCCTCGAGTTGCTTCAGGTCATCTTCTAACTCATTAAATTATGACAGGTCCTTTACTGCAAAAAAGACTGTCACTGCGACACACTCAAATAATGAAACTATGATGCCATATATATATATATATATTATTCAACAAATAATCTTTAATGCCCTTTACCCAACCAAAGGGCTAATAAAAGGTCATTTTCCCTGAAATGCACATCAGAAGCCCAAACAAGCCTTTGGTTTCCCGGCAACCAACTGATAACACTGGTTTATTGCTTAAAGAAATGTGGACAAAGCTGCTCTAACTCAATTTCCACTTTTTGGAAAGACACATAATGTTCTCAACAATAGACTTTTCTCTAAATAATTCACAGGAAAACCTTTCTTTAAATGAAGACACATATCCCTCAGGTCACTGTGTATATTGTGGATATTCTTGTATATTGTCTTTGGCATTGTATACTGTTTTTAAATCGCTAGTTAATGTCACCTCACTTTAGCCATGTTTGATCTCTATGAATTCATCTTCATGTAATCTAATTGAGAATGCATATTATATGTTGATACCTTTGCAACTATTGTTCTAAGAATCTCTTTGACCCACAAGAGGTCTGACCTCAATAGACTTCAAAAGGCCTCACTTCTGTGACCCTCCTCAGTCTTCTATTGTTCTGATCTCTTCCACGTCTCATTACTTCTTGTCTTCTAGAGCCAGCACAAAGAGCCTGGCAGGCTTGGAGACAGCCCCAGCTGTTGTTCTGTAGGACAATGACAATGTGAGAATTTGACCACCTCTGTAACCCTTAGGTTTTTGTACCAGCCATTGTAGCCTTGATTTTCCAACCAAAGATTGTAGGATCTCAGCAGATCTCTGGCTTAGCTCTTTTCACCTTCTACCTTGGAAGAAACTTCCAATCATCAGAGTCAGGGCATCTTTGGAGTTCATCATTATTCAGACTGGAAGAATTGCAAGTCCAAAACCATTAACACCATCAAGACTTTCATCTGAGACTGCATCTGGATCCTCACCAATGAGGCAATGCAAGTATTACACATTTAACTAAACTAAAGAGAGGCTGAATATGAGTTATAGACCCCGTTATAAATCTCGCTAATGGTTTACAGGTGGTTAACTGACTTTTCATTGCTTCACTCTTTGACTTTGCACTTTTCCCATGTATGAATGTATTTACGCTTGTGTTTGTGTTTTTTTATTATTATTATTTGACATCATGTATGCCATCCATGCCTCCTTATTTTCCTATTAATTTTGCTATTAAATGCTATAATTTTTAGAATGATTTGTTCTTCATTCTTTACTGATTCTTAGGTCCATTAAAACTTAAAAACTTAAACTAAATTTTACTTGTTTTTTTTTATTATTTTATATTAGGTATAGGCTATAGAATGGTGTATTTTTATTCGTTTTGCTAATTAACGTTCTATGTTCTGCATTGATGGCTGAATTGGATTCAAGCTATTTATATCAAATTGCTGCTAATGAAAAAAATAAAAGTAAAATGCAGATGTTTTTTTTTTTTAAACTGGGCTATTTAAAAGCAAATGAAAGGAAAATAGGGGAAACTCAAATTAACTAAAACCAAACAACTGCTTTTTACCGAATTGCTGTAAATTTAAAAGCAAAAGTAAAACACGCGAGGCACTTAAAGGCTATTTAAACCTGAAGGAAAAAGACATAAAACACAAACGAACCCCCACTGCAGTGATACCAGTATAATGTGTTGGTCACAACCCTAGTTTATATAAACTTATACTGAATGTTCGCTGAACGATTAGTTAATTGTAATTATTTATGTTATTATTTCCCTTAATGAGCTCATTTGCTATAACTCATAAACAGCTGAAAAAAAATTAAATGTATCAGAATTAAGCTAAAATTTTAAGAGGCCATGCAATTTTTACAAGCTATTTTAACTTGTCTCTCTTGATGTTGTGAGACATTAAGGGTATCGCATTAACAGCTTGGCCTCAAAACTCAAAAAGCATTTACACAGCACTCTCTCTTTTCTATAAAATAACCAAGAAAATGCCTTCAAAGCTGAATGTTTCTCCATTAGTTTGTGGAGACATATAAAAACTGCATCTCAGCAGAGAGGATGCACCACTAACATCTGATTTGGGGTGAAATTTTAGAACACACACCCTTTTTATTTAAAATGGGCCTGTCGTAATGCGGGCTGTGAGGATAGGTTAGTGTTATGTGATGTGCTGAAGTCTGGTAGTGTGGTGGATTTCAGTGGCAGTATTTCTTTACACTGAGGGACAGACTCCGGTTCTGGGAACTGTTTTGTTGGCAACACTGAGCTATTGAGGCTGAGGGAAAGCCGATGAAGAAACCTACCTGACAAGGCAGATAAGCGAGCGAGAGAGAGATTGTGAGAGAGGTGGGGGAGAGGAAGAGGAGGTGGAGAAGGAGGAGGAGGAGGAGGAAGGGTTGAGGTGAGAGGAGGCTGTGGTGTTTGGGTTGCCACTGTGATGGGAGATATTCAGCCTGCAGCCAGAGTGATCTGCAGGCAGGTTGGCTGTAGGCAAGACAGCTCTGCCAGGTTCCTTCATCTACACACACGCACACACACACACACACACACAATGTGTTTCTATCTTCCCTTATTTTCAAAAATTCCCTTGAGTGAGTCAGTCTGCCATACCAATGCACAGAGAAAAACAAGAGAAACAAAGAAAAGTAGGAGGAGAAAAAAAACAAAGAGCAGTGTTAAGCACCAGGCTACAATCCTTTGCCAATATATTGTAATTACTGCAAACAAGTTGGCAGTATGTATAACAAATATGTTGCTTAACAGACTTTATTTCAGTTAAAACTCAAATTCAATATAAAATTACTTTGACGGCATTACTATTACTAATCAAATATACTGAAAAAAATTCCTACACTACGTTAATATGCCATATTTTTGCAACAAAATAACATTTTCTGAAGCAAATACACATATTGAAGGACTGATACATCAGAGGATTGTTTTGAATTACTGTTTAATTGTAAGAAGTTACATTTTGATCACATTTGGGAATTTTTTCTCTGACAATTTCTCCTTTTTATTTAGTTTAACTTCAGCTTAAATCACACAAACACACACACACACACACATATATATATATATATATATATATATATATAATTAAAAATATTAATAAAAACTATAACAGTAACTGCAATAGTGGTGATGACTGCTGTAGCCTCATTCTCGCCTCCATTCAAAGTTTTACATCTCTGGAATCGATACTGTATTTCTAACCCAAATGACCCTCGTACCATCCCACCGACCTTAAAATCTTATGTTTGAACATGGAGTGTCACCAAAGAGATTACCTCTGTCTGACATTGCATCCTTGCAGGTCCATTAATCAAAGCGGCAGGACACCTCTGAATAATTTAAGTGCTGTGTGGGACCCATCTCTCTTTTGTTTTATTAATTAATTTAAGAGGGCAATGGGAGTGTTCATTTGCTTCCTCTTTGCCCTATCATTGTTAAATCTGCAGATTGATGGCTCAATTTGCCGAAAGATAGCAGGGGAGGTCGTTCCATTTGATTCAAGACTTAAATCATTGTGCTTTTGAATGCTTTTTGAAATTGTCATCATTCTGCAGAATTATGGTGGAATGCTCTTTATATGTGAAGCATGCATGCAGAGTTCTGTAAAATGATATACAAAGAAAAATGTTTTACTATTTGTTCGGCATTATAACTAGTGCTGGGCAATGATTAATAGCAATTAATTGTATCCAAAATATTTTTTTTGTGTACATAATATATATGTGTGTACTGTGTATATCCATTTTTTATATATAAAATAAATTATATGAATATAAATATACATTTAAATATTATATATATATATATATATATATATATATATATATATATATATATATATATATATATATTTGTATGTCTTTATATATACTTAATAAATATGTATTATAACTATGTACACAAAACTTGTATTTTTTATACGATTAATCACGATTTGTCTTTGCCTAGACCTACTCATAACTACATATTGCAATATATATATAGCAAAACAACAAATAAAAAAATTGATATACAAATAAAACTGATTTGAATCAACAAAGGTGCATTTTTCGGTGCAGCAACTCCCATACCTCATTGCGAGCATAAATAGGTAGCTTGTCTATATGTAAATATGTTTATCAATCTTTCGATTTTTCTCTGAAATGCACGTCACAACTATTTTAACGTGACAAGCATCTTAAAAAACGCAGTGCACCTGAAGTGAAACACTGCTACTGCCGAAAGCGTCCATTTAACGCACATTTACATGCTACAGTAACTATCTGCAAAGGCAAATCAACCGAAAACAGATTTCAGTCGATGCAACAAAGACAATTTAACTTTTTACGCAAATGAGCTATACCATGTGATGCTTCAATTACCGGTAAATGTGCAGACCGTGATCTGCTGCCTGATACAGCTGGATACAGCACTCAAGAATAAACACCTACTACAGACCAACAGCACGGACACTTGGCCACCTCCAGCAATTTAATCACTGTCAGTGTAAACACCCCTTTAGAAGGCAGCTGTCTATGCAGGCACAGATATAACTGCTGACCTTTCTGTACTGATGCTAATATTTATGTAACCATATTTACTTGCAGACATTTGAAAATGCTGTTACAGAGATTTAAACATAAATGAATTGGATCAGACCATGTACAATCAGGTTACTGTTATCGTTATGAGGAAAGACATGGATCCAGGCATGTCTGTCTCCTCCCCTAATAAAACAAACCATTGATCTCATTCCAGGGTTTTACTGTAAGCTATTGTTTAGCTACAGTTATATTACTGCAGAGCCGAGGTGCCAGGAAGTGCTTGGAACACATGCTGATAGATTGAAAGAGAAGGAAAGGGAGAGAGAGAGGGCAAAAAGTGAGTGTGTGAAGTGAGAAAGAGCGATAAAGGCACTTGCAAGAGACCAGAGAATAAGGGAGAAGCAATCAGGAAGGAGAAAAATGACATTGAACGGAAAGGTTTTGACTTTTAATCAGCACTAGAACTGATAATGACATAAAAATGCTTTCATTAAATATTACTGAATTATATACTTGCTGATGAAAGCACTGTTTTAACGCTGCAGGTCCAAGTAATATTGAGTGGTGTTTCATAATGGGTAGTGCACTGGTTAGAATTGAACAGAAAATGCATTTTAAATTCTAATTTGAATCCAATTTGAATTTAAGTAACAGACAGGATGCGGGTTTGCAATCTGAATGTAACTAGAATAGAATGACAATAATGTGTATTGCAATATCTTCATTTGGTGCACTGAATTAAACCGATGCTGCTGACATCAAACAGACGTCAAACTTCCACTGATGAAATGGAAATATCCTTAAATGCTAATACGGCACGAAACAGTCAAATATATAAATTAATTGGAAATGACTATGGATGATTTCAGAATATCTCAACCCATTTTATATTGTATAACCAACACTATGGATCCAAAGAGCATCTTGTATGTCTCGATAATATGCTGTATCCAAAGGACAACACTAGAGACATAACCTAGCTATCATGTTTCCTTAATAAAACCTTTTACTGGCAACCTACTGTCTTCTGTTCCCACGCTTTGTGTTTGTTAGCTTCCCCTGCTGCAGTATCTGTAGGTAGTAAGTCATCCTCTGCCTGTCTTCTGTACAGTACATGTGTGATGTATGTTACATGACTTGAGTTCGGGGTTTCCCTTCATCCAGGCCTTCGTAGTCGTGTTTGTGTGGGCAGGGAATACAGATTATGTAAGAAGCATTGATCATATCTGTGCTGCAGGAGTTAATTCTGCTATAGTTTTACTAACCAGAAGGTTTGGATCCCGAGGGATTCTGGATGGGTTTGGGGAATACTAATGACTAAAGGAGGTGTGGATTATATAGGCTTCCAACTGCTTGAAGCCTTTGACCAGATGCTAAAGTATGGTGAGCCATTTTAGAATGTTGTTATGCTTAAGACAGATATGTCTGATCTACACCACTGGTTTGGACATGCTCAACTGAATAAATATGGTTTTGTTTAGTTTTTTTATCTGAAGGTTTAGAATTAAATGTTTGAACTGAACAATGAATTAGACATACATCCTAATCTAATGAAACTAATGAAGACAGATAAAATACAAATTTCTATGTCTATAAACATCTAGTCTGCCTTCAAACATCTAGTCAATATTCAGTGTTTTTCTTGACAAGTTTTGCATTTGCAGTAAGACGCAATTATATACATTTCTTTGAATGTCCTTTTAAAGAAGGCTCAGTAGCGCAACACAAGGAAATAGCAACAACACTGCACATAGGACTAGTTTTATGATCATTTTGTTCTGAATGTTTCCATTGCGTTGAGGCTTGTTTTCATTATGAGAAGTGGTTCGTTTTTCATTTTGTCTTCGTTATGTTGAGGATTGTTTTTGTTAAGAAGTGGTTAATTTTTTCATTGCATTGAGGCTTCTTTTCATTGGGTTGTGGCTTGATTTTGTTGTGTTGAGGCATGTTTTCATTGGGTTGTGGCTTGTTTTTGTTGTGTTGTGGCTTGTTTCCAATGTGTTGAGGCTTGTTTTCGTTGTGTTGATCCATGTTTTCATTGGGTTGTGGCTTGTTTTTGTTTTGTTGAGGCTTGTTTCCAATGTGTTTAGACATGTTTTCGCTGTGCTGAGGCATGTTTTCATTGTGTTGTGGCATGTTTCCGTTGTGAAGTGGCTTGTTTTTGTGAAGTGGTTGGTTTTTCCATTGTGTTTAGGCTTGTTGTTTTCATTGAGTTGAATCATGTTTCCATTGTGTTGAGGCTTGTTTTTGTTGAGCTGTTCTTTTGTGTGTGTTGGAATTTGTGTACACTGCATTTTGTAGATTTGTACTGCCACTGTAACGGACATATCATTCATCTATAATCATTAGGTGCATCTTCTATTGAGGTTCACTACATGTATGGTTTTCATTCATTATCTTGCTCACTTAATCCATTCTAGTAAAATTTAGATTTATTTATTTGGTTGTTCGTGCCATATTAGCATTCAGTGATATTTTATCATTTGGATTCTGACCCGTTTGATGTCACCACATCACTCTCATTCAATAAAAGCATTGAAATATCTTTTCCACAGTCAGAACCGAATGGACACTCAGGTCTGAATCACGGCTAACACTTGCTTAATCTCACCTCCTTTTGAAGTTGGACTTGCTTCAGAGGGCCAGACTAAAGATTGTGCGTCAAGGTTAAACGTGGCTGTAGGATGATGAAAAGCAGGAAATGGGCCATGTCTGCCTTTAGTTATTACTGAGGTAATGTATGTCGCCCTGGCAACAACAGCTTTTAAGTGAGGCTCCATTAAAGAGAAGTGCTTCAGGTGAATTCGGAAAGGCGGACAGAGCTTCAAAACTATTTTTGAAAAAGTTACAGTCAGTAAAGCAAGCCTAGACTTCTTTTGTGTTTCTAAGAAGGTTGTCTTGGACCAAAATTCTGGCGTCCAGCGATCACGGTAAAACGAAGCTTCCAGAAATATCCATTGCTTGCAGGAGAGTTGTTGTTATCCTTAGCACTTAGCTCTTTGACTTAAGGCTAGACCCAAGGCAGACAGGACCCAGCAAAGAACTCAAGGCAGTCACACGTTAAAAATATAACGATAAGGAGAGGCTGAAGTCAGACAAATAAATGCATCCGAAAGCCTGAGTTTGCTCACAATTGTGACCGAAATAGTATGTGTCAGCCATGAATTGCGTGGTGACAACTCAGCTTAGATTTGTAGCAGCTTTTCAAGATAAATTCCTGGTGGAGTTCAGACTAGTATGATCGCGAATGGATTTTTTTTGCAGCTCAGAGGTCAAAAGTTCACACTTTTGCTTATATCTTTTTCTCTTATAAAGAATGTGTTGATGAGAGCTGAGAAAAAAAAAATGTCGAGCAACGGCTAAAAGTGGAGGAATGGAAAAAGCACAGGGGGAAAAAAATGGATAAGGGTGGCAAGCGAAGATGATAAATTTGTCTGACGCATTCCTGCTAATCTTGTAATGCCTGTGGTTGACGGGCCGCCCGTCATATCCCTCCGTGCATTGCTGTGGGGTCAGATAAGTGCTACACGTGAGGGCGATGACTGACAGCTGTGCCGGTGCTGCGGGGCACTTAAACAGGCTCCATTAACATATGCAGGCTTTGTTATCGCACAAATTCTCCTCTCAACTTGGAGAGCTCAGGGAGTGTGTGCGGACAGCTGATACCTGCTCTGGGGGGTTTAGATCGAATTATTCTCAACGCAATTACTGTTTTTAGTGGTAACAACGAAAACAAGGACCGTGTAGGGTCATAGTGAGGTATAAACAGAAATTATTTGATTCATGTGGGCATTTTATGCATGGAAAAATGTCCTAGGGTAAAAATATCCCTCGCACAAATATTGTAGATGCGACATGGTACCAACAAACTCTCTTAAAGACAAACCAGCAAAATCTCCTACACCGCTGTAATCTTCCCCTTTTGTCATATTCAATTAATTTTCTAAGGGTTACTGTACACCTCATCTATTTGTGTCAATAGATTTCAATTACAACACATATTTTTAAAGGCCATTTTCTCGAAATGAGTTTTTTTCTCCCACACTGAGCCATGACGTCGCCCTGGACGTTATTCACATATTCTTATTTACATTATGTAATGTTTCTTTTGTAAATTGCTGGCATTATTTTTAGAAATCAAAAAAGGTTTTATTTACACAAGCCTATGGAATGCAAAAACATTGAAGCTCGATATCTCAAAACTGTTTAGAATGCGGATAGAGCCTTATAATTCTAAGGCGACAATAAATCTCCACTTCAGTAGCACTTACACAAACCAAACTTTAAACTTTTAATACAAAACAAGTTTGCAATTATCAGTGTAATCAATCAGCTGGGTAAGTAAGGCGATATCTATTAGTTTTTTTTTGTTTCGTTTTTCCCCCACCTTTTATATCTACATTGTGTCGCCTTTTAATGTTACAAGATCCTTTGGAACCGATTTTCTGCTCCAAAACTTTTTTAACTCTTATCAATAACAATTTATTTTTTTCAGTATACTTTGTAATATAATAAAAATCTTTACTGTCACTTTTGATCAATTTAATGCGTCCCAGCATTGTTTTTAACGTAAGTATTATTTATCCTATTTCAAAAATCCAATCAATCAATGTTGTTGAACATAAACTTTTTAATGCACATATAATGTACATTAGGAAAAACAGGTGTTCAGAGATATTTGAGATGTGCTAAATATTAAAATGAATATTTCTATTATTATTGATGTTTTCAAAGATTAATAACTGAGTGTTGATGATGTCAGAGGTAATCTAAATGTAAAAGTAATGGAATATGAGCATGCACAATTAAATGTGAAATATAGATTGACACCAATAAATGAAGTCATCTCATATATCAGGCAATAACCAAAATATTGTGCATCTATGCAACTAGTGTACTATAATATTTAAATATTTCAGACACTTTGACAGAGCGGTAATTAAAGTAATAGCGTAGCAAAAAAAGCCTTGAATTTCCACAACAACCGTATTCACATACAGTTCCATGACACTAAGACAAAAACTTGATATTGATGCTTTTATACATTTATATTGTATCTAATTTCTCTTTTCCCAAATGTCTTCTCACCTGTCCTTTCTCTTCACTTCACTCCTCCCTTCTCTTCCTCCTCCTTCGTCCCTGATGACTTATCGATCACCTTCTGTGGTTTTATCCGAAGTCTCTCAAAACTCCCGGCTCTGTCTGTCATGCAGCCTGCTGAGGGATTGTTTTCGAGGCCGCCGCTCTGTAATTGAAAGCGTGGCCAGAAAGACGAATGGTCCCACCGGCAACTTCACTCTAGAGGAAAGCCGTGACCAGTTGTGTAAAAACAGTAACACACACCGCGTACCCGCCTTGGGGTTTCATAATGCCAAGTTAACGCTAGCTCGCTACATCGCATGTCAAGGGTGGCATTAGAATGTCATGGGACAGCCTGACAGAAAAAAAAACTGTCAAGTACCTTTCTAAATCCCTCAGTGGAGCTTGATGGAGAAGGTTTTCATGTGTCTCAAAGTAGACATCCCATCTGCTGGGTAAATCGGAGCAGGGGGAACACCAGTGGTGGGTTAGATAGTGCATTACGTAGTAAAAAAAAAATCACCTTTTTGTCCTCCACTGCTGTTTTTGAAAGAAATTATCTACTTTTCTCTTGTCTAAGATGCTGTCTTGTTCACAGCATATGTGAGGTATTAAAGCATGGTCTTAATGCATTCTCGGTGACGTGCTAACTTCCATCTTCACAGGCCTGTGTTGTTCAAACTCTAGCAGAAGCTTTTTCGCCACTCACGCGGAACTAATTTTTGAGAGCAGAAAGTTGTCATGTTCTTTTTTTTTTTTTTTGCAGCTCTTTACTTCTGTTCTGTGCTTCAGTATTCTGTCAGGCGTCTAGAGAGACCGTGCCAGTATGTTTTGTATTTTTGCAATCCTGACTGACTTGATCTGACACGAACTTCACATGCTGACAGCATCTGAATAAAGGCCATTTACCTCAGTCACTAATGTTTTTCTCATTCAAAGAACGCACAAGGTGATGTATACAAGTAGATCTACATCAGCGACCTTGGCAAACTGAAAACGCGATACCATCCATATAACAAAAATGCCACTGACCAGTAATTTGTTAATCAACGCTGAAAATAAAAATACTTTATTGTAATGCACAATTACGATTAAGTTAAATTTTAAGTGCGGAACAATGAGTTTTATGGGTATCAAATAAATATAGATGCTGAGTGAGGTACTTTGCTGAAATAAAATAGATATCTACAAAAAGAACAAATTTCAATTCAGGTCTCAACATTATGGATGATTCATCCAAAAGCCAGTGTGAAAGAGCTTGGGTTAAAATACAATTACCAAACAAAGCCCTTGCTTGATCAACTACAATTATTGGTCAGCACAGATTAGCAAAAATTGCTATAATTTGAGAAAATCGGTTGCCCTCCAAGAGCATTATTATATCTTTATTATTATTATTATTATAAATTCTGTGAAAATGTACACTATTTAAATAAATGTGAAAACTATTTTAAAAAATCTACATAAACTTTTACAAAAATACATGATACATTTTTTTTCTTTATATTTTGTATTTTATATTTTAAATTATTGGCTAACATAGATGTCTAAAATGCAAGTAAAAAAGTTACTGTGGTGGATTGCAGGACGTTCACTCCAAACCTGTTTGTCGTAATTTCATTAAAATTAATTTAAAATAAATTAAATATAAATGTATACTTTCATCTGAGTACCTAACCCCTGAACATACTCACTTCTGAACAATATAAACACACGCATGTCTCATTCAAAACCGTACCCCAGTCCCGTATAATGATGCAGTCGGTCACGGGACATACAAGAGCCAATCGCATTTCACAGCTAAAGGCTGACATATGGCTTCTTCTTGCAACATTTTTTTTTACATTTACACACAGAGACTGCAGCACAGGATGAGCTTCACGACGATCTCACAAGAGGAAGACTTGTAATATTAATACTTTTTGAATAAATTATCACCGTTGTTATATCAGCCTGTTATTTTTTAGCATTTGTTTTAATGGCAAATGGTAGGTTTAGGGCCAGGGCTGGGGTTATGTGTAAATAATACAATATAAATCAAATTGAAAAATCACATGCCAGAACATATGCAATATTGGCAATATTATAACCCAATGCATAATTTAATTACGACAATAAAATTCACAGTACTTTTCGCGTCACGGAGGAGCCAGCACGTCAAAAATTGATGCCATAGTGACAATATGTGATGAGATGAGAGTGAGAACGTGTTGCAATCGAGAAAAAAAAAACAAAAACTACTCAGATAAAGAAAACAGACTATGGTTTGCGCGACACAACAAAATCGCGATGCATAGGACAGATTTCATTGTGTTCCGGCTTGTTTCCATTGTGTTTTCAAAGTGTTGTTTTCTGAGTTTAGTCTCATTTTTGCATCTTTTTTTTCATGCCTGTCTATAACTTCAATATAATACTAATTGGACGCAAAACAGAACAAACTCTGGTTGGTTACTTTACCGTATTTCAGTCAGATCTTGACCATATAATCTTATATTCAGCTTATATATTCAGCTAACGTGGCTTTATGGGACTAACAAAGCATGTTGATCAAAGAGCACAATCTATTTTTGTAATTCAAATTAAGCATCAAGAAAATAACACTATCAAGTGTTTTTACATTACAGCCAAAAATACCCATTTCGTTTATTAGCTATTTTGAGCCCAGTGTGCATGACTGACACAGAACAGACAAGAGCGCCCAGCAGGTGCGTGCCTGCGTAAAAGCGAGCGAGAGAGAAAGAACCGGAGATTCTTGACAAGATAAATCATCAACAACCACATGAGCCATCTCTGCTCTAGCCCAGCCCTGCTGACTCCGAAGAAAAGCTAAGGTTGAGCTGTTTGCTGCAGCTCCTTCACCACATAGCCGTTTTAAGGGAGCCTCTGAGGGGCGCCCATCTGTATTCATCTGTCTCCATTTTCATTGTTTCCCCATGTTGCGGTAGAGAGACGCTGATGCAAACTGTACCAAATGCCAGCCATATCTCTGAGACTGCTGATGCTACAAAAACCCACTTTACCCAGAAGTCCAGTGCTTTGTCACGAGCGACATTCTGACAGAGGCCTGTAGATAACAAAAAAAAAAAAAGGTTATGTCACTACCTTTACCATGACCTCCAGGGTAAACAGGAAAACATCGCAGCGGATGCCAGGTTTGCCAGGTAAGAAATTTATGGATGAAATGACTGCAGCATTCATCTATCACAGAGCTCTGTGTCATTTTACAGCACAGCGTAGACATTGGCGGAGAGTTATCGCACGGAATATTTCCAAAACAGTGAATGATAAGGTAAAAATGACCAGGTGTGTGTGTAGGCTATGCTATTTCTCTATTTCTAATGCTTTCCTTCTCCCTCTCTTTCACCCAGACAAAAACGCTTTTCCCACCAGACTTTTCTCACGCCAGTTCCTACCTCTGTAAATGGTAGTGAAAGCGCAGTCTAATTGAATTCTGTGTCAAGCGTCTGGGGTTCGGCCATCTCATTAGCCTGCGGTTACTCGATGTCCCAGGACATTAAGCCACGGCCTGAAGTACTGAAAGAAAAAAAAAAGAAAAAGACAAAAAAGTCACCTTGTGAATCCCAGAGACAGAAATATCTCGCACAATGCTTTCGCTTCTAAATAAGTCCCAAAGGGCTTACATGTGTTCTTTAAAAATGAGATATTAGTGAACTTAGGGGTGGGCAGTATGACCAGAATCTTAACACATTTTAATTGCATCATGGTATCAACTGTATACTGTAAATCATGAAAGTGCTATTTTTGCTGCTAATTGTTAAAAGTCTCAGATTTATAATTTTTTTTATTTTGACACTGAAGACTGGACTAACGGCTGCTAAAATACGAGCACAGGAACAAATGACATTTTAAAATATATTTTAAATGATAATATTTCACAATACTACTCTTTTACTGTATTTGTTATTCAAATAAACTGAGCCTCTTTGAGCGTAAGACTTTTAAATGGTAATGATTTGCCCATATATAAATTTATATTACATTTTAAAAGACAGTTCAGTAAAACCGAAAGTTGCCAAATTGCACCGTTCCTCAGAATCCGTAATTAACTGTCTCAAAATTTACCACCCAGTCTTAAGTGGTTGAGTATGTTTGAGGTTATTAACTCGCATAACGACCGTGAATTCAAATCAACTTTACAATGCAAAGGCCAATTTATTGCCACCGTAGTCAAGAATGGACTGAATGCAAGGAGGAATCTAACTGTGCAGAAGTATTTACAGTTCCAGAAAACAAAAAATAGGAGACTGTTGAGAGTTGACAGATATACTGTGGTGTAAATATTGTAACAGAATACCGGTGTACAGTTTGTGCCATCATACCACCCAATGGTTCAGTCTTATGTTTGAGGCTATTAAGCCTTGTTCTGATGTCAGATCAGGGAGACTCTGCTGGCAGTAAAGGGGTCTTGCACCGTAAAGTCAGTTTGAACTGATGGTATAAGAGGACATCAGTATACGTTAACAGCCAATATGATTGCCTTTTAAGTGGCCCAAGAGCACTACACAAAGTCCGCTGTTTGTGTTAATAGGCGCCATTGCCCACCAGGAGTCGCCGCTGAAAGGCTCTGAATAAGTAATACTGCACATATGAATAAATAAAGAACAGTGTCAGTATGAGATTGGCCATCAGAGACAAGCCATTCCAGGTAAGCACTGCAGTCAAAAGAGTTTTGATTATTTATTTAATTACCTGCATGATCCCATATCCTCCGAGCACGTCCTGTTGCCCGCAGCAGAAGGAGAGGCCTGCAAGAAGCCACTTCCTGCTTTTCAACCCAGCAGGAAGAGTTGCATTGTGGGTCAGTTCCCATCACGAAGGCTCTGGGGGACATGAAAAATGCATCAGCGGTAAGAAAAAAAATCTGAGTGGAGGGGTAGATGAGGAAATGAAAAGATGTTCGAAATTATCCCTTGATCCTGTTTGTAAACACGGTTTTGCCATTTAGCTTGTGCGCAGCTTGCACAGAGGTGAACTCTTGGAAATGCTGTGGAGCTGGACCGAAAGGGTACGTATAGCACAAACCGCAATCACTTCATTCTGTGCTAATAAGCATAAAGGCTGTGAATAGGCTGTGGCAACGTGCCAAAAGTCGACAGGCAGTAAATAATTCAGCAGAGCTCAATAAAGTTTTTTTAATGATTTTGAATGAATTATTGAGGGAGCTCAAGCACTAGACTCCCCAGTAAGCAGACTTTGAAACATTGGTGCAGTTTTGGCCCCTTTTGCTAAGGACCCGACCAGGGTCAGACCTCCCAGCGAGAAAGTTAACATCAAGGTGCTTGATTGGCAGGATCAATGAGTAACGCTTGTGTGACTTACAAGGCAGAGGCAGATTCAGTTTCAAGTCGTCCCCGCAGTAATTTCTCTTACCTTATTTTGACGTTCCTGTCAGAGCTTCCCTTCAGTCTTGTTTTCTGTGCCGCTCCGACTAGATTGCAACTTCAATTTACCGTGGCTCCGTGAGCTATTCGGTGCTGACAGTAATGTGGAACGCAGCTCCAGAATGAGCCACATGGAGCCAACTAATTTCAATTCAATCTACTGTTATAGGCATTGCGCTTGTTCTCCCTTACCTTAGACAGTAGGATCTATTTACTCCATCAGCGGGATATGATCTGAAAACACACATACGCATGCACACACATGCACGATTCTACAACAAACTGTCACGTTTCTCACAACGCGCTCGCTCTCTGGGGGAGCGACTGCATATTGATCTGACGGCAAACTCTGTACACCAAAGGGCCATTAGGGCGACACATTACTTCCTGTACATCTCACTCTCCTTTTTTCCCTCCTTTACTTACAGCGGAGGCCTGAGTAAGAGATCCATTGTGTGAATGACACACTCGTGCTGTTTTGACTGGAGCTGTCATTCATAGCGCTGTCTGTCTTCAGCATCGCTGCTGTATGGGGTTGCACATAGCTCAGGTTACCAAGGACGGGGGGCAGAGACAGAGACAGAGACAGAGATGCACCGCGATCCTCAAGGCTGAATGAGATGAATGACTGGCACTGGGCAGGAATGGACTGAATGCAGGAAGGAAGCTAATTGTGCAGAAAGCATTCACAGTTCAGAATAAAATATGTCTTCTAAAAATATATATAGGAGGATAGTTGTCACCGCAGAGAGTATTCCACTGCTTGAAAGTTATTTTGTAAAGGCACAAAACAAAATTAATAGGCACAAAAAAATATTGGTAAAAAAAAAAAGCCAATTACTTTTTCCAGATTGCTGAGGTGGATGTCAAATTGGAGAGTCTATATGTTTTTAAGCTAAATTTTAAAATCATTTCAACTGTTCTGAGTTTGGGTTACTTAAAACTTGAATTTAGAAAAGCAATATGCACCAAACTTGTAATGGGAAGTACTGTAATGAGAAACCGGCTGTTGTCAACAAAAGAGAAGCTTTAAAAGCTCCCTGCAGTTTTCTGACAAAATAAAGACTTGATGGTTTAACTTGAAGAAAAGTCATAAAATGTTAGTACAACTATACTACATGGTTTTTTTAGTAGTGATGAAAATTCTTCTTCTTATTATTATTATTATTATTATTATTATTTTTGTTACATATTATTGTTATGATTTAATATATTTATAGATCAAGCCAAACATTTTGACTAAATTCTTAGAATTCTATTTGTATGTACACACACACACACACACACACACACACACATATATTCAACAGAGTCTCAGGACCAATTTGTATGTATTCTACAAGGTGGCTAATTCATACAAAATCGTACAACCTCACTCATACAACTTTGTACGATTATTTGTACAAAAATGAATTAGCAAAGCATAAAATATGTACGATTTGGCAAACTGTATGTATTTGTGTGAGTGATGTTGTATGAATTTGTGCGAATGGATGAATTAGCCACCTGTACAAACTGCAGTGAGATCAGGCTTATAAATTGTATGGTCAACCATCAAGCTTATTACCCTTCGAAATCGGAAGATGTCCAGCAGTGCCATCAGCTCAGAAGTGGCAGAAACCAGTAAGACCCAGAGACATCCATCTACTGTCCGGAGAAGTCTGGCCAGAAGTGGTCTTCATGGAAGAGTTGCAGCCAAAAAGCCATACCACAGATGTGGGAACAAGGGCAAGCGACTCAAGTATGCATGAAAACATAGGAACCGGGGTGCAGAAAAATGACAGCGGGTGTTCTTGGTTAGTTCTCCAAGATGTTTGGAACAACCTACCAGCCGAGTTCCTTCAAAAACTGTGTGCAAGTGTACCTAGAAGAATTGCTGCTGTGTTGAAGGCAAAGGGTGGTCACACCAAATATCGATTTCAGTTAGATTTCTCTTTTATTCATTCAGTGCATTTTGTTCATTCATGAAAATAAATGTTTAACACTTCCATTTTTGAAAGCATTCTTTGTTTACAGCGTTTTTCAAACCTGCCTAAAACTTCTGCACAGTACTGTGTGTATATATATTGTATGGCCCTGCATGATGTCATGAATAACTCAATTTCTTGTATGTGCACGCGCTTGAGGAATATATATATATATATATATATATATATATATATATATATATATATATATATTATTGTAATTGTTATTTTGCTCCATCCATGAAACGCCACCTGGGCTGTATCTGTCTTTTAGAAATCTGATAAAACTAAAGACTCTTCAGAGAAATTAGGTATGCAGTACTACTCTGTAGGCACTCAAGAGTGACAAGAGATAAACTGTCATATTCTTTAACCTCAAATCTTTGGCTAAAATGTTACATTAAACACCTAATGCTAAGTATGAAATGTTATGCTAGAGAACTGAACAATCTCTCTAAACTGCAGCTTGCTGAGTGGATGTGGTGTGCCGTTTTCTAAATGATATTTTGTAGGTATTTTACATAAAATGTGGTTATATAAAGTGTACTTTTTGTGTTCACTTTTTTACAAGCGCTAAAACATACAATACTGACATGTATCCGTCATCTAAACGTACAAACACTATGACCATACAAAACTGACATATTGACAAAATGTAAAATGAATAGGCTACTTGAATTTTGAAATCGCTGCATTCATTTTATTATTGTTATTATTTGGCTTCAGTTGTCATAACAATGAACTTAATTTCAAGTGCATTATTAAATTGTTTAATTAATATGAAATGATGACACTTCGTTCTGTTTTGTGTGATTTCTGCTGTAAGCTCGTCTTTAAGAATAGGCCTACATAATGTTAAACATGACTCCTTAAAATAAATAATATTTCGGCAAGCATTTAACCTTTGCTTCTCATGTAATTTACTTTGCCATGGGCCACAAAAGGCCTTTTCTCAGGAAACTGTTAATGGACCAGATGTGCAAAGCAATTTTAACCCTTCCCAGCATAAATCGTTAGATAGATAAGCACAAGCGTTTGATTTACAAACTCGATTGGTCACCACAAGGATCTTTTTGGACCTTGAGTGTTCTCTTTGTTCTCCCGCTTTCACATTACCAAAAGCGTGCCTGTTCTCTATAACAAAGAGAAACACGTAAACCTATATGGCTTGTATATGTTGTATATGTATATGAAATCATGCTATCTTTATCACATGCATAACTTGTTTAGAGAGAGCGTTTGTAATGTGTGAAAGATATTTGCAGTTTGGTGTTGATTAAAAAGCTTATGACATTTGCTGTTTGATTTGATTGTGAATGAGTGTTCGAGTGGTAGGAAACATTATGAAGTTTATAAACTCTTCACGTGGGACGGGAACACCGTGTTAATGTAAGGTAATTTATGCAAGAAAGATGATCCGTGCTGGGCGGGAACACTCCCTGCAGCACCCCAGTGATTGGAGGACCCCCTCGTGGGTAACTCCCAAGTCACTGTATTCTATGATAAAGTGTAATAAAGTGTATTCTATGAATTTTGAATTAGTGTAATCAAATCAACTCGAATCCTTAAGATTTGATCCCCCAGATATTAATTAAAGAGCTAATTCAAACCCTACATAATAATAATAATTAACTTAATTAAAATAAAAACTCATTCATGAAACACAAGAGGAACAATTTCTGTGTAAATCGTTTTTAAATCCATTCTCATGTAAATGACTCGGCTGAACTGAATGTGACTATTTTTTCAATAAAAGGTGTAAGTTATTCACGCAGAAATTTGCTCCGCTTGTGTCGCATGAATAAAAGCCAAGGTTTTTTATATAGAAATGCATTTGTTTTAAAAGAAATTAATTAATTTGTTTTAAATTCAAACCTACGCTGAATATGCAAAGCTCTCTATTATCAGCTAAAATACATCTATGAGATCCTTAACAAAGGAAGAAGATCAGATTAGCCGGAGACCTCCAGTCTCGCGAAAAGGTCTTTAGCTATACACCGGCAGCTGAAACATGCATATGTGTGATTATAACATTTTTTTTGATTGCAGATGAAGGGGTGGCTATGTTTAGACCTCTTTGAGAAGAAACATCTATTTCCCCCGCAGTTGGTTCCTATCTTGAGCAGATGGCTTCATTTGCAACACTGGAATATATTTAAATAAGGTACTATGATTTTATTATGATCAGTGCTAACATCGTCAAGCCAAATTGCTCTACCGGAAAGAACCTTGCTTTCATCTTTCTGGACAACAAGTTTTCTTTTTTTTGTCCTTCGCAAAGCACCAAACAGGGCAAGAGCAGCTTTTGACTTAAATATCAAAGAAGCTTAAATTACAACTATCACAGCATGCATAGAACAAAAGTGAAGAAGAAGAAAAGGAAGAAACGCATCCGCGCTTCATCTCAGACTGAATCGCTCCCTGCCAGCTCAGAGTGTCAGACTCCTGAGGAGAGAAGCTGGAGTGCAACAATACAAAACATCACAATGCCAAACGAATCCCACAGATCTACACCAAACACACAGCCTCATTCCTCTTAAAGAAGTACAGCCCCCTTCATCTCAGCAGACGCAAGCTCTCAAAGCTAGAGCCAAATGTTCCATTAATCAGACCCTTTGACTACGTTTCAGCGCTGACTGCTGAGGAAAAAAGAAACTGGTTAACATTCATGACTAACTATTCTTCATATAAATGGGAAGATCGGTAGGTGATCTACCGACAAAGCACAGATTAAAGACGCAAACCTCTCCTTTCCACGATGATTAAACGATCTACCGAAAGAGAGTAAATAATAACACTTTCACAGAAAGAACCAGTTATTCCTCTAGTTCATGTAAGCAGAGGACATACTGTATAAAAGTTGAGTCTGGGATTCTAGCCACAAGTTCGCATGACGAATGCTAGAGAGACCAAAAAAAATAGGCTTTGCTTTTGACAGAAAGCTTTGAAGTCCATCTGCATCTTTGAAATTGCACATCACAAATGTCAATCCACTAGACCGAGTGGGGAAAAAAATAACATGAAAAACACTAATGGAGCCCTGAGAGCATCTCTGACAGATTCTGTAGAGCACCTGGGTCAAGGTCTGTTGCTATGATAATGCCTACAACCGCCCTCATGGGCAAACACCTGTTTGCTTTTGCTTCTGGGGATTGAGGGCAAATAATGAGACACTGAATAGTGGTTTGGCTTTCAACGGAATGGAATACTAATTTCTAGAAGTGAATATGAAATTCTACTACAATTGTTCAAAAGAAACGAAAAAAAAAAATCACATCATAAGTAATTCAGTCAAACCATATAAAGGTAATAATTCATAAAATTCATGACCGTCTAACCCACTAATAATCCACTAGCATTTTCACCAGTTAAAAAAAAATCGGGTATCTTTTGCAATAGTGTGTGAGTAAGAAATATCAGTTTACATTTGAAAACATTCGTTTTGCAATTAGTTATAATATTCCAGTGAGATTTTTGCTTGCACGTGTGGAAAATTGTTCCATGCATATGAAGCATAATTATAAAGAGATGAACAACCTTACTCTCTATGAAAATCTGCATCTTATGTAAGGGTATATCTGTTGATCTGGTATTATAAATATCTGTGCAGTATGTCAACAAACTAGAAATACACTGTTGTAATTTACCCACTAATTAACTTTTTTTTTCTCTTTAAGTCCATTTTGTCATTTTGTATAAATAACAGTGATGTGTGTGGACAGTAACCAGTAAAAAAAATTGTAAAGCAGCATGCTTTTTTTCTTTTTTTAATTCAGAGGTGCATCACCGATCCAAAACTGATAAGAGTGCTTTCCACTGAACGCCTTTACATTTTTTAAAGCAAAAATAAAAGTTTATTTTAAAAGACTGTCAATATGAGAACTGTAAGTCTTGTAACGTGAGTCTTAATCGGTAACATATTCCAACAGCAAAAGTCTGTAATATGTGAACTGAACTTGTTTCCGTGTCGTTTTTCTTCACACAGGAAAAACAACATGTTAGAGCCGTACTGTCATTGCAGCAAAATGTAATGATTTTACACAGATAAATTTATACATCAGCTATACAACAGCGGGTGTGTGTGCGTGCATTTGTGTGATAATGTATTGTACACATGAAATACCACTTTGCTTTTTTCCCCTGCTGGGGCAGGACAATGTAATTGAAACCTTTATGAGAATGGAGGGACAGGCAGAGGAAAAGCCGGGGAATGGGGAGGGCTGGGTCACTGAATCCATAACTCAATTTAATGGAACTATGGACTTGTGGCTGCGGAAAGTAAAACCAGAACACACGTCTTTATTTTCATTTTCAATAATGGGCCGATGACGCAGCAAAACTGCAATCGATTTCATGGTCAGAGCTCTTGCTCTATCTCCGTCTGTCTCTCTTTTCTGTCTCACAGTCAAAAATAACAAAAGCACCAGTTCAGATATACAATGAATGCCTCTCTTATATGTAAGAGTGTGCTTGAATCGTTTAAACTTAATCACTTTTCTGCCAAGAGCACCATGCTCTGTCATGTATCGCAGTAGACTGAATCTCTGAAATCAGTCTTGTGAATGCCGTCTGCTGGAGAAACATGCCTCTTTTAAGTGCAGCATTTTGTTATTTAAAGTCCAAAAATTCCTAAAGAACCACTCACATACTATATGTGAAAAAGATTGAGACAGGGGCTTCTAATTCTTCGTTGACTCGACACTAATTCTGTCTGCAGGCTTTGATTCTAAAGATCAACTGAATGGTCTTTCATATTAATAATGTTGCTTATTTTTGCCCTTCATTAGAGAAATATTTGTTTTTCATTTTCCTTTTAACGCAGGGTGCTACATCATTCATCAACCGCAAGCTTTCATGTTTTAAGTATGAAAATATAACATGAAATATTTATTATGCCGCTTCAGTTTCTTATAATTCTTGGTTAACACTAAACCAATTTGGGTAATTATACTGAAAGTACTGCGCAAGGCTCACTGGGAGCTCAGTTGACAGCATTATAGCATAATATTGGTTACAACAATAATTAGGTCATCCCTCAGTTTTGTAGTTGCAGGCATATGATAGAAACAAATAATAAACTATTATTCTGAAAAGTTGAGCTAATATTCATGTACATTAGGTACTTATACATATATATATGTTCCTATAATCCTCAGATATACGTTTTGATTTTGTGTTACTGATGCAATTCCTGAAAGTTTCTGAAATCCTTGTGCAGTGTAGATATAGTATAAAAATCATGCAATCATTAATCCTACTGAAATTGCAATGATATTTGGTAACACTTTATATTAACTACAACTTTTCCTTCAATAAATCTTTAATTCGCTGGTTATTAGATTGGTACGGTAGTGTTGTGCTTTTGTTTTCCAGAGAACAGGAGATGTTAAAATATATTTTATGCAGAAGTCACTCTTTATTGAGAACTCGCTGTGCGTCGCTGTAGTCATCCAAGTCTGACGATAGCTTAGCACAGTAGAGTTTATACCTTTCAAGGGGGAGGGGTACATAAAGGTGGAGACGATCTCAAGAAAGCATGCAAATGCAGTACAGGATTCAGCCCAGTAACAGAATTTCCCCAGCCCTGATTTAATCAAAATAAAGGTGTCATTCAAATGCATAGGTGCTAATCCAATCATCCTGACAGTATCGCCCAGACCTTCATCTTATCATAGAAGCAAAAGGCACATATGTACCTTGAGCTTAGCATTCACACTTAACTTGGGAACCCGCTCTATGGTCAGGAAATGCATATAGACAAAAAGGTTAACGTCTCAGCGCCTTGGCTGCTTGAATTTACCTCAAAATGTAAAACACAATGTATTTTATTTTAGTTTTTCGTGTGATGCTCATGTCAGAACATAGGTTTAGCATGTCAGATTCTTACATTTGTAATACCACAATCCCCCCTTGATGCCTAAATAGCTGTGAAGACTGTTGTCTGTAGTCCATTTCCCACATAGATTCACTAAGATCACATCAAACTTGTTCATGGATGTCTGAGGTAATGCTTTACTCCAGGGTGCTGCATATGAGATGACACTGCATGCACATAAACCTGAAACACAAGAAAACAAAGAAACACCAGACCAGTGATATTCGTGCATAGAAGTTTTTAGACTTCTGTTGATTGCAGAGTAGTTTTAAGTCCGGGGATCGTAGTGGTTTTGTTGACCTACTCTTAAGTCATTTGACTTCAATGGACCAATAAGGTAGGGGGTTAAAACTACTGATAGGGGGAACCTATGAGCAAGTCTTGACCACACGGTTGGACCCCGAGGCCTGTTGCGGTTCTTCCCTGGGCTCCTCACTGGTCTTTGTGTCCTTTCCTATCCCCGTAGGTAATTTGTAAACTTTATTGTGCAACACCTTCATCCTCCAATGAAACATACGTCATAGCAAACATCATAACTCATAGAGGATGGGTGAGTGATTGGAGTGTGGTGAAGCATAGCTTTTTATAGCTAAGTTCACCAAAGTTAATCTACCCTCTCTTCTGATTTGTCATTAAGACTAGGAGGGGTACAGCTGTGGCTGCCGAGCATGCACATTTACTTATTTTCAGAGCCAACAATATAATGTGAAACCTATGAAAATGATTTTAAAGGGACAAAACACTATAGTTTCATTGCAGTGTCACAATAAAGCTCTTTTAGGATCTGTCATAGTTAATGAGTGAGAAGATGACATGAAGCAATGCACGGTTAGCTGCGTTGAAAACAGATGGAAGCACAGTTTATGGAATTCCGTCTACAGAGTGATTTTTTTTACGTATTATATTTAACATATACATTTTAACACTCTTACATTTTAACTGCTACACACCATTCATACAGCACCAGATATTCTTTCTTGTGCAAAAAACACATACTCCTTAGCTTATTACCATTACTGTGACAGCACAGCTTAACCCTCCACACAGTTTTATATTTAGGTATACAGAAAAAGTTTCAATTCCGTCGATCTTCTGAACCTTGTTGTTACACGGATTTCTGTAGTTCTCCAACAAATTAGCGGCTAGCAGAAGGGGCACATAATATCCGCTTTCTGATTAATCAAGTTCTTTGTGAACGGTCAATTGAGGGACTCATACCCAAGTGGGCTATTAGAACAGGTGGAAACAAGTTTTCAGTGAGTGTTTGCTTTTAATAATAGTTGTATGATTTCCCCAATTGTCCTCCAAGTTTCCCACACCTTGGTTAACTTCAGATTCAAGCAGCTTTCAAAGACTTTTCAGGTCAAATTCAAGGACTTAATGAGGGTGTCCACAGACATGAACAAGTTAGATGTAAGACTTTTTAATACTACCTATATAAAATACAGGGGAATACATACATTTAAACATATTAACCTCATCGGTAGGTTGTGGGATGCCTAGAGTCATTCATTCAACTGTTCACTAAATCATTCAGTATTATATAAAATCATTTCATGCACTTATTTGATTTAATTTTGTCTATAAATGTCTCTAAAAACAAAATAGGCTGAGCCTAAATAGCACTATAATACACTATTCATTATCAATTAATGTTTATGCTGAATGTAATAAAGTCATTCTTGCGTTTCGATGCTAAACTGTTGTGCTTTAGTTTTGTATTTTTTGTCGCTTAAGTTTTAATCGGGCTATTTGTCTGATCTTGCAAGTAGTTCTATAGCCATATTTCAGTAAACTTGCATTAACCCATTTTAAAATAGCTAGCTTACTGTAGTGGTGGGGAAGTCTTACTGGACAGTCAGAGTGGAGATATTTTTCGCAGAACTGAGACCTAAAATATTTAAGACCCATTAAATCTGAATTTAAGATATTTAAGACTTGTTAAGGCCTTTTATTAGGAAAACCTTGAGGCATTTTAAGTTTTTAAGATCCCGCGGCCGCCCTGTTTATGTTTATGACACATTTCAATTGAGAGCAAGGTTGCATTGTGTTACATGCATGAATGTTATGGTAACATACAACACAACACCTTACCTGGGAAACATTTAATATAACACATAAATGTGCATAACTAACGTAAATCAAGCAATATGTATAAGGCACTAAGTGTTAGCTAGGACTGGAGGAAATAATATATACATATACATATATATATATATATATATATATATATATATATATATATATATATATATATATTTTTTTTTCAATCACTTTAAAGGACCTATATCTATGTATGCTTATTTTCTTAGGGCCTTTTTTGTAATCCTCAAATTCACAGATTACAAGGAACAATGGAAAACATGAAAATTTTTCATGAGGACAAACAGACAGACAACTTGTTATCACTTACGGATCTTTCATCTTCACCACTATCACATTACATTTGCTATTCTTACAAATTTTGGTAAGCTAATATGTTGCGCACAAAAAGCACATATGAGCGCAGGCCATGCAGCTGAACGAAAACCAAACATCCATTCATTCTAAAAGGACATTCTCCATCTATTCATTTTAAAAAAGCCTGTGGTCTGAAGCAAAGTAAAGGAGAACAACAGCTTTTCTTAAATGTCCTTGGTGCCATTTAAAGATAATGGAAATTGTGTGCTGTGAAGTACGCCAGGTTTCTCCGTGGTAATTCCTCTTTGCATTATGGGTTGAGGACTCGGCACTTACCCGCCCTACTGCTCTGATCATTATTCATGGCCGTTGAAAGCACACTCACACACAAACACCCAGAACGCAGCTCCTCTCTGGAGGTGGGGAGGTGCAACAGAAGAGAGTCTGCCAGAGATCCATAGAATGCCACTATCAAAAGAGAGACAGACAAACAGACAGTGTGCTGGGGTTTATCTGTGGGTATGCATGTGTGGTTGTTGCGCTTCAGTGACCACTGGCTCTTTCTAGTGGTTTTTTTTTTGTTTTTGCTTGTTTTTTTTTAAAGAAATAGTTCAGCTAAAACAGACAAATCTGTTATTATTTACTCCCTACCTCCACAAACCAGCGTGCTGTTATTTTTGCAGAAATGGAGAATCTCTGAAAAAAAGACTCTTCACGCATCTCTCGTCTATATTACATCAGCTCACTGCTCCTAAAAGGACCATAAAAACGATAAAAGTAGATCAGCCATATGGTAAGACTGTCATGATGTTGGGAGGTTAGTAAATCTAGAATTGTCTACAAATTGTATGCACTCTTTTCGCTTCATATCCACAAAAAAGCGATTCCGTTGGAAATAAACAATAAAAAACTTTTCAGTCTTTTTACTTCAAATTTTACTTCAAAAAGAATGTGCGTATAAATAGTGCACCAAATAAAAAAGTATATACACATACACACACACACAAAAATGGATTTTGGTCATGTTATTGCTTTAAGGATTAAGGTTGCGAGGTAGATATATTATATTACGTGAAAAATCATTCATGCCAAACATGTGCATGTACTATTTATACGCATGAATTTTCACAGTTACTTGCCTTTTCACAGTTACTTGTTACTTGCCTTTTCTTTGCGTTTGTAAAACTTGCTAGCCAGTTAAAGTAAACAAACAAAGATGTTTTTTGCATCTGCATCATATTTCTTGATCTTTATTTATACTAATCGTTGTCTTTTTGCTATTGGTTTTGTCAATGCATTAAAGTGTTGGATTTAATTTTGTATGTTTTGTACGTTTGTTTCGTTTGTAGAGTATTGTTTTTCCGGTCCACCAAATCTGGATCAATGGTACTTTGGTTTTAAATCTGGTACAATTTGTCATCATTCAGTTGTTATCTGTATAAAAATCTGTATAAATGAAATTCAAAACATAGAAGATTGTGAGTGATGACTAATCTTGGTATTACTCACGCAATGCTCGTTTTAGAAAACCTGGAATATAGTACATTAGTCATTTAGACCACTACATTTTCTTCTTTTTTCCTGAGCCTGAACTATGATTGAACTGTTAATAAATAGAAAAAAATTGAATCAAAATAATGAAAAATAAGTAAAAGGATTCGATTTTTAGAACAGGATGCCAGAAAATTTCGAGGGGCTGAAGAAATTTTAATGAACATTCCCGATATGAGTAAACATAAACATAAACATGAACAATGGCTCATGGGAAGAGATGAAACGCAAGCACCTAATATGTTCAGCCGAAAAGCTGGACACCTGCTTCATTAATGGCTTTGACTCACTATATTGTTGTAGCTGAGGACATACTGTATCATGGCAACATTCACACATGCTGTAATGGATGTCAATAAATGTGCAGAAAAAAAAAATAGTCGCTCACGTGGGAGATCTCTGTACATTTGGCACCTCTAGAACAAGACGTCACAATGTCTTTTCAGCATGTGCTTTCAGAGTACGCCTCTAATTGCTCTCACAGTGTGATAGATCACCATGTAAGTGGGTGTCCTGCAAAAAGCAGCTACCAGTAATTCAAACATCTCCTCCCAAAACCTTTGTTCTTTCATCTTTAATTTTCATTTCCTTGGCACACAGTTCTCTCCATATGGCCGATCCCTATCAAAAGCGCGAAAGCATCAGAGAATTCTTAATTGGGCTTTAATGTCTGGTAGTAATTAAAAACGAGAGGAACAAAATATAATGGACACTCAGAGTGGTTGTCATCCTCATCAGAGAGCTTGATTAAAATTTGATATGTCTTAAACGTATTAAATCTAATGAAAGAAAATGTGGATTGGATTTTTCCCTACTGTTCGCGTTTTAAAACGTATTAATCAGTAATTTTGCCAAGATGGCTTGATTCTTACGACCCTCGTAGAAGTTTTAAAGAGTTTAACGACAGTCATCTCAGGCCCATTGAAAATGTGCCTCTAAATACAATTCTAAAAAACTGATAATATGTATCTATACATACAAATTTCAGTTTTAATAAAAACAGGCAGCAAAACTCTCACAAACTGTATTATTTATCATTTTATTACTGCATTACACAAAGTATGATTTGCATGTCAACAGTTTCGATTTATAACGCATAATTTTTACGTATTAATTTGAGAAATATCATGTTATGAATTAAAAACCGTTTTAACATTTTAATGACACTTTAATAACATTTGAAAATTGATTGTTTAGAATTTTAGCATCACATAATGTAAGCTAATGTAATTTGGAGTTTGACTTGAGAGGTGAAGAGCTCAGGTAAGGATACCAAGAGGTTTCACAAAACTGTTCAAAACCTGAGTATGATGAAGTTCTAAAGTTCAAAAAAATTTTTTTTATACAAGTTTTGCATTCGGTAAGACTATCGGCTAGGTTAAGGGTTGGGTTTGGTATATGGAATATTTCCAAAATACAATTTTAGAAGCACTTGGCACAAAAATTGAAAAAAAAAAAAATCCAGGGTCATGTATTGAAACCATTAAAACCTCACAACGTGCTGTATATAATAATCCCATGTGATCTCATGATAATTCATATGCATTTTACATAAAATGTTCTATAAAGCGTAATTTATATTTATATTATACAATCTATAATACTTTTGTCTGTTTTGTAGGTGCTAAAACGTACAAAACTGACAGATTTTTAGCATCTAAACGTACATATAATTACGTATTTTTAGCATTTAAGTGCACAAAACGTATTCGTATTCGACGTATTCGCTACACCTACATGGCATTATTTTTATTATATTTGTTGTTTTTTGTACCATAAATATGTTCTAACACCCCCCCAATAGTGTTAACAAATGTTGGTAAAACCATGTAATTTTAACTTCCTTTAATGCAGATTTGAACCGTTTTGTCAACCTGTGGTTACACGGGATTCTATCAGACCTTACATACATCTACCGGACAAACCTACCGTCTGTGAAAACCCATAGAATTTGAAGCTCGATACGTGTGATGCTAACATTCAAAAGCATCCATTTTCAAATATCCCAGCATATTAACATTAAAGTCATGACATGATATAGGTAACTTGTTTTTGCAGAAATGTATTTAGAGTTGCATTTTTCCAATGAGCCCGGGTTGTTTTTTGTCTAGTTAAATGCAAGTTGCAATGAATTCTCAGCAAAATGGCCAGTCAAAGTGGTAAATTTCAGATGACAGATGCCTAAAACAACTTCTTGGATTGCATCCACAAGCAATAAAACACATAAGCGTAAATTAACCACAATAACACAGCTCAGAGACAGCTGTGAAACTCAAGTATCTAAGTAACGGATGGGCTATCAGATGATTAGGGAATTTGGGAGCACTATGAAAAAACGCAAATGGTCACACTTTGTCGCTCTCTCCCATCATCGCCATCTATTCTGTAGCAGAACAATTGTAGTCCACCCACATACACCTGTCGCCGTTGTTTAAAAGGAGGAGAGTTTTGGCTGCAAAAGATGCATGGGAGGAATATTATGATAAAGTACGAGAGAGAGTTGAGTCATGCTTTTGAAAGCCGACTGACAATCTGCTGTGTTCAACTGTTAAAACAGAGAAGAAATTTGGCTTTGCAATTAACTAGAGACTTTTCTGTGTGTTGTGAGAGGTTAGGTCATGTTTCTGAGTGAGAGAAGGGAGTCATGAGACAGACACAGAAATTAAAGAGTGCTTTGAGCTTGGAGACAAATTGGCAGTTAACTTGATACGGGCTGTAAAATTTGGTTTCCGAGCAGCCGGACCTTGTAGCCTGAGAGTCGCCGTAGCGACAGAGGAGTTGTGCTAATGACTCGGAGTGTTCCAGTAAATGTTATTGGTTAGACGCCCAAGCCATCGGTCTCTTCCCAGTCCAGTGAGCACACTTTGTTATTAATCTCTCTCTCTCGATCTCTCTAGCACGCACACACAAATGGATGACAGTCGATAGAATCGAAAGTTTGGAAGACCAAAGACTTCAAGTCTCACATTCATCACTCAGGCCTGCAAACACACACACACTTTTCTGAAGCTCGCTAAAACTGGAATTATCCGTGCTGCAATAGTGATAATGCATCACTATGGGTTTGTTTTGAAACCAAGTGAGCTGCCTTGAACCCTATAAGTTGTGTTCTACTATAACCTAAATGGCACATTATAATTTTGCAACACTCTCCATGTACAATCAAATATCAGTTTATCAAATATTTGGTCTTTGATTTTAAATAATCTAAAGCAGATTTTTCCATTTTCAACCCATAACCAAATCATGTTCTACATTTGATCCTTCCTTACAGCTAAATTTATGTCACAGCAGATGATCTGTCTCTACATCTGTTTCTTTTCATCTTTGATCAGTATTTTTATTTCACTTTTTTTTTTTTACAAAAGATATTTTCCGAGATCCCAAATGACAACTAATATGTTGCTTTTATTAAATTGTGAGTATCATCAATTTCTTAGGATTATTCCATTTGGCTTAACAGACCTTAGATGGTCGAGATGATCTGTTGATCCTCAAACCAAGCATCAGAAAAGGGAAGAAACGTGACTTTAACAAGGCTTTTCATAAACTGCTGATCTACAAGGATTTCCAAACGTGACCATCTCTAGTGTTTCCAGAGAATGGTGACCAGCAGGTCTGTGGATGAAAAATGCATTGTTGTTACCAGAGGTCAGAAGAGAATGGTCAAACTGGTTCAAGCTTATAGAAGGCAACAAATAGCCACTCATTATAATCGAGGTATACAGAAGAGCATCTCTGAAGATGCAACACATTAAACTTTTAAGCAGATGGGCTATAGCAGCAGAAGACCACACCGTGTGCTACTCCTGTGAGCCAAGAACAAGAAGCCGAGGCTACATTTCGCACAGACTTACCAACATTCTGACGAGTCTGGATTTCTGCTTCAACATTCTGATGGTATGTTCAGATTTTGGCATAAACAATGTGAAAGCATGGATCCATACTGCACCGTATCGTATCAACCCTGTGTGGGATACTATCTTGGTACAGTTTGGGCAACTCAGCATTTTTTAAACGGCAAATTGTTTTAGTATTGTCGCTGGCCACAATCGTATCGTTTGCTATCAATGCAATATAAAAACAGATAAAGAGAAGACTTGGTTAGAAGGTTTACAGCTGAACAAAACTGTCCTAATAAGGATTGGAATTGTGTTAGTTAACAGCAAGAACTAGTTTAGCAGAAGCTGATTCCTAAAACCGACCCACACTAACACAGGGTTTGATTTAGTCTATCATCGTGGTGAAATGCGCTTAGCTCAGCACAGTGTATTCTGGGACTGCCTGTTAAAAGCACATGAAGATATTGCCTGTGTTTGGGAAGGTACATTAAGGTACATCAGCTCACTAGGTTTCGAAACAAAGATTACTAGTATAACAAAGGAGATGTAATCATTTTTCACAACAATAAATCAGCACAAAGGCTTTAAAATATATTTATGTCAACACTGATTAAACGGTCTAATATTATTTTACCTCTAAATTGAGTTGTTGCACATGATCCATGTGTGGTGTCTGAATAAAATTGCAATAACCGCGACCCTCGTTACAAATTTCCCATTCCACCCACCTTTCCACAAAATATGTTGTAGATAAGTGTGTGTGTGCGTGTGTGTGGGGCCGCTGTTCAGGTAAAGCAGCAGGGAGGTATGTTTAATACATGAAATGCACAGTTGGACACCTACTTGTCCAAATGAATACTTCAAATTATACAATATAATCCTCCTCTCACAATTTCAATTTCTCTTTCCCTCCACTCCATCACGCCCACACATAAACTCGAGCATACAAAATATGTTGTAGTTTTATACTTGTGTACACGTTGTTGCATCATTTTCCCCACAAAATTCCCCAATGGGATTACTCAGACTGGAATTACCTGATCTTAAGAGCAGGAGCTGGCCTTTTTTTCCAATTACATCTTGAGAGCATACCTGTGTGCAATAAAATGTACAAAAAAAACCCTTCAATAATACCCTGTTGGCACTCTCCATTTGTGTAAAAAGAAGGTGAAAAGAGAGGAGGGAAAATTCTCCATCTAAATTCTGAGGGATGAAGTCCTTCAGGGTAAGTGCTTCTCGCCAGTGTCATATAAAAAAACGCCGGGAAGAGAGAAAGGCTTTGATGAGAATCTCCTCCAAACAGATGGCAGTGATGAAGAGATGTGAGAAATTAGGAAACATGAAGAATTGCGTAGAAAAAAAAAAGATGTAGGATATATTAATTGTTCAATGGGAAGACAGGAAGTAGCACGACTAAGTCAGACACATGTATTTATGCCAGGGAATAAACATTGTAAATACAGCAAAAACTAAAATTTTACAAACCCAATTCCTAAATTGTATGTATAAATAAATAAAATGGAACTGCAAATAAAAATTTTCTCTGGTAACACTTCAGTATAGAGACCGATTATCTGTATTAACAAGTTGCTCCTTAGCATGCCAATTACTAACATGTTGGCTGTTTATTAATACTTATAAAGCATATATTCTACATCTCTAACCCTACCCACTGCTTAAACAAATACCTTACTATTAACTATTAGGGCAAATTATGAGTTTACTTGGGCAAAAGTCATTGTTAACACTTTGTTTAGGTCGAGGACTTTGAAATAATGGCCGACCTCAAATCATTTGCCATAAACACAGTCAACCAAAAGTTAGAGAACTGACTCCATTTTAAGGTAACATTCACAAACTTCTCACGACTGCCTGTGGAGAGTGTTGCAAATCAAGCCCGTTTCAGTTCGGATGGAGTTTTAAGCAGAAGTCACCGTTGTGCGCTGTGGACAGGAATGCAACCCACTAGATTTCGGTACAGTTAAAATATATATATATATATATATATATGCTGCCATCACTTCCATCACTCTCAGTTAATACAGACTGACAGAAGAAAGACTTTTTATCAAAAGATGCAGATGTTGTCAAACTACTCTTTGATAGTTAAACCACATGCCTACCAGTGTTTTTTTATTTATTTTTATTTCGGATCAGAATCTCTCACATCATTTCGCATGATTCCTCTCTCTCGCACATGCCCGGCAGGAAATAAATCACATGCTTCTCATGTCTGTCAAGATCACACACAGGCCTGAGGCACTGATTAAAGCTCGACACCAAGGCTCTGAATCTGACCGCCTGGTGTTGGGGGTGGGGGGTTGGGGGTGGGTGATGTCATACTGCCCTGACAGGTTAGGCTGTTTATAGGAGCCTCATTTAGATTCCTCCTCTAGAGGCAATGCAGCTCTGCCTGTCTGGTTCTGACTGACAGGTAAGTCCTTGTGGTGGCTGCTTGCCCATGGAGCAAAGGGCAGCGTGATAGAAACAAAACAGTCTGCGAAGGTGGAAATTTCCTCTAATGAGTGTTTAACCTTGATGACATGAGGTCATATAAATATAGCCTTAGGCCTAAATACATAAGGTTGACGGTAAGACTCCTCCTCATTACCATGCACCTAACAGTGGCATTGAGGATACTATTCTATGCTGGAAAAAAATTTGAAACTATTTTTACTCAAAAACTGCAAGCAGATTTCAGAAATAATTTACAAAGAAATCGCAAGGAACAAATGAATAAAAATCTAATGCTTAAATATTTTTTCTTGAAAAACACACCGTAATCTTTTTTTATATTGTATTCTATTCTGTTTAAAAATAACATGGTAATCAAACTCCGATTTATTAGTCTAGGTGCAAAAAATCTTTTGTTTCAATAAACAATGAATTTAAGAGAAATTTCTAAAAGTGAAAATTCTGCCTACAGTCACTGACTCTCATGTTGAACCCAACCCGTATAACTCACTTTATTCTTTGAAAGACAAAAACTTGATGTTAGCATGCTAAATATAACTTATTTTACTAAATATAACGCATGGGATGAAGGATAAAGAAGTGACTTGTCAATGCAATGACATGTATGTAGCCGCCCACAACCTAAGCACAAGCTCCACTATTCACAATGATAACTACCAAAAAGCAAACATAAAGTCTATATAAAAAAAAAAAACAAAAACATTTATACTTCAGGAAGAGTTTCCATTCAGTTAGAAACACAGTACAGTTTCAAAGTGCACTCTACTGATCTGGCACCATGCAAATAATGTTGCACTAGAAATCAATCTAGTTTCAGTCTTCAACAAAATTGACTCGTGTAGTGCCAACGCAAATAAACTGTACAAGCGGCAAAAATAAATAAATAAATAAAGTAAAATTTAGCATGAAGTGAAGTATTGTCAGAGGAATGAGTAATGTGCAGGAAATGTACTTGAAAAAAAAACAAATAGAAGAATAAACAAAGTTTTGCAAACTGCGAAGTCTCCACAAATCTCCAAAAGGCCATATATATACATATATGGCCTTTTGAAGATGTGTGAATATATATATATATTTATTTATTTATAACGTATAGCAAAGCCTGATCATGTGAAGCATCTTATCATCTGACTTATTGTTTCTCGCTACTAATTCTTTTGTATTATCTTTAGCAAGAGCCATATGGACGATTCCACTAAACAGGGAAAGAGAAGAAGTTGCTTACACATGGTCATGGACTAAACACTTTGATCGAATGTTTTGTGTTTGGCTCTGGCAACCCAGAATGACCCTCATTATTGGTTTTGGTTCTGCTTTTACAGTTAAAAGCCGATATTGTGTATCAAATGGTTTTATAAAATGACAAACATAATGAGGACTTCCCAGAAGTTCAGTCTATTTTCAAATGATGAGCCAGCAAAATTCATGCTGCACTGACTCCAGGTGCCTTGCGATTCAAGCTTATAATTAAAGTAAATAATGAAGCCGAAGACTTCTTCTTAATGAAATTGAGGATGCCTGGAAAAGTAATTGATTAAAATATCAAGTAAAAGAGTGATCGATCAAGCTATTGATGAATCACTTGTTAGGAAGCCTTGTCAAAGACGCAGAACCTCATCAGGTTTTGTCGAAAAGGCCTAGGCTCCATTGATTAAGCATTATTAAAGGAACGCATGCTCTTGTATTGACTGCCTATTAAATGCATATCAGCAAGCAGCGAGTATGACAAATGATCAGGGTGTTTAGAGACTTCATTATTCATAAGCCATTCCAGGAAGATGCTGTAACAATGTAAATAATGCTCCCCTTTCCTTCACCGAACCCCATGGGATGTGATCTAACAGTGTAGTGTAGTGGAAATGATGAGGAACTCTGTGTTTCAGTAGGAAGTAGGTGTTTAAATTCCTTCTATCAATCGCTGAGGCTTAAAGAGACAATCTGGAAATGCTGATCCCAGCAATTAGTGCTGTTTAATCACATGTGGGTGGAATCCCATTATACATTCAGATTATGAGAGTGCTGATATTTTGATGTACCACCAGATGCCGATTGGAAATAAAAACGTGTCACAAATGGTGCAAAAATGGACCTGCTGGACCACTAGCTGCACAAAGAATTATGAAACGTAATGTCAAATTTTGTCTTCAAAAAGATATTTGCAACCATATCCAAACAAAATGTGGCTGTTGATGTACAAAATGACCACAAATTATATAACTAAATCATAAAATCATTGGTTTAGTCTCATAAAGTCAAAAGTATCAGATTCCAGCATATCTGAATATATGAGAGAAAGAGAGAGAGAGTTATATACAGAGTTTGTTGTTGTTGTTTGTTTTAATAGAAATGTATGCGTTGGTCAAGCACATATTTCCAGGAAATATATATATGTGAAAAATTTTCCCACAGGTATGTGTTGTTTGGCTAACTGGCCTCATAATGTATTTGGTCCATATATCCATATGGATAATCATCATTGTGGTTGGTTGGTTGTGGTTTCTCTTTCTCTGTGTTTTCCTTATGTAAGCCCGTGCTTGATTGGCATGTTGATGTCCTGATGAAGCGTGTGATTGGATTTTACCACAACGACAACTTGAAGGTATGTAGACTTACTGTTGCTGCATATTCTTTTAAATCAGAATCAGAATCAGAATCAGAATCACTTTATTGCCAGGTATGTTTGCACATACGAGGAATTTGTTTTAGTGACAAAAACTCTACAGTGCAACACGATAACAAGACAAGACAGATATAAAGAGAATTATGTACAACATACAAAAAATAAAATAAAATGTGCAACACAGCAAATATAAAAAAAAAATATAGAAAAAAAAATAAAATAAAAAAAATAAAAATATATACTATAAACATTCAAGTGTAACAGGAATTATTTTTGTGCAGTGTTGTGTGCAATCTGTATGTTAAATAAATAAGTGTCCTCAAGTGTTCAGGACAAACGGTAAACGATTTTATTGCATTTCTCTAGGAAGAAATGTCTGATTTGGCACCTGTTGTGTTTAAAAATACTTTAATTCACAAACCACACAAAAGCCTTATTTTCCCAGGAAAACTCATTCGTACACACATGCTGATTACATGTTACCGTAGACCAATTTGTGCTAAATACAATGTAATCTGACTTTAGCCACAAATATGTTTATAAGAAATTGGAAAAAGCGCCAAAAAAAAACACTTTTTTGTACCACTTGTACCTGTTCATTTGTATTTGCTTTGAGAACCTACATTAATTTGGTGCTAGATTCTTAGCTGCACAGTAGGTGCTTTATGTTTAGAATGTTTCCTTTGTTTATAATCCATCTTCTTCTTGTTGGTCCTTGAATGTGGATGTGGGACTCATGGGGTGCAGTGCGTTGATGCCTGACTTTGCATGTGTGTGTTGTGTGGTAAGATTTTTGTGATATAGGAGCCTCGTGTTCATCAACATTAAGCTTACCTTCCATTGTTTCTTAGTGTTCTAGCCCTGGTTCCAGTCTCTTTAGGAAAATTAGTGCTTGATTGTTAAAATAAAGTTTAGCATTTTTATCAATGCCGCAGACTCCTGTGGCCTTTGTCGATGATCTGTCCATAAGTATTGATATTTCTCCTTTCCAACCATACCCCTCGCTACAAATGCATGACATACTGTGATATTGTGCGGCTCTCTGATCATTCTGGGCTGATGGTGTGAATTGCAAATTGTGAACTGAAACAGAACTGCCCGAGTCGAGATGAAAGAGCGTCATTGTAAGTGGCTGCCAAGTGCCAAGCAATGTCAAAATACCATGCAGAGATGACTTCGATGCTTTCTCCCGTCCTCCATCACACCTACAACAGATGCAGGCATGTGAATAAATGCTACAACACATCTTATAAATCTCAGATTATTGACTCCTGGATTTCCTGGACACATATAGTGGCTAAGTGACTTGCTCAAGGCCAAATAAGGATAGAAGCATAGCACTGGATTTTTTTAAAGTGATTCTCACCTTGCCAAAAATCTCAAGGGGATTTCATTCTGAAGTACATATCCTGAGCTGCAGAACACCATGAGAGAGAGCATGTGTCTGCCTTAGTGTATCATACACAAGGCAGCAGTGGTATGTGAAAGGTCTTGAGGCTTTAGTTCAACTTCTATGACGTGAATGACTGCGCAAAAACCTCCCTTTTCTTCTCCGCTTCGCTTTGATGTCAAAAGCACTGCTTTCTCTCTTTTTTTTTTCAACATTCTCTCCTCGTTTGCTTCAGGTATGTAAAGCTGTCTCAGTTGTTCAGTCTCTTTCTCACTTGCTCTCACATGTTAATGAGTCCAGCTGTGTGTGTGAACATCAGCGAAGCATTTATGAGCTTACCAGGGTTTTTGTAGGAAAAGATCCAGCTATATAAGGTGTTCAGCCATAATTCATATTATTCAAACCATCTCTCAGAAGCACTTAGTGCTCATTTCCACCTTTCATCACATCCTTCACCCCCTCTATCACTACGTTCCACTATCGCCGGCTGTCGATCATTGCTTTTTCTTTCTCTCTCTACTCAGCGTCGTCCTAATCTAAAAATCTCATCGGAGATATTTGAAACTGTTGGTAGACTTTGAAAACCCCATTTACAAGAACTTCAAACCATCATGGGCAGATGATAATCTAATAAAAGTGACAGAGGAAATATGTATATTAAAATGGGAACCGCTAATCATTTCATCAGCATGTTCCGGACTCTGTATGTTCAAAGAAAATGCTACATATCTCTATCCATCTTTCATTTGACGCCATGTCTGAAAGTCTCCATTTGACTGGAGCGAATTGAATGTTCTTTTCTGCATTTGATAATTTCCTTCAAAAATTTAAATCGTAAGGTCAAAGTAACTAAAATGGATCCTGAATAGATGCAAATGCTTCGTATCTCAGACCGAATAAGTTCCCGTCCCTTTAAAAAGCACTTAACATGACAGGTGTTTTCATTACGCTTGCTACCTTTCATTATGTTACTGCTGGAGATCACATGGGGTAATGGAAATTTTGGGTGATATTCACGGTTGTCCTTGAAGACAACTTTCTTTTCAAGCTGTTTTCACCTGTTTGAAGAGCAAACAGGTGCTTCCTGACAAACAAAGGGAGAAGGATGCCTGCATAAAGACAAGGTTTGCGCCTGTGCTGAAAGCTCAGACAGGCAGATGGGTAATTTGTGTCTTGCAAGAGCATAGATGTGAAGTTATTCTCTTTGATTCTCTCTCACACTGGTCGGTGCATCAGTGGAGATGTGGCAAATTCGTGCAACCTTAATGCATAAACCTTTACAAGAGATCAAATGCTGAACAAAATAAACAAATGTTTTACAGCTTCTGATATACCGACATATTTAATTTACAAAAGAGGGACAAGGGAAGGCTTCAGTCAATAAAAAAAAAAGTTTATCAGAAACTTTGAGATGGAATATGAGTTATTCATAGACATAAACCCAACCCAGGCTTATTGGAAATACGTGCCTCTACATACATTTTTGCAACCCCGTAATTATGTATCTTACTGCACGTTTTGTGCAGTTTCAAGGTGAAATGTCCAGAGCAATGCTGTATCATGTGAGCTATTGAGTGAATCTACTGAATTAGGGAAAGTATCAGTTTTCAAATCGTACAAGAAGGATTAAAAGTTTATGGAAAATGCAGCAATTTGTATGCAAAGGTACATTTTTCCCTTTTTTTTGTATGTGTAGGCATTTCTTTCCAATGAGCCTAGCTTAGGTTGCATAAACCATGTGAGAGATCTCCAGTCTTCAGTGTGGAGGTCGGTCTGAAGATCAAGGATGCACCTGTGTTTCTCTTGCCAGATCGGGGTTTGTGTGAAAGCTGATCCCCAGTCAGTTGTGGTCAACCACCGCAGTATTGGTTCTCGTCTGACATTTGTTCTCAGATCAGATTATTGAGGAAAAGCGTCCTCCCTTAGGAACTAATGGGGTTTTTATCTCTGTGGTAAGGTATGTGAAGCTTTCTCCACTGTCAAAGGCACCGCTAACCTGACCTATTGCTATCTAATACACATACCCACTTTCAGATATGAGAAAAGTGTTCTGTTCATGGACACACTCGCATAAATGTCTCACTACGGTCTGATTGGGCTCAGATTCTCATCTATTGTCCTTGCCGTTGTAACCATGGTTACATTTTCTACAAGTGTTGATTGTTCTGTTTTGCTCTCTGAATCAAACAAACTACTAGAACTATTGTAGATCCTGCATGCTTAATTTCTTTAGGGTCACTCAAAAAAGAAATTTCTGTAACCTTCATCCATCTATACACCTTTTTAATGGAACCTGCAATTAGCCGCAATTTGTGCGTGCACGTAGGGAGGGTGCTCCGAACTTCCGGGTTCGCGGTGTGTGCTACAGAGTAATTAGGACCGATAACGTCATCTAGCTGATGAAAACTGACCCGCCCTCCTTTCTGTTGCTATGCATGCAGTGCTGGACATGACAGGTTATCTAGCAAGGTATTCCTTAGCTTATTACCATTACTGTGGCAGCAAACGAAAATTCAAAGCATTCAAAGCAAGAAAAAGGTCTATAGATATAAATATAAATATACAGGTTTGAAACTGTGAATAATGCACATATTAAGCAGCTGATCTAAACCTGAGTATTGGCAAATAATTCCCTGCTGTTGACATAAAGAAAGGAACAACAAATTAAAAGCACACGTATTATTTCTGCTTTTAAACGCGAGAAGTTATTCAGCGCGAGACATGAAATGATGTTTTAGGATCCATATCTCACCGTCAGGCAGCTTTAAATGTGTCAAATATCGTATGCACGTGTGACGTCTGTGCAATTCACACTGTCAACACACACAATTAAAGTTGTCATCAACAATACATAAGTTTTCAAACAATGCTCAATTATAGAACTCCTTATTCATCCAGCTCCCTGTGTGCCCTTTTGTTTTTAGCATCTTTTGTTTCCCTTTTTTATCGAAGTTTTGTGGTCGGTCTCACTGCATTTGTTATTGATACAGCAGTGTTTGATATTGATCAACAAAAGCTCTAAAGCCACAAAGAAACAGATGTATGGAAAGATTCCCAAAGCAGCCACACAAACACAGCTATGAACTGTAGCTCTAACGTATTCATGAAAGCACAGATCCTAATGCGTGTGTTTATGCTACTGCAACAAGGCTTTTCGGCATTACTTCAAAAACTACATGATTAAACTGCAATACAATTGTTTTAACCTGTTTAAATGATGGATAAAATAAAGCCTATGCATCACACTACCAAAACAGATCAATCATGCTGCCTCAACTCGGAGAGTGTTAAGTGCCTGGAGATGAAGGCAGTATCAACAGCTACATTTATCAGTATTGATGAACCATTCTAACACATTTCTGACATGTTCATCACAGCCGGGTCCAAAGGAGCCTTTTTGAGCCGTTCAACTGAGCTCTCTGGATTTGTAGAAAAATTGTTTCATGACAGTGCTGTTTGACGCTATAAGAAAATGTCAGGTAATGGTAAAACACCGCATATTCTATTTTTATTTCATTTGAAATAACTTATTTTATGAAATGTGGCTTTACATATAACATACAGCATAACAAAACAGTAAACGTTTCTCTAAACAGTTTCTATTTCAAATAAATGCTGTTCTTTGTAAGTGTCTATTCATAAAAGAATAATGAAGAAAAAAAGCAGTATCAGTTTAAACGTAAAAATATTAAGCAGCTGTTTTTAACATTGATAATAAGAAGAAATTTTATTTGAGCATAATATCGGAACATCATTTTATCTTATTATAAAGACCGGAGAAATAAATAAAACAAATAAAATTAAACTCTCATTCGCAAAATTGATATACAAACCTAACAGAAAAAGATGCTACTGTAAGAAGTCCATTAAGGTCCTGCTTACCAGAATAAATCCACGGACATAGAAGACTCAGATTGTAGAAGATCTATGCAGGTGGAGCTGGGGAAGGTGGAGGGTTTCTGAAGTGCACTGCAGTTGTTACAGCAAGCACAAGTATTTGAATGTTGAGCAGAAAGCTCATTGGCTGTTGATAAAAAATAACTAATCAGCTCTGATAATTATGTCATTATGTCAGACTGAGTTTAAACTATTGGACTGTGCCCGAGCATCACAACTTGGAATGTTGTTTGCTTATTTGATGCTCTAATTAATCTCAAGATCAAAGCCACTAAACTTTGGTACGGACATGAAGAGTGTGATGTACCCTACTAAGTTATGAATGCGGCAAACTGCATCACTAGAAAGAGCAGGACTGATACCGGCGGTTAAAGAGAACATAGATTCTCTTGTTCTGCTTTGGTTCTCTAAATCAGGGCCAAAGCCCTTGGGGAATAGAGGGCAGCATGTCCTCTGGCCCCTCTGGATAAAGTATATAAAGTTTTATCTCTTACCTGTCTCTCAAAAACTACAAACTGCCTGGCAGAAATCCAATTAGCACTCTTAAGGCATAAGAGGCAGAAGGGGCTGACCTAATCACAGTGGAGATGCTGTCTAACAGATGGCATTATGGGATGTGGGGAGAACTGGGGGGATTTGTCAGTGTGCTGCTTGTTTTGCTCCTGGCTGATTCCGAAGGTGTTACTTTCAGGAAGCTGATGTACTGTGAGTGGTGGAAAGGAGGAGAGGAGGAGGAGGAGGAGAAGGAGAGAGAAGAAGAACTGTTTATGCTGAAGTGTGAAGCACAATCCCAGAAACCTACTGGACTGAATCTTGGGTATTAATGAGTATGAACTTATGAGTTAAGTTCAACTGGTGTATTGCACTATAAAACAATGGTTTAATTTTAAGCTCCGGGTTTAGATGTTCTGGGTTGTTTCACTCAGTTTAAAAGAGAGGACACACATTTAAAGCCCAATTCTTATTATATGGTATTGTACTGTTGAATGCATTTATCATTTTCGATTTTGAGCTTAAAACGTGTAAGTATATTTGGGGATCATTTGCACTGTTATTTTTAGCCTGCAAAATAATCTTTTTTTTTTTCCTTTTTCCAGAATGTCACCAGCCAAGATAGTCTCATTACGGGTATGAAATATAACTAGATAGATAGATAGATAGATAGATAGATAGATAGATAGATAGATAGATAGATAGATAGATAGATAGATAGATAGATAGATAGATAGATAGATAGATAGATAGATAGATAGATAAAGTAAATCATTGAAACATCATAGTACAGCAGCAAATAGTGAGTTGTTTCTCCTTTTAAAGATAAAGATAAAAAAGAGTCACGTAACAATGACAAAAAAATATCATGAATAAGAGAAGAATCAGATATGAGTGTTTAGACATAGCAGGTCAAATGTCAAGATATCAGATACATATTGGATTTAGAACCATGTCTGAAAACGGTCCAAATCGGATGCAAAAAAAAAAAAAAAAAATACAATTTCGTATGTAACAATATCCATGCTAGATATTGGTGAGGGGAAAAATCGTAATTGATTTACCATGTAAAATGCTGTTCAATACACTGAAAATAAATAAATAAAAGAAAAAAAATCAGTGTTTCTTGTTTAGCTTGTTTACTATAAAAGTATAGTTTTATGATAAATCGCTTTGCGATATTCCTTATTTCTAAATAACTACAAGCTGCTGCAAAATCAATTACATGACTGTTTAAGCTATAGTGCTAGTCTAGATTATCAATAATCATAACCGTGCTATTGACCAAATGTCAACCGGTTTGCAGGAAAGTTTAGCGGTTAAGCTAGTTAAAAACCTTTGAAGCGGCACCTACTACATGCATCATTCAAAATTCATACCCGAGACTTTTCAAAAGAGCCGTGTTCACTCTCGATCATCTGCCACATTAGCATCCGTGTATATATCTGCCATTTTCTTTGCCTGACTCCATTAGCGATGGCTGTATATCTTTGACTCCATATTGACTTTCTTTCATCTTCTGGAGGAAACTCTATAGCTGTAGATTACAGACTGACCCTAAGGCTCCCTCCTCAGAAAGGGAGAGAGAAACTCATGCCAGCTGAAGGTATAAGACGAACGCACATAGAAAAGCCTATGACAGTACGAGAAAATGCCGTCATGTTTCTCATAGTCTGAAAAGTGTCTAAAGCATTTAGCCAAGCACATGTTCCCTCACCCACTCAACACCGCCTCTTTCTAGCTTTCTCTCTCACAAACACACACACTCAGATATATATGTGTGTATGATCTCCTAAGAATGAGTAAGTCCGTGCTCTCTGGAGACTAGAACGGTTTATCGGCTTATCACTGCTGACTGACGTAGCACTCGTTCTTTCTTTCCATCTCCTTATTTTTCAGTACATTCAAACTGACTTATTGTCCTTCCTTTGAAAGACAAGCCTCCTCTAAACACCTGTTTCCCAGCGAGAATCGCAGGTATGGCTAAATACACTTCGCCACCATCATTAAGAAAACACACACCCTGAAGAGACCAAAGGATTTACACTATAGGATCATTTTATGCATTTGAATGTAAAAAAAAACCCCAAAAAAACGGTGTGTGTGTGAGGTTTTAGCGTCTAATTTGGTGCTACCTGGGCTCCATGTCCAGACACCCGATACCACGCACAGCTAGACCGGGCAGGTAGAGGAAGTGAATGGATCGATACACTTGTTAAAGATTGCAGATAATGAAAATATGGAAAAAATATATTCTTGGCCATCAATTTTTGATGAGAAGAAAGCCCATGGATGCAAAAAGACCCAAAAGACGCAAATGTAGAAATAGTATACTGGATAAATAATTGAATGAGTATCCTCATTGATTTGTTAGTCTTATTTATTTTTCATCGTTTCAACTCTTTTTTTAAAAGGCTAAAATATAAAACAATGGATCTGAAGGTCATTGCTGTGCATCATGCATTTGCATTCAGTTAGGTTTTATCTTTGTAAAGCAAGTTGTCAACGGCATTAAAGAGATAGCTTCTGTCATTCTGGCATCATTTACTAACTTTTATGTGGAACACAAATGAAGACGATGCACTGAAAAATGCATCAGTGTTTCTTATCCATACAACTGAACACCACTGAAACGCACTGACTATCATCATTCTTCAGAATATCGTCTTCCGTGCTTTGAAGCCTGAATGCATATAGGAGTCATACAACTTCAGTTTCACCCAAATTAACCAAAAAACACAAAATCAACCGGCAGCTCTTTTAATCCTTATTTATAATCTACAAGTTGAAAGTTCAAAATGGTAAACAAAACAAAGCTGTAAAAGAGTTACCCATAAATGAAAATGTGATGTTTATCTGCTTACCCCCAAGGAATCCAAGATGTAAGTGACTTTGTTTCTTCAGCAGAAAACAAGTGGAAATTTTCTTCTTGCTTAACGGCGGATCGCAGAGTAATAAGTGCATTACCATCTATCTCTCAAACGGACCACTGACATTCCTAACTGAGTTGGACATTGTTATGTATCGGGGTGAAGAAAAAGGTACTTTTTAGTTTCTTAAACAGACCGATCATTTTGTGCCTTTAAACCTCAAATGTAAAATAATGACCTGAAGGATTTCATTTGGTTTTGTCTGTATATGTTTTTCTTGACTCTCAAAGCATATATATATATATATAGCAAGGCTATATAACAAGGCTAGCTATTAGACACTAAGACACTTTTTTTTCTTAGTTTGATGAACTCATTCTTAATAACATTTTTTTTTTTCCCCCATTATGATATTTTGTGGTATGGAAAAGTTAATGGCACATTATCTTCATTGAACCATAGATGGTTAACAAAGAACCTTTATTTCTAATAGTTTCTAACCATGCAGGTTCGGAGCGGCATGAGGGTACATCAATAAAGACATCGTTTCCGTTCGTCAGTGAGCTGTCCCTTTAAAATTGTTGACATGAGAAATAAAAAAAGGCCCATTGATCTTGCATTTCATGTTTCAGTGCATTCTTTGGCAATTATTACTGCATTTCTGTGCTAGAAAGCATTCTGTATTGTCCAGTTGAGCATTAGACATGTTGCAAGACAGGCTAATTTACTTGAGTCTAGTTCTACAGATGCTTGAACAAGATACAAACAAAATACTTGAGAAATTACATCTCATCGTTGTACTATAAATGTTTGCTTTTAGATCTCCATGGGAACAGCATGAGAAATATGTCATTAGAATGCACCTGTTTCGCAGGCTTTCATTAGCTCAAGCTTAGCTTCAAACGCTAAGGGGGTTTAATAATATGCAGACCAGACGAAGCTCTGCATGAAGGCATGAAGGAGACATGTTGAGACTTGCATGGAGGCGTTGAAAATGTCTGCTGCTTCGTCAAGATAACCTTTACATCAAACAGAGTAACAGCTGAAACTCCCAGAGAGAGAGAATTTAGCATTCTACAGAATTTAAATATATGCAGAAACATCCTACACATCGCAAGGGGGGAGGGGTAATAAAAATAATGTGGAATAAAGCAGATAGACACTCATAATTGATTTCATGACTGTACTTCGCGCTCACACAACACACTTCATAATACTCCGAATACAATATATTCCATTAGTCAATTACAAAGTTCCTCAAGCTGACTGAAGCTAAAAAAAGAATCAAGCTGAGCTTTTATAAAGGTAGGTCTACAAAACCCAGGGAATCTTAAATGTGCCATATTTTCCTCATCATGAGCTGTCATGTGACTCTCTCTGGAGCTGAGAAACATTTACATCACGGCATCGTTGACACTACAAGAGCATTCAGTCCCAAGCCTTTTACTGGCCTCTATCCTGAGCTGTGAGGTCAAAGACAGCAGGAAAAATGTCAAAAATGTCCAAGTCAGTTTCACCCAAGGAAACAACGTCATCTTAAATTATTTAGAAGATCTTGTCAGAATATTACAAAAGCACATTAACTTGCACCATTGAGCATTGCAACAAAAGCACAATGATTCAGAGTGCAAGTCACAGATCAGACAAAATCAGGTTGTGCTAAAACATCTGCTATAAATATAACAGATCTTTTGAAAAGCTATCAATTTACAAAAAAAGTGCAATATAGTATAGTTTCAACATCTACTAGAAAGGACTGTATTAGGTTAACCAGCCAAACCTTGCCCTTTCTCTTTTAAAGCACTTTCAAGATCATAGTTTAAGAGACAGTGTGTAACAATCTATTTCTTGCCATCATACGCTATCAGTAATAAATGTGTGTTTATATGACTATATATACCGTAGATATTTTCTGCCCTACTTCCATCATCAGAATAAGACACATATATATATATATATATATATATATATATATATATATATATATATATATGTGTGTATGTGTGTGTGTGTGCGTGGCATAAAAAGTGTAATACTGCTTTAAATTAGTGTTTTTTTTCAACAAAATGTAAAATGTTTCCAATTAATTGCAATTTTGTTTTAGTTTTTCCGAGCTAAAAATAAATCTCACACCTTTTTCCCTGATTTACTACATTCACCCAATAAAATGTCAGGCATATCATCAACAAAAATCTGTTTATGACACATTAAAACACAAATTACTTTCAACCCTAATATTAATTAGTTGTACTTTCTTTCTTTTCACTTGTGCCTCTATCCTAGATTTCAACCCTTTTGTCAGTATTTTTTTTTACTCATTTAAAACAATAAAACGTAATATGCACCCTTATTCTTTAATATAATTTAATACGTACAAGTCAGAATAAGCATGCTGTTGGCATTTTTACTGAATGTAACATTATTTCAACCAATTAATTTTTCAGTCTGTTTTCTGTTCATATTTTAAAATGTAAATGATTCCTTGTGGAAAGATGAGTTTTTCAGCGTCATAACCTAACTTCAGCGTCACACGATCCTTAATGTTACTCAAGAAACATTTATAATCAGCGCTGAACACAGTTGTGCTGCTTAATATGTATATAGATTTTTTCAATATTCTTAGAGAGTTCAAAGTGACAACATTTATTGGAAAAATTCAAATAATAGCAATGGCGCGCATGAATAAGACGGCAGAACAGAGCTTGTGTAAATCATCACTTGCCTTATCACATCAAGCCTTCTGAAAATTAACCAGAGATGTGGAGGGCGGCGGAGTTCTTGCTTTTCCTCATCAGTGGAAACGATTCCCATGTCCGCCATTGAGTGAAGGGCAGTGGAGATGAGAAGGCAGATTATGCTAAAAAATAAAGGAGAGGAGAGATTGTTTGCAGCTTAAAGGGTACGCTTCATTTCTCTTCATTTACTCTGAATTACCCAGGAGTCCCTCGGGAGGCTTGTCTTGCCCGGTGCCCTTCAGTTCATTCTACAGAGCCTTGAGAAGTTCACACTTACTTTACCTTATAGGAAACTGAAGAGCCTCTGCGGGTGGAGGTTATGTAAAAGTTAAACGAGTTCCATCTCTACACCAGCTGTTAACCTGTGGTAGAAAACAGAGGGGTCGCGAGGGCGAATGTACGCGTTATTAAAATCAACACCGCAATTTTGCTGCGTCAAATGTTTTGTCTCATAACCAGAGACATCATTTCACTTTTTCAGCTAAATTATTCTCAAACACTGTTCCACCCGGGTTCTAATGTTTATCTAAAATTTAAAACTTCCTCGCGGCTTATTTACAGAATGCGTATATCTTTTTTTTTTCCTCCAGTCAAATCAGAAGTGCCGCCATCAACCGTGTGACATCCTAAATGCATACCTTTGATCTGATGTGCCTTTGATCTCCTCTCCGCTTTCTTCTTTGAATTGTAGGATATTCACTTTTGATTAGACGCAATACACGAGTTTTATCAAGAGCGCATATGGATTGAAAGGTCAGACAGTTGCATATTTATAGACTCAATCTTTGTAATTCAATGCTTACTTATTCATACACTCTTCTAGAGATACTGCCAACGCAAACTGTCAGCCAAACCAAACTTCTTCATTAGAAGATCCTACTCTGCTCTTCATCCGTACATCTCATCTTGAATCTTCAGTGCATCCGCTCAAAAATCGGTATACAGACGTATAGTGAGACTGTGAGAAGTTTATGTACGTGCCACGTGTTAGGGAAATGATGGCGTGACTACATCCAACTGGTAAAAAAAAAAAAAAAAAAAGCGGTCAGTTTAAAAAGCAATATCAACAAAAGATAGACATATAATAAAGACATGAAATGGGCCTTTCGTGTGTCATCAGATTTTATCTGCTTCATTTCCTCACTTCTGTTTCTGCAATATTGAAGTGAATTGAACTCCAGCATGGAGTGGATGTCTCATGGCATTTCTCCCACACAGCTAAATCGCCCTCTACTCCAGCTCCACAGCGGGAGTTCAGTAGGTCAGACCTGTTTTAATGAGACACGCAGACAGCATGCGTGAGAAAAAGAAAGACAGAGACAGTGTATTAGAAAGTCGTGTTCGCATCCTTGCCGCTCTTTACTCTGGAAGGGATCAAACAAACATGTCCTTCAGATATTTACTCGGTCTGAAGCTCATGTTTTCTCATCACACACACACACACACACACGTACACGCACTACTCCCCTGGTGTGCCAATATGTCATGGTGATTTCAATTCACTCTCTGGCATGAACTCTCAATATCACCTTAAATATTTGTTAGTACCTGTTCAACACCAGCTGAACAAAACAGACCATCACGATCTGGACCGTAAAAATTATATGCCGTATAGATATGTAATTCTGAATAATTACTTTTTATTGTTTTTGTGGGGAAAAAAGATACGTTATCCTCACCAGGTCTGCAATTATTTGATCAAAAAAATATAGTGGAATATTGTGAGATAATATTAAAAATAAAAAAAAATGTTAAATAAAAGAAAGTGCCATCTACTGTAATATATTTTTACACATTTATTATTGGCATATGGATGATATAAATCAGTTCATTTAGTGTGAGTTCAATAAAATTTTGACAAATAGGTTTTATGATTGATTCCCCTTTAAATATCAGGATCATTTGTTACAGTCATTAATAATTGTCACAAGCGTCTTGGACACTATGAAAATGTTTTGACATGCCTGACATCCTTGTGGATGTCATCCAGCTTCAGTTCATCAACTGATCTCAGCAAACGCAAGGAAAATCCGCCAATAAGCCAGAATGCCCTTTTTATCTAAGGCCATAAGTAAAATAAATCACATACATAGTTGTATTAATCATAACCGAATTTTATTTGTTTATTTATTTTTGCTTAAAATATGCAGCCACGAGATAAGGCTCGAGTCCACAACATAAGATTGCTGTTATCTTGACCGAAAATTGTTGTGGCTTGAAAATAGCCCTCGCATTCAGTAAAACTAACTGAACAGAACCTGTCCCCTCCTGGACTGCAGATCTCTGCCACTGAAATCTGGAGGACTGTAGATCTCCAGGAGCAGGGCTGAAGACAGCATGTCATACAGGTATCGCTGTTTTATCAGTTTTGCATTTTTGGACATCCTAGTACTTTGAAGATTTTTATAATTTATTGGGGAACTATGCCTATTTGGACACAAAATATGTATGCAAGCATGTATGTATGTATGTAAGTATGTATGTATATCTATACTGGATTATAGGTGAAAATAATACAATAATTGATCATTAATCGCAAATCCATTAAAATAAAAGAACAAATAAATAAAATAGAATGTTCAGTGTTCAAACGTCTGTTTGAATACATTCGAATTCTTTTCGTTTTTGATTTGCGAAACTCTCTATCGAAACAAGAGCTTTGCTTTGCGGAGCTGTCCGCGGTCCTGAAACCGACAGCGCGCCACTTGTATCCCCGTACAAATAGCACCCTTATTTCAGGTTTCTTGTTTTGGAAAACTGATTTAGGTCGTCTAACCTAACAAAGGCAAAAGAAAGAAAAAAATGAGGAGAAAAGAATCGCTCAGCTGGACCACATCGAGAGCGCGTCACCTGTATCCTGAAGCACATAGTATCCAAAGAGCATGAGACTGATATCAGCACAGAGTCAGAGAAAGAGAGAGTGTGAGAGACTGTGTGTGTGTGTGTGAGAGAGAGAGTTCGAAGAGAGAGAGAGAGAGAGAGAGAGAGAGAGAGAGAGAGAGAGAGAGAGAGAGAGAGAGAGAGAGAGCGCGCATCAAACAGAGCGCGCGCGCAAGTGTTGGATCAGTCCTTCAGAGGGATCTGAGGAAACGGCGGGAGGCGCGCGCTCATTCGTGGCTGCACCTCATTGTAGCGGGAGTCGAAGCGCTACCTTCACGAGACTTAACGCGTTTTCCCCTAACGGTTTTAACGGTCGGAGGTACCCCAGAAGTGCGGAGCAGAGTACTTTTCCAAATATGAGATTCCACAACGGCTTCGGAATTCTTCTCCTCACGACGTTAAGCGAGTTAACTTCAGTTTTATCGGCGAGTAACTGTAAGTTCGTTTATTTATTCTGCCAAGTACAATTGTTGAACGATATGTCGTTGCCTTAAGCCTAATCTAAAAACGGAGAAACAGATTTGAAGAAGAACAATGAGCCTGCTCACTGAATTTAGCGGTGTCGTTGATTTGTGAAGTAGTAACAAATGAACATGTTCTGTGTCTGTTGTTCATTATGAGGTTTGTATAACAGCAGATAACTTATCTTAAGACCATTGTGGCTTTTTGAAGTGACTCGACATTGTTTGGCATCACGATTTTAGTGCCTTCTCTTCGTTAAAAATGTATAATTTTATACACAAAAATAAATGCTAACTTTGTGTGGTGTGTTTAAGGGCATGATAGTTATGCTATCAAAGCTGCAAGAGAGGTAACAGTCGGTTATTCTGTAAAGATACAAAAATATTTCATATATATATATATATATATATATATATATATATATATATATATATATATATATATATATATACATATACACTACTCTTTTGACAGCACAAAACAGATTGTGGTATCTTTCATCTCTCGTATACACACCAAGTCGTGCGCGAGCAGATAATAACACTTCTTGAAAAGTCACGCGCTGAGTTGCTCGTTCTCGTTTACCGTTTTATTTCATTCCTTTGGAGGCAAGCTCGAGAAATGGGAGGAGTACCACAGGAAAAAAAAAATACGCTGGCGATGCCTGTGAAGATCTTCCGAGACCGAACAGCCTCAGACACTCGCACGAAAGGGCGCATTGTGTAGGTCAGGTGTTGTCCACGTCCTCTCGAGATCAGTTAGACTTGAAATCACCTACACCAGGGAGACTCGCGAATTGTGCTTTCTAGGAAAATTGCTTGTAAACGCACAAATCATGTCTTCATTAAAGATGTAAAAATGCAGAGAAGCGTATGTGAGAGTAAGGAAAAAAATATGATTAGCTCGGTAAACGGTAGAATGGCAGGAATGTAGAAGGCATGGCAAACTGTATTACAAGACAGTGTGTGTGTGTGTGTGTGTGTGTGTGTAGGTTTTGCTATAGCTGTGAGTGTTTGTTTGTATGTTTATATATTATAGAAACCTGACAAAAACTAATGTGGGACTTTTTTTCCCACTTGGAAACCCACACATATTTAGGTCTGAGTGAGGGTTAGTCTTTAGGGTTAGCGTTTAGGTTTAGAAAATATCTTCATATGAAAACCATTGGTGTCTATTAGAACCAGTACTGGGAAAGCAGCACATGCTTTGGGGTACACTGAAAGAGTTTTCAAGGTGCTGTAGAGCATTAACATGAGTTAGTGGCAGGGATTTTTTAAATTTATTCATACCAGATACCAATTATTTTGATTCCCTTATGTGTGTGTGTGTGTGTGTGTGTGTGTGTGTGTGTGTGTGTGTGTGAGAGAGAGCTTGTGTAATACACATAAATAATGTGGTTTGCTGGATAAAATAATGAGAACAGACATACAATTTAATTTGTGTAGACCATAGTTAAAGATGTATAATGTTGTGATCTTTTTCATTAATATTTTTTGTTTGTATATTTTATGTTGTATATACAGGGTTCAATCGGAAGGATCTTTTCTTGCCCTGCCAACTTTTTCATTGACACCTCCACAAAATATTAGATAGTTATTGTTATTAGATCTTTATTTTTGATCCATATTGCCTTGTACTCTCTATAATAATTAGGTTTATGTAATGCCAAAATGTTTGATTGCAGTAAAAATTGTTAAATTCTATATTCCAATTTTGACATCACAGCTAAAATGACTAGCCTAAAAAATATAAAATTCAAACATCTTTAAAAGACAAGCGAACAGAAAATAATGAAATAAAAACAAACAAAAAAAAAAAATTTAAAAGCAATAGCATAACTAAAGCTTTAGAGGTTTGTGGATGATTAGCTTGAAAATTGAATAATTAAATAGAAAATAGCATTTCATAGTATTCACTGTGTAAATTAATAATAGATTAATTCTTGTGAAAGTTAGGTTGTTTAGTCGAGCAGTGAGGGATTTTCAATATTTATTATTTTTTTTATTAACATTAAGGACAGTTAGTCTGTGTCACTTTAAGACACAGTGCTTGGGTGCAAATATTAGCTTTCTTTCCCAACTGAATGTGTTCATAACATAACCAAGACATAACCAGCATTTTTTGAAGATACTGTAGTAACCTAGAATATAATTTTGAAAGTGCTACTTTTTTGAAGGTGCACCAGTGGCCCAACCGAGCAGTTCTTCTTATGGAGCCCCGATAGCATAGTGTACAAACTGTGGGGAAGAAAGGGGTGATTTGTCAGACTTCCAAAAAGGGTAAATTATGGGAGCCCATTTAGCAGCAGCATCTGTATCTTTAACAGCTTAATTGTTTGGTGTTTTAAGAACAACAGTCTTTGCAATTGTGTTCACACAAAGCTTGCCAAGATTTCATTAGCCAAGAAGAATAGGGGCGAAAACTGAAAAAGCAAATAATAAGAACCGGAAAGAATTATGTTCAAATAGAACTATTGCTACAAAGTGATGGAAAAACCTCAGTGTTTACCGCAAAAAATGACCACAGAGAAGTTCAGAAAGCCAACATCCGTGAAAGAGCTGCAACTGCTAAAACTTTAATATCAGACGGCAATGCTAAAATGGAGAAAAGATGTCATGATCATGAAACCTGGACAGTTGGAGCACCAAAATGAACTTTGTTCATCTGACCTGAATATTATTAAACCACTCTGAGCAGTTTTGAAGAGAGGAGTGAGAAGCCGATCCCCCTCTTCAACAACCGGCAGATGTTCTGAAAGATGACACTGGAGACTGTTCAGAAGTTGTATGAATCTATTATAAGAAGGTTGGAAGCTGAAACAAAGGCAAATGCTGAACAACTTAAAGCAGTATTGCCTATTTAGCAGTTGTTTAAATATTCTGTAAAACCCCTGTGTTTCAGATTTATTTGCGTTACACTTTCACAATAATCGTGATTAATCACATCCAAAGTAAATGGTTTATTGTATATATAAATACATGCATACATGTATAATATCTTGCATAAGTACATTTTTTAATAATATACATATACAATGAATATAATTATAGATGTAAATGCATCCAAATATTTTTTTCTAAATATGTATGTATCTGTGTGTATTTATATGCACAAGTGCTGGGCAGAGACTAATGCTGGTGTAATATTTAGTATATTTATTATGTATATGTAAAGACACTTTATTTTGGATGCCACTAATATATACATAATAAGCATACACAGAACACATACATATATTACTCAAAACGAAAACTCTTATTGTGGATGCTATTAATCATTTGACAGCACTAATTAATTAAAAGGCTGCAAAATTAAGCGATCAAGCTAAAGGCAACCCAAATAAAAACCACAGGACTTTTAAAGTCGAGTGGAGTGTAGAAGCGTGATTGGTGTGCAGTAAGAGTAGTGCGTGAGAGTGATGAGCTTGCGAGTGTTTTGTCGGAGGAACGTGGAAGGCTGCTGTCTGCGAGCAATCAGTACCGCCCATGTCAGTCAGAGGTGCTGCAGCTTCTGTAAGACAGAGAAGTGGCGTTTAACTTGCTCCCTGCTGAGAACAAAAGCCCTCTGCGGTTTTCAATCTTGCTCTCACAGACGAACAGGTGTGTGAGTGATTGAACTCGTGGACCCTTGCCAGTAGAAAATAACTTTCCTTTAAATAAGTTACGCTGGAAAAAAGTGCTCCGAAATAGTGTGAGATCAGGGCTATATGAAGAATCAGACAAACCCCTAGAGTAAACCTAGCTGATTATGCTGGGAGAATGCTTTTAACAAAACTTTAGACTCAAAATGGCAGGCAGAAATGGGTTTTAGTCATTTTTACACCCTTTCTGCTTTCGGTAAATGAAGCAGCAATTATTATAAGCAGCACTTTCACTTTGTAATGTGACAATGACATTCTGGCATCATACCACAGGAAGGCAAATTGCAGCGAGTTGTGAGGCAAAGCGTTTCCCGGGTATTTGCTAGATGTTTACTTTACTTATGTTTATTTCAGGCACATGCGTTGTTGTCATTGCACTGATGCAGCAGCAGAACGTGCTTCCATATCGTACACATGTAAAAATTCTTTAGGAAACAGAAAACATGCTTACATAGGCTTCCAGCTGTTGATGTAGATTAAGGAATTTAGGCAGTCAAGTCTGACTGAATTATGCTCATGAGTCATGTGTTTACAGTCTTTTCTGCTGAGTGTTACGTGTGTCTTGTGGGTGTTTATTTATGGAGCTGTTTTCAGTTGGTTTTTACCACATTCATGAAATGCTGGAGGGACGTCTTGCTATATTTATAATCAGTTTTGGGCGTCACTCCAAATACTGAAGCTAGATTTTAAATCATGTAGCTTTTCAGCAGTGAAGCTATTTTATTGATTAGTAGCGGGGCAGAGCTGACAAACTCCACAGCATTACATTTTTCCTGACAGTGTTAAGGCGATCAAGTCGTGTTTTTTTCTCAGCTGTTTACAACTGGACTGGACTTTTTTATTAAGTAAGAAAAAAAAAATGTTTCTTAGAATTGTATTCATGTAATGTTTTGTGAATCCAACTCCAGCAATGCCTGATTCATGAATCTTTTGAGTCAGGTCTTTCAGGAAAACTATTTAGTTCAGAAATGTCTTTTGGACAGTTCACTGATGCACTGAATCATTTGGAGTGGTTTCTCACTCAGTAAAACTTGAACGTAATATATATATATATATATATATATATATATATATATATATATATATATATATATGAGCATATGCTATAAAGTGATGAACAAACCACAGGCAGATGTGAATTCTTCGGGACAGGACAGAGGTTATAGTCTCCTAATCCTCCATAAGGTATTCAATTAAAAATGGCTTTCACCCTTAATTCCAGGGCCTATATTTTATCCTCCAACAAAAAAAAAGTCTATCTATGAAAAGCTCCAGAACACACATTCAACTCAATTCAGAGCAGAGCTGTTGAATTAGCAAAGACGCAGTCTCTTACGTTAAGCATGAATGTTAAATGTGAATTAAATGAACAACGCAAATCCAAAGCAGGTTTGAAACGCCAGCAGCAGACGGGCATAAATAATGACAGAATGCCCTGTGTAACAATTCATTTGTTTGTGAGTGGCACTGACATCTGAAATAATCAAAATTCAGCTTGCCAAGAGATCAGCGTGATTGTTTTCTGCTGACCCTAAAGCTGTGGGTTTAGTCAGGGTTGTCTGCAGGATGGCCCAGACGTTGCTCAAATCCACACAAAAAATAAATCAATAAATAAATCTAAATACTGTAAAATTTAGGATGTTACATGTCAGAAAATTTGATTTGACTGTATCCTCATCATTGACCTCATCTAAACATTGCTTCTTTTTTGGGGAAAAAATTAACACACGTTATTAGAAGTGTTAATAAAAATGAACATGAAAACACAATTTTTAAGTACTGAAATGGCATTATCCTGTAAAAAAAAAAAAAAAAAAAAAAATCCAATAATCTTTGAGATCGCATGCCCCTGAACAATATCAGCACTATTTATCATCACTAGTACAGACTCATCTCATGTTAAGACAGTATGCAAGCTTGTCCTCCAGGTATTTAGAGTTAAGCATACATCACACAGTATGTAAGGCAGGCATGCTAAGTAGGGCTCCTTCCCGCTTGATGGCTGGATTACCTCTTGATTTCAGAGGAAGTAGCTCAGCCCAGAAACCGCAGCTGACAGGCTTGCCTCATTCTGTTAAAAATGTCAGGATTACTCAAAGTTATGTCTCCAAATTTTTTGAAACTTTGACGCCCAATAATGCACTAATGGATAAGAGAGAGGGCGGCTGAAAATTTAATTTGTATAATTCTCAAGGTGAAAACTATTTGTGCCTGCATGCATTTCATAACCGGCATTTTGAAAACAGAGTCAGCATAAACTGCTTACTATTTGCTCATTATAAGTTGGCAGTGTTTACATATTACATGTTATTTATTTTCTCCAAACACCTAAGACAAGTACAAGAATCTTGAGTGTTTTAAATAAACTCCATTACCTTCCAATCTCTTAAATTGCTCTTCACTGTCAGTAATATCAGAGCTGCATAGTCTGGGTTGTCCTAACAGCCACAGAGTGTTTGTGGACTTTCACAGGATCATTGAACAAGGTTCTGCATAAAGAGATGTGTTTGGTGTCATATACTGTCTTAGGGAATTGCTCATGTTAATTTATATTCAGTGGGTGGATTCTTGAAGGTTGTTAGATGCTATTATGTAATTTCTTTTTTAAAAAGGTTACAGCACTGCTTCTGTTTTAGCTGTTCTGTTTTGCTCTGTTTTGATCAATTTCAGGGATTCTCTCTCTCTCACACGGCCTGTGCAGTTCTTAGTTATATTATGCAAATGTAAATTAGCTTTTAAGGACATTTTGTTTACCTTAGCAGAGAAAAAAAACTTTTCATATTCTTTAAACTTTATAAACTGTGTAAACATCTAATCCTAATCTATTCTTCCCATGTGACTGGCAGTCCAGACAGAATACGACACTGTCAACAAATCATATATATTTCCCAAAGTTTAAAATAAAACAAATATTGATGGAGTATGCGTTACAAGATTTGTGTTTTTGTACCAGATTTCATGTGCCGCTTGCCATTTCCTTATAATTGTTTGTGACATTTACTGGACTAAATTTCATTTTCTAATTTAAAATTGTCTGTTCAATAAATGTACAGTAAATACCAGATACAGTTCCCAAAATACCAATAATAACAAAAATGAAATACACAAGGACTCAGCTTTACTATTGCTGGCTGCTCAGAAAGATAAAGGGGATAAAATAAGCACTCTTACAACCTTCTACTTCTACTATTGTATAATAATATAAATGCTGTAAACCTTGCATGATTCATCAACTGTAGATCATAAGCAATCTATTTGCAAGCATATTCATTAATTGAAACTACAAGCTCATAGATCGAGCAACAGACTTTCTGATCATACCCTGGTTGTTCCTTGCCATAGCTAAGTTGATTTCCTAGACTTTTTAGGCACCTGCATGGACTTTTTGTTATCCACAAATGTGCTCCTAAATGCTTTTTAAAGTTCACACACATCTATTTTCATCCCAAATGCTGGTGAAACACTTGCACTGTTGAGCCCTGCTGAGCTGCATGTGGTTTAGATATGAGGACATCATCCTATAGTCTCTTTCTTTCGGTCTCTTTCTGCTTTCGGTTTATCTCTGTACTAATCTTAGAGAAACATGATAGATGAGTTATTCTAAGGATCCGGGCAGGGTGGGGGAGTTTGGCGAAAGGGCCCTCCCTAGTCACACAAATATCGAGAGGACCCTCCCACTCACACACAAATGAAGATCAAAGAAGGCAGGCAGGGATTTACAGAGATTAAAGCAAAGTGAAGGACAAACAAAATCCTCCCGAGTTTTGATGAGGGGAAATTAAGGCCACGGCTCAGCATCGGATGAACGCAAACAAATAGAACGCCTGCCAAATGACACATCTCAGAAAAAAAAAATGATAATAATAATTTAAAAAAATGCACATGCAAATAATGTGATCTTTATAGCTTTGAGCAATGATGTCATTAAATAAACAATTGTCTATTTTGTTAAAAAACAACAACTGTGTGTTATTACAAAATGCATATTATTAGGGTCTGTTGTCACAAAAAGGGGATAAATTGCCATGTGGTGTGACATTCTAAATTCCATATAAAACTTTTTAAAACACTGATTATAATTTATATGCATTTTTATTGAGATTAATAAAGAGACCGCATGAAATATGTATACTTTAAAAAGTCCGTTTGTCTCTGCAGGCCAACTAGACTGAACTAGTGAAACATTAAAAGTGTTAAAATCTTGAAATCGCTCAGGAACCGTTGTAACAAATCCCTCTAGCCATTTCTGAAAAGAGATTTCAGATTCTTTTCCTGTGGTTTGAATCTCAAAAAATTATATCACACATCAGATAACTAAAGCTCAAGGGCCAAACTCAGTTATTTGTCAAGCAATCTTATCAAAGCTCCTATTTACACTGCAAGTACTGCTGTCATTCTGCTGGGAGATGATTTAAACAATGCCTGGCAGAAACACTGAGGAAACCCGTTAATCTGCCATTAATCTCCCACCTTAATCAGCGCTATCGTGGCGGCCCATCAGATGGGTGATCGATCCCACAAGCTATAAATAGCTTAGAGCAGTGCGGGCTAAACAACTCTCTGATGTGATGTACGTTCATTAGACCTGGATGCTCAGGGTGTTTAGCACCTCCTGTCCTCTCAGTGATGATCATAATCATTTCCTCTCTTTTTAATCTTTCACTCTATCCAGCCTTGTTTACAGTTCTTAAAAGATGTCCCGTGATTCCTCTATATAGGGGTCGGCAAACCTTTTTTACACGAAGTACCACATCAACCTCTGAATTAATTGTATTTAACAATTACACTGTAAATACAATATAAAATGGACCCAAAAAGTATAGGTGCATTATTTTGTAGACCACTGCACAAAATGAAGTTTTAATATTACATTTTTCCACAAGTTTTTGACTGACTGGTTCTAAAGTGATTTTGATTGAATGCATAAAATCAACTATAAATATTTTCCACTCATTTTTGACAACCAAAAATTTTTTTTCAGATTGTGAAGCTTAGCTCCTTGATGGGAAATGTTTTGCACAAAAAATAAAAAAATTTGAATAAAACACCACGTCCAGTTCTAGCACAACGCAGATCATTTTCTGGTCTGTAGGTTGCACAAATAAGTGGATCTCTGCGCTGTTCAGTGGGCTGTGCAAGTAAACAGATCTGCTCTCCAGTGATTCGCGCTGCGCGATTCAACCGAGTAGTGCAGTTTCGTCCCACTTTTGGAGCATTTTGGCTTCCCAAACAGCTTTATAACTCAATAAAACAGTCTGTGTGATAACAAAGAAGGGCTGCTGAAAGATTCATGCATATATGATTGACTTCAGCATTTCTAAAATAAACAACAAAAAATTATATTCGTAATATTCTTCTTATTGCCTGCGTGCCAGTGATTACACCTCCATGTTCGAATGGCGGTTTCCCAAAATCCTTTGCTGATCTTTTCACAGCCTTATTACCAGCATTCCCTTAAATTCATCCTCTCATTTCTCTCTGCCACTCTTCCCACTCTCTTTCTCTCTTTTGTATGTCCCTGTGACCACATGATTAAAGCAGTCCTGCCCATGCCACAGTGAGGCAGCACAGTAATAATGTCTGACCTTTTGAACAATGACCATGCGAATGCACTCTCAGGCAGGTCAGAATGAAAAGTCCTTCAGAGATACAGACCTGCCTGAAACATCACTGACTCAGGCCCACCTTTCTTAGGCCAAAAATTCCACATAATGTCTGTCATTCAGCTACTTCAAAACGCTGCTGCTCAGAGGTTATTTCCTGTTGGAAAAATATAATTATGTCCTTGTTGCTAGGCAAACACTTTGCTGGCTCTGTGTTTTCTGTCATCGTTATGTTCAGACGTGAGTGTGTGTGCGTTTATGGCCAAAAGGGAGCGAGAACGTTTTGAAATTGTGGATGTGTGATTTTTTTTTTTAAAATGCTGAAAGGTCAATGAGATGCCCCTGCTGTAGATGAAGAGGCTTGAAGAGAGGTGCTTTTGTTGTTTTAACCATGGAGGGCCATAAACCATTTTTATGAAAGATGAAAGCACGCAATTTGATTGGCCACGGGTGCAGCTAAGGATGCTTATGAAACCACCAACAATGGTGGACTTATAACATTGTTTTTGAAGAATAATATTTCATTGTTCTTTTTAATAGTTAATTGCATGAATTGACATCACATAGCTCAAATCCACTGAATGCTTAGTTATTAAATTGTCTTTAAAGGGCATCCATTTTGCAAACTTCACTTTCATATGTGGTTTGCAGTGCCACCCTATAATGATAAAAATCCACCCACTCTTTTTTAATATTCATCTTAATCAATGTTTATAATATTTATCTTCATGCTGAAGAAGTGCTTCTCCAAGTCTGGACTTTGGTCCCGATTTAGACCTGGACGGAATTTAATTTGGAACCACCTCCATTTCATATTTCAATAGCACTAATTATGTTTCCTATTTAGATAAATCCATAATTATATATATATATATATATATATATATATATATATATATATATATATATATATATATATATATATATATATATATATATATCGTATAAAAAAAAAAAGAAAAGAAAAACAACAACTTTTTTTTTTTATATTAGCATAGGTCAGAGAAAAACTCTCATCTGTCCACTTGTATTGTAACACTTAAATTAATAGTTTTGCCACTTTTGCTCTTGTTATTACTGAATTTTACCATTGATGAAGATTTAGTTACGGACCTTTGAACGTAGACTCCTGCAATAGAGCATTTAAAAGCACTCTAAGTAAGAAATGCCTTTTTATAGACTTTATTCAGTCCAGAGCAGTAAGTGATTATTTAATTTTATTCTTCAGGTCATTTTAATAGATATATAGACAGCAGGTACTATAGATTTTGCTGATGTCACTTAAAACACAGATCTGATACAAACATGTTTGTTTGAAAAGATGTTTACATTCCAAGACTGTGTTTTTGTCATTTGTAATGTGTGCATCGTTTCCCATACATTGATTTATTTGTGGCAGAGTGCCACAATATCAAAACTGACCACCACAAATAGATTTTTCAAAAGGCTTTGACTTTGAATAAACATATGCACTGCACGTTTTAAAATCGAAACCCGGCGAGGGTGTTTTTATATCACTATATTTTTGAAGGAAAATTCATTCATTTTCATTTCATCTTGCACTTAAATGTCTGATAAAGCAGTGTTTGTAAGCAGAGCCCTGTTTTGTGTACAGTGTTACCGGGGAAACCTAATCTCTACCATGACAACAGCACGTCCCTCTGACAATGAATTTGCATATATGCTGCCACAAATAAGGTGAAAGTCCGTGGGACACATTGGTGTGTAGGTTTAAGAGAACTTAGGTACTCACATGCCAGTGCAGCCACTTTCTATGTGTTTTACGGATGTTTGAGAACCCAAATCCATTTTCATTTAATCTGAAAAGTGTCTAAACAATAAAAAACACTTGACTTAAATAGATATAGCATGTGCAGACGTAACACAATCAAAACCAAGAAATCACAGACCGGGGACAGGGATAATACAAAGGCAACATGGTGGCTATTCATATAAAAAAGAAGGTTACATGACTCAAAATCAACTAATGGGAAACAAGATGACTAAGACAACCAATCAGAACATGACACAATGAATAAGAGGACCAATAGCAGGAATACAAAAGGGCAAGGGAAGCATGACACCAACAGCATGAATCAAATACAATACATGAAAACAAGAACATGAAACAAAATCCAAAACAGACCTTACAATGGGTTAGCATTATCTTTTGTGCTGCAGAGTTCAGCTTCAACCCCAATCAAATATACTTGAATCGGCTATATAAGATCTAAAAAAGCATATTAATTATTACAGTTGTTTTGGAGAAAGGCTGGAACTGAACTCCACAGGATAGTTAATCTCCAAAAATAGGATTAGGCAAAGTTAAAGTTAAAACTAAGTAACAACAGGTCTTTTCATCAGAAAACATAAGAAAAGTCTGTTGTTGCACTGAAAGATTAATTTATTGTGTTTAAAAATCACAGGGTGAAAAAAAAAGAAACATGCTTAGAAGAACTGCTCCAAATAAGATCAATAATATGCACTTAATAGATCTTATGCCAGCCATAGTAGAGCCTGCCCACATTTGCTCTCAGTTATCTGTCAATACATTGGTTTGTGTTGAAAAAAATGGTATAAACTGCTGTGTTCATCTCTGTGTTTGTTCTAATCGCTGTATTTTATAGCTTTCTTTGAAGAAAAATATTGACAAGAATAGTCCGTGATTAGTCAACTCTAAAAACTACAACAAAAAAAGCACTCACTGATACCTCTGTGGAAATGTCATTTTCAATGTTTTGAAACCTAAAGCCAATTATTTAGTTTTAAACAGGTTGCTTGAATGATGTTAATGTCAAATTAAAAATATATGACAGGATCTGTAAATTATGCATAGAATTTCAACACAAATTCACTCTATCAGCTTTTGCAGTTGCAATTGTCAGTTTCTCTCAAAATGGGTCAACAAGCGACTGAAGAAAACTACAGCATGATCAGTTTTCAGTGTATCGTGTCCTATTCTTAGCCCTTGTTTGTTTGTTGCCTCCACTTGTATTGTTTCTAAATCTTGAGTGGGATTATTAGTGTGAATATGTCCATCCCTAGTCTATGTTTACACTAATTAAACATTAGTCCAATTTTGTGTGCCCTTATCTTCCATAACATCTTCGGGTCTAGACTCTCCATTGGGAAATTAACTTTATTTAATGAAAAAAATCCTGTTAGAAATATCGCTGGAGTCAACAAGACCTCCAGTGTGTTTATAATCCTGACAGTGGCTGTTTATTAATTTTCCCACGCAGAAAGGGCTTGATTACTTTGAGGACATGCAAAAGTTCAGAAATATGCGCTTCAGTGAAATTTATAAGGTCCTTCTAGCGAATTCAGACATGAAATATTTAGTTGTACCCATCGAATGATGTCATACCCTTGAGGGTGTCACATAAACGTCAGGTATATCATTTGTAATCCCTGAGGTTGTATTTTCGGTGCAAACAAATCTACCTCAGGTGAACTTTGCAGAACATTTAGTAGGACATTTTATCGCTTTCTTCGGTGAACTTTCTTAAAATGTTACTTATTACAGTAGGAGTAAATCTAAGGGGGCTGCTGCGTGTCATTTGCTTAGCTGAGAGTGAAAGGACGATGCCGCAGCTGTTCTCTGATGCAGCGGAGAGCACTGCTGACTCAGATTATAGCTCCCTTATGGTGACAATAACGCATGTGAGCCCCTTCACAATGGCGAGACTTCTCTCTTTTCTCATTAAGTTGAAGAGAAAGTGGGAGTGCGTAGAAGTGTGAGATGGAGAGCGAGGAGGAGGGAAAACAGAAATTGAAGAGTGGGTGAAGAGAAAGATAGGCACGATTGAGGAGGAGAGAACAAAAGAGATGGAGAAATGGCCATAGGGAACGTCAAAACTGGGAGCAGACAATTCAATGTCAAATGAGTGATTGTCAGGCAAAATGTTGCCACAAATGCCAGGGCCCTCTAAATAAGGATATATTTTTACCCTGGTCCATAGAGAGTGCTGCAAAGTGCTTACGCTGCTGAAACAAGAGAGAGCTTTAAAATGCTCCCTGGACACAGCTAATGGCTCCCTAACCTGCTGTTCATTGTTTTGTTATTCTGACGATACACGCATATTTTGGAGGCTCGAGACTAATGTGTTCGGGCTGTCGAGCTGCGGTTCATTAGAGTTCCTTTGATCTGTGTGTTTCCATGGAAAAGGACACTGAAGGATGCAAGAAAAGCAAATTACGCCATGTTATTTACCTTTAAGGTACAATAGCCTTGCATCTGGTGCGGTCTGGGGATCAGTTGTGTGCTTCATGGTTGGTCGCATGGTTATCTGTATCTGTGATGTCTTTACATGGGTGATATATGAAAAGCAGTCTGTAATTGGTTGTACATTCCTCGCTTTTTCAGTCTCTTTCATCCAAACTGAAAAGGGCCTTGACCTTTAGCAAATGGGTATACTTGTCAACCACACTGAGTAAAAAAAAGACTAAAATTATCACTGCTGCAATAAAAAAATTAATAAATAAAGATTTGAATGAACTGTGTGATTTAGCTGGTACTGTCACAATGTACAGATTTAAAAAGTTCACACATTTGAACCCCCTTTTTCCCAGCTTTGATTTTGAATACCATTATGAAACTCAGGATCTTGAAGAAGAAGAAAAAACGCCTGCATTTTTTAAAAATGAAACATTAAAATTAATTCTTTAAAAAACAGACTGAGGTCAGTGACAGACTGGCACTCACAATGCAGGCAGATGAAAGGCAGGCTACATGTGACAGCTTGCAAGACTCAAGACTTTAATTAACTCTCACAAACTGGCCTTCTTTGCAGAGAGCAGATGTCTTTACATTACACCCTGCAATATGAGACTCCGCCACTGCAATTAAAACAGAGTTAAAGTTGTTTTGTTTCAGATTTGAACCCCATTAATGAGCTGAAATTATATTTTTAGTAAACTGTATTTGATAAACAAACAAACTAAATAACATAATATTTAACAAAAAATTATTGCATGCAATCATTTATTGTACTCATCTTGTAAAATAAAAAAATCATGCAATAATATTTATATAAGTTTGAATAAACCCTGCAAGGCTGCAATCAGATGCTTGCATTTTTTTTTTTCATTTTTCTTTCAAGTGCAACTTAATTTAGTTAGGAGGTCACGCTGCTGCGAGATCACCATATTGTCCATCTGATAAGATCTGCCATTTCTGTTGCATCTGAGAAACATCAAAACGAAACGAAAGAGGAACGAAACCACACTATTCCTTTGAGCTGTGCTGCGTGAACCATTTATGCAGTTTTAGCTCAAAACAGATACTTGCAGGCCACAGAAATCTTCACACTTTTTTGCACTAGTAACTACTCTAAAATAACTTTATTCTTACATTTATAAATTATGTTGATTTGTGGGTGATCGCTATAATAACCTAATAATGTAATATAACTATGCTTAATTAATTAACAGATATGCGTGTAAAGCCATAACTTATATTTAATGCGACTGATTTATTTAAGGTGAATTTAACACTGAATGTTAACATGAATAAAAACACTGCAAGCTCATCGTAACACTTTCATTGCACAGAAAGACAGCAAAGAACATTTTTACTGACAGTGTAGTAGTTCAAGCGCTCTCAAAAACTCCCATTAAAATCACTAGAGCTGTTTACGCTATGAAATTAATATCTTACAGATTCATAGACATCTGCAATTTGTTGTTTTTGACGAGAGAATTCAGCAGAACTATTCAGCCAGAGAGCGAGTGAAGAGAATACAGGCATTTCAGTGATGACCCACCTGAAAGCAGCTTGGTCATTGCATTCATAAGCTCAACAGCATTGTGTGTAAAAACTCATCTGTGTCTGGTTCAGCACCAGAGAACGAACACAGGTTTGAATATAGCAGCTGATGTTTTGATGCCCTGAACTTTCTAATCACGCGTGTGTATAAAAACATATTAATCAGCTATTTTCATCTTTTGGGAAGCTGCATTCAAAATTCACTTGGCTTAAAAATCTTTGTATGAGCTTTGAATGAGCATGATGCCTCCAAGTAGACTTTTGCTTAGTATTTTTAAAAGTAATTTTAGCAACTTTTTATTTTGAACTAACTTTCATTCGAATGTTAGTAGACTATCTGCTTAAGATCTGCCAAATATTTGTGTTTGACATTCTGCTGACTAAAAGTAACTTATCAAATTATTCTAAACCTAACCCTACCAGTCTACTAATACTGTACTAATGCTCTAATTTGTAGATATGTAGGTACAGTGCTAATTATAGCCAAGAGAATGGTTTAAATGATGTTTAGCTATAAACAAATTTTGGGAGGAGAGCACACAGATAATTAATACGGCTGGCTTCTCGTTTCCTGATTATGCCATTATCATTACCAGAGCAAGAGAGCCTCCTATAAAATTCATACAAGCTTCTTGCCCCGATATCTCGCTCATAGCATCTCTCTGCCACCCCGAACTCTGCTCTATTTCTACTATTCCCTCTCCGGGGGGCACTCAGGGATCGGGACCGGACACAGAGCTCTGTCCGCTCTCCGTGTTCAAGAGGGAAAAAACCCTGGGCTCGGGAGTCCGCCGAGCTCTGAGCCCTCTCTCTGCACAGCACACCAAACATTCTTACTATTACTATTATTAATTATAAACGTAAGTGCGAACCTGTAAAAGGACAATAAAAATAAAAGTTATTTTATAAGCTCTTTTGTTTTTCAAATGAACAGCCAAAAGGTTTTTGATTGTAATGCAAGTTTTTATTTTATTTTTATCCAGATTACTGCGAAGAACCACTGGTGACGACACTACCCCCAGCTTCCTTCCAGAACTCTTCAAAATTCTCTGACAGAAGGTCACCACATTATGCTAAACTCAACAGAAGAGAAGGTATGTACTCCTGTCTTGTTGTTCTCCAGGCCTGTTTGTACCAAATAACATTCACAGTTGTCTGTGTTTATGTGACTAGAGAATTAAGCAGAAGGGAAATTTGTCCTTGTCAGAGGAAAGTGTTGACGTAAAGCTTTTTTATGAATACCTAACGTAATGCGATTTAACTTCCACAAACACTGCAAAAAAGTATTAGAAGACTTTATACTTTCGTCGAAGGGAATGTAACAGTCTGCTAGTGTCCATGAGCGGTACTGATGTGAAAAGCTCTGGTGATTAGCTGTGCCTGAAGCAACATTTTAAGATTTTAAAAGTCATTTCTCAAGTGTGACAAGACATAGACAAACATAAATCTCTAATGACAGTATGCAACGACCATTCAAAATGTAAATTCTGACTCAAAGCAAGGTAAAGGGATTTTTAAATGTTTATAAGTTCTAGTAATCAAATGTCTTTTGTCAAAGGAGTTATTTTTTTCTCCCATAATGCTTGGTGTCAATTAATATTTAAATTCATGTTTGTAAATTATCATTCAGTGTTGTTATTGGCAACAATAAATACAGTGCTGGTGAGTTTTTCAAAATGCTGTCCAACATGAATTAAAAGGAAAATGTACTCAAAATGAATATTTTGCCATTATTTTCTCTCCCTTGTGTCATTCCAAAACTGTATGACCTTTACTTTCTACCATGGATAACAAAAACATTCTACTGCAAAAGATGTGAGTTTTTTTTTTTTTTTACAGTGCATGTTACAATTTTGTCCACTTTTTTGTTACAGTACCAACATTCTTTAAAATGTCTTGTGTTTCACAGAAAAAAAAAGAAAGCCAAATAGGTTTGGAATGTGAGTTTGTGGAATGTGAGGACAAAAGCAGCTCTAGATATAAGGAATCCAGAAGGAGTATAACGGCTGCCCTTGATTTGCTTAATGATCCTAAAACATTCATAGTCGAGCCAGACTGAGCTTTGGAAAAGCACAGGGTATAACAAGAGGGCTATATAAATTATGACTAAGCAAACGTGTTATGGTTTTTACTTCAAGGATGTGGAGAGCAGTTTGATTAATGCAACCTTACAATCAGCAGCTGATTACAGTTTGTAGAAGCACTTGAGAAAACTCCCCAGCCAATTAAGCAGTTAAGCATAGACATGTCATAAATACCAGCTTATGCTGAGGCCCTCTGAGAGCTTTGTTTTGTGAGCTGTAAGATGCTTGACCTCATGGTCCAAACACACCTCCACAACCTTCGGTATGATGCTTGGTGGCACTCACAAATGATCACACAACCAAACTCTAGTGGATTCGTAACTTTTTGGATCAGCTGTTTCTCCCAGTTGTAAAAAGTGGGGCTATGATACATCGTCTTGTCCCTGTCACCCCCAAGGCATTTCTTTTTCTCGTCATGCCTTTTGCTTAGTAACAGCAGGAGGTTTCCTTTTACTGTGAGACACAGACAGGCAGCCGTTCCCAGTCACTGCCAGCCTGATCCAAACGTGTACAGACAACAAATGTTGTTATCGTTTGATCTACCCATCTATTCATTATCCGCCTCTGATGGTCATTTGAATACAGGATCTGTAAGTTGTAATTTATGTCTGCGCTTATTATTTGTGTCACTTTGTCAATTATTTAATACATTAAATAAATTGCTCAGCCTAAAAATACATTTTCTGGATTCACATGCTGTGTAAGAATGTTTTATCTTCCTCCTCATGAAGACTGCACTGGAATGTAATGAGCTCAGAGTGTTCGTCCTGACCTTTTGCAAAAATCTTCACAGATGATATGTACCCAGTCACTGAAAAGCACCGATGAAGCATTTATTCTGACCATCTTGTTCTGACTTACCCCGAGGCAACCCTGTCACTCCTGACCTTGAGGGTTTCCTTTATTCACCCCAGCATGATGTCCTCTCAAAAAGCAGCTTTAAAGTAATAGTTCACCCAAATGTGGAAATTATCCCAGATTTTCTTGATTCAGACCAACATAAACTTTTCATTTTTGGGTGAACTATTCCTTTAAATTGAGCTAGGAGTGTGTGATATTGACCAAAAACATCTCTATATTGTCTGGGATTATGTCAATAATTAGATGATATTTAATTAACTTTTACATTATGAGGCAGTTGACTCATCGGTAAGACTCTCCCCTCAAACGCAGATGAGCCAATGGCACTCGAGTATCAATTGCAAGGAAAGTGGAACTCTGACATCTGTAGGTTTCAGGGCCATAGCAAAACATTGGAAAACCAGAATGTAACCCTTGTTTCCTGATGGAGGAACAGAGACAGAGAAATTTGGCAAGTGGTTAACTAATCTTGATCCCCTCCCTGTCATGCAGGTCTAAGTAGGCAACAGGTGTAACCACTTATCAAATTTGCTGAGGAGCCGACACGGAGTCATCTCTCAGTGATGGTTCGAGGTTGTGGCAAAGGGACATAACATCTCCGTTCCCTCCATTAGGCAACAAGGGTTACATATGTAACTGAGACATGCCCTGTCTGACAGTCACTACAAGTTACATTTTGACAACAGACTGGGGTCCAATGTAAAACTCCAAAACCTGAACCCGTTACTACCTGATAACACTGCATTAGTTGGCAAGTGATGCATGTCAGACTAGTGCCAGAGGTTGTAACTATCCCATCGTTACAATTCACTGACCCTGGTGCCCACAGGGGACCAGAGATGAGTACATAACTAGTGGAGAACCCCAACCCGCTGTTCCTGAGTTAGAAAAACCTTCTACCAGAGGGTCTTCCAACTTCCACTCGTGTCTGTGGCAGGTCCTATTCCAGGGAGGAAAGGTACGACTTGCAGCTGAGACAGACAGAAGACACAGGTTCACCACAAGGAAATCTTACCCTGGATGATACACATATAGGATCGCCATAGAGAATCAGCTATATGGAGCTCCTAGCCAAGTACATGGGCCTAAAAGAACCGGGCAAGCTACGCTGATACTGGGCCTCAGGTGTGGTCTATGCGTAGAGCTCTGACGGGACACAGCAACGGCAAGGCTGGATCTGCCTCCTCTGTTGGTAGTGCTTACAGGTTCACCAGCTGATCCCGAAAAGGCATGGTGGGAACCTTAGGCACGTATCCAGGCCAGGGACTCAGGACTACATGAGAATAGCACCAAAGGTCCACAACCCTCTTGATGGAAGTGAGCTCGGTCAGGAGTGCTGCTTTAGCAGGCAGGAACTTAAGCTCAACTAACTCCAGCTGCTCAAAGGGACCTTTGAAGGCCAGCCAGCACAACAGAGAGATCTCATAAGGGCACGAGGGGTGACCCAGGAGGATTTAACCTTCTGGCACCCACTAAAGGTACTTCACGATGAGATTGTGCTTTCTAAAAGACCGGCCATCTACTGCATCATGATGAGCTCCAATGGCAGCCACATACACTTTCACAGTGGAGGGTGACAGTCTTAGCTTCAATCTTTTTTTGCAGGAAGGAGAGCACTACTCCAATCGTGCACCTTCGGGGTTCTTCTCTACGAGAAGAACACCAGTTTGCGAACAGACTCCACTTCAGGACATAGGCTTGCCTCATAGAGGGAGCTCTATCCTGTGTAATAGTGTTCACCACAGCCTGTAGCAAATCACTTAAGTCTTGTCCCGTCTAGGAGCCACACATGGAGGATCCACAGGTCTAGACACGGGTGCCAAATGGTGCCAAGCCCCTGCGAAAGGAGGTCCTTCCTCAGAGATATGTGCCAGGGAGGGGCTGTCATGAGAAGATTGAGTTTGGAGAACTAAGCCCGGGTGGGCCACTGTGGCACGGCCAACAGGACCTGTTCCTCATCTCCCCTGACTTTGCACATACTTGCGTAGGGCCTGAAGCCAGCTATGTGCCAGTGTGTCTGTGCTGAGGGGAGAACAGCTGACAATGGGAAAATTTGCAAGAAGCAAATAGATACACCTGAGCCTCTCCGAATGTTTGTCTTGCAGTGCTGCGGAGCTAGATGCACTACCAGTAGCTCTAGGCAGTTAATGTGCCAAAGCAGACTTTCCAGAGTCCAGATGCTGCCTTCCCGTTGCATGTAGTGCTCCAGCCTGTCACAGAGCTATCTGTGGCTACGACCACATGCCGTGACACTTGTTCTAAGGGCACCCCGGCCCGTAGAATGCAAGGTCAGTGGGCTGAAAGTGCAACGACAAGCCGGCGTGATTGTCACGCGGAGTGTCCCACTGCGTCATGCCCATCTTAGTCCTCGGTGCTGAAGACTGCGGCTGCAAAAGCCATATGCCCCAGGAGCCTCTAAAAACAGTTCAGTGGAACTGCTGTCTTGCTTCTGAACAAACTCAGGCAGGTCAGCACTGATTGTGCACGCTCTTCTGTGAGGCACGCTGTCATACTCACTGAGTCAAGGGGGAGAGTTTGTGCTTTTCCAAGTTGACCCGAAGCCCCAATTGGCTGAGGTGCCGAAGTACCATGTTCCTGTGTTCGCACAACTTCTCTTGTGACTGAGCCAGAATGAGCCAGTCATTGAGATAGGCTGACACCCACTCCCCATTTCGTGGCAAGGGCACCCTCCACGACCTTCGTAAAGACACGCGGAGACAAAGAGAACCCAAAGGGGAGGACTTTGTGCTGCCATGCTCGACCTTTGAACACACACTGTAGGGTCAGTCTGTGGTGAGGAAGGTTGGAGATATGAAAATCTGAATTCCTTCAGGTCGACTGCTGTGAACCAAACCTGGTGCTGTACATCTGATGATGCCAGTCACCGTCTTTCTTAAGTACGATGAAGGGTTAAATGAAGGGTTACATTAATTTAATCATACACTGTGATACATGAACACTGGTGATCCTAAATATTGTTATCTGCGATCGTGATGACTGACTGTAATATGAGACTGAAATATGATCTGTAAAACCTTGCTTCCAGTTATTCATCTTATTTATTTACAAATATTTTATAAATAACTTTGTGGAGTATTTAATTCTCATTTAATGGGCTTCTGTGTCCAAAAACATCACTGGACAAGGTTTTCACACTGCAGCTGTCATTGTAAAACAGTGAAAAACTCGGTTTGTCCACAAGATGGATATAAATAAATATTAAATCATCTTTACGTTCAGTTTACACTTGCAGCATGTGTTGCTCAGAAGCACTGTGGTTTTATTTGGAAATTTTTGTTTGGCAATTTAAAGCAAAAACAGACAATCCTGAAATTGTGTCTAAATTGTAAACTGTTATCTTGTACTGGTTGTATGAAGTAGTTTAATAAACAGTGACACATGGCATTTGTGAAAAATGAAAATGGCCAAGCATATCTTGAACTTCTTTGAAATTCTAACAGTACAAAAATAAATACTAAATAAGTTACTATGTTACATCATGCAGTAAAAGCACACAATAAGCACAACAATAATTGGCTACACAAAGGCTGTAGTTTCTGAAGATGTTCTGCATCTGTTCCAAAAATTATTTTAGAAACCAAAATTAGAAACAAATTTTGCACTAGAAAACGTGGGCAGTTTTCTTTATCATTGTTCAAAGGTGCATGTCATTTCTTTGCTATCATGCAACCTCTAGAAATCAAACATAGGTCCTTTAATGTAACGCTTGCTCGCTCTCTTATAGATTGTCTTGTATGCCAGCATAATCCTTCCTGCAGGTACCATTTACTGCATTCTGGCGAAATAAAAAGAAAGGAAGTGGGGACTCTGTACATCTGCGTGGGTGAACAAATATTTCCAAGAATTCTGTGAAGTGTGTGTGTGTGTGTGTGTGTGAGTGAGAGAGAGTGTCTTCTTCCTGAACAATCGATGCAGGAAAAACTACAATAAGATGTACAAGTGCAGAAAAATATGCTGTGTAATTTCCAAATTGCCTTTTTTAACCGCTGCAATATTATACTGCGCTGAGGTCTGTCTGCTGTCCTCCAGGGATGGGTTGGTGATTTCTATCTCAAAAAGAGAGAGGCTGAGCCACCAAACTGCTGGAACAAATTTAATTCATTTTTCCCTCTGACCACTAAGCTTCAATCCTGTCAGCATGATGAACAAGAGTATGAAATCTTAGCGAGTGCTTGAATCATGGGGAGAGTTACGCCCCAATTCTGTTTCATTCCTCAGTATTTTTTAAGGCTCTGGCTCTTAATCTGTCCCTTTAGGTGGTGGGGGATGGTCTCCAAATGGAGAAGACCAACAACCTTGGCTACAGCTGGACCTACGGGACAGGTTGAAAGTCACATCCATTGCTACCCAGGGTCGGTGGGGCAGCTCTGACTGGGTGACTCGCTACCGACTACAATACAGCGACTCTGGACGGACCTGGAGACCGTATAGACAAGAGGACGTGATATGGGTGAGTGTAGCTCATTTCCAGTACAGATATTTTTATACATTGTTTGAATTACAGGACAAATGATAAAGAGTGAGAAATAAAACCATAGCAACAGTGACTGACAGATAAATCCTCAGACACACACATAAACGCAGCTGTAACAGGGCCTGTAATAACTCTAAAATGTCCAAATGGCACTACAGAGAATGCTATTAATGGTTTCATTTTATATATGAAAACTGAAAACAGTTTTAGTGCACTCAGAGCCAACCTGCAGGGCATCAAAAGTCACTTCTGAGACTGGGTCAGGTCCTTTTTATGTTTGTACCGTCATGTTTAAGATTAGAAAATGGTGGATACTGAGAGATGACCATAGGATATTCTTTGTATCCAAAGCTACAAAAAGTGTATTCTCCGAATTCAAATCTGGCTGAGAAATTAGTCCCAAAAGATCAATGTCATTGTTGCATAAAGCATCTAACAGATATTACACCATTTTTGTTAAAATATTTGTTTAATTAAATTTGTTACATTGAGACCTACATTGAGGGTGAGTACATGATGACAATTGTCATTTTTGGGTCCATTCGTACATTTGATTCGTTCAAATGGCTGATTTATTCGGGAGTGAAGTAAATGGTTCTCTGTGAATGGTCCATTAAATTATTAAGCTTGTTCAACTTGAAGCAGGCCATCAATATCAGAACGGTCAGTGTGTGACATCGAAGTACCGTGAGAACAATTAGAGAGCAGACGACTGTATAAACACACACACACACACACACACACACACACACACACACATTTATTAGGGCTGTCAGCGTTGGTGCATTAATTTTTTATTTTTTTTTTACGCAAATGCCATCATCTTGCCATCATCACAGCACTGAAGGTTATCTGTGTGATAAGGGTACAGCGAACCAGTGTTGCCAGGGTCATGGTTTGGCTATTTTGAAAATACATTTCAAAGTTTAAAGTAAGTTTTAAGTAATGCAGCTATAGAACAGGTGCAGTTCTTCTTCATAATCTGTTGTCATAATACTTCACGTAAGGTCACAAGAAAATGTTGTATTTATTTAGAAATATTTTGATAACAATTGGGTAAATGTTTACTGGGATATAAGTGTTGTGGCTCAGTAAACATTTTATTGGTCGTACAAAGGCTGATAATAGCTTAATAAAAACAAATAATGCTAAAAAACTTAAGATTATGTATCATACCTGGCAGAGAGGTGTGAAAGGTTCTGTTTCCTTAAATTGGTTTATCATGTATTTATTTATTGCAACACATTTACAGGTAAATCCAGATCCCAGAAATTGTAGGCAAATTAGTGCTCATTAACGCATGTGAAAATCATTCCTTACATTTTACAACAAACTCCTTGCATTTTTACACAAATATCTGTATTTTCAATCCAGGCTCATTATTTTAAATTTGGTGGATCCCCATTTAATAAAAAATCTATAATAAAGCATGAATGAGATAGTTTTGACTGGCAATTGTCCATCATAAATTTTAGAAAATGGAGTGGATCATAGAAAAACTACTGACCTGTTTATGTCAATTTCATTTGTAAAAAGGCTGTAGTTCTAGCAACTCTTAGCAGTAGCAGCCAGATGTTTAATAATAGTCTACTGTAAACTAAACTAAATTACTATCATCACTCCAAATACTGTATGATAAAGGATGTCATTATTATCTATAAAGTTACAGTAGTAATTTAGCAGACAAAATGTTTTAAAAAAAGTTTTTACAGTATGTTTAGAGAACAAGGGCAGATAAAAATAAAGCTTATGAAAATTCACCTAAAATCATGGTAACAACAAATTAACCATGGTTTGCGACATTATTAATATTTTCATAATATTTATGTTAATTTAATTTTGGTAAGAAAAATGTAATATACAGTATTAGGATTTTTGGTTAAAGATATTGTCATAACACAATCATTATTGCACTAATTTGGATATTTAGGCAATTTAGAAAGTGAAGTTTGTTTTTTTTATCTATAGTATTTAAGTCATTATAAGAGAGCACAAAACACAGTCATAAACTGAATTAAAACAAAGAATACAATGAGTTGGCTGTTTTGAAACCGGGTCGAGACTGTTCTGTTCGTAACAGTAAGATGACTCATGGAAAAAGTGAAAGGAAATTTGAAAAATGTAAACGCACACAAAGGCAGGTGTAGAGAGATATAAATGGAAAATGAAGAGACTGAAAAGGAAAAATAAATTGAAGGTGCAGTTCAACAGTTTGAGAATCTGATGTGGGTGCATGGGATGGCCTGGATGAGTGTGAGATTTCCTTGCCTGTTATTTTGTCCTGCCCTGTTCTACATGGTGGATGTTCAGTCATGATTCATTAATTAGCTAACAAAATATCAAACGCAAGTTATTTTGAATTAATGTGTCAATATGATGTGAGGTCCAGTTACCAGCTTGACACTAACAAAGGTAGTAATGGGTAAAAAAAAAAAAAAAAAGTTAATAGTTTTAATTTTAGTCATTGACTAACTCTGTAGAGCTTCTGTGGGCATTTGTTTATGGGCATAATAATCCAACATTATGATTTTCTCTAATAAGCAGTTCATGGGTCACCTGCGAAATTACTTTTTTTTCTGGATTCTTTTACTCCGTTTGACTGGCAAATGTTTTGAGTCAAATTACAAGGATCTGAATGCTGTATGCGACATTGATGCAAGATGCAGCGAAGCACAAGGCATTATGATGAACTGCGTTCGGTGATGGAATTTTGTTTGGAATATGTTGATAAATTATTCTCCATGTCTGAGATCAATAAAACACACTTCGGGTCACTTAAGACCTGTCAGTGCATGCGGCACATACAAATGATTCATTAGGCTATGTTAATTAATCCTGCAGTTCTCTCGTGGCTTGTTTCAGTGAAATGATTTTCCTCTCTACACCACAGAGAAGAAATTGAAATGGACTTGTTCTCTTATTTTAAGTACATTTAATTGTCATTCAGACTAAAATGTGAAGTGCATTGATAAATATGCCAGAAATGTCAGTCAATCTTGTGTTGCTGTTTATTCTCATGAGTTAAAGTTGCATAAAAACCACCAACTCGTAACTAACCTATTAGAGGGAGTATTAATTATGAATATGTTCTTAAGCATCTAGAGTCCTTTGTGACAATACTGGTGACACAGTGACTTGAGTATTAATTATTTTGAAGGACATCTTGCTAATTTGCTTAATTATTTTAGATTATTAATTAATAAGATGAATATTGCCCACTGGGATGACTTAATAGTAATTTGAGCAGGAAGAAACCCTATTGTGCGGAAAGCAACCCCTGTAGAGATGTAGACATTTGCATGTGATACTTATGTCAGTGACTTCTAAGATAAAAGAATTGACAGAAATTCAGCATAAAAATATAAAAAAGAATCAATCTATTCAGCCTCCAGCCTAACCATTGGGTTTCTTTTCACCTTGAAATATCAAGTCTGTCACCAACAGAGATGGTGTGAGCTATTGGTATGGCCAAAGGAATCATACGAAAGGCAAAGCTGAGCTTCTCCTTGCTGTTGGGCACACACTGGCAGTAGGACCTTGAATTTTGCTTGTTTACAGAGGAGCAAACCATCTCACAGAGGTGCCAGTCTGTGCCAAGGTGAGTTGCCATGCCAGCTGGAGCAGATGCCAATGAGTCAGACAGCCAGACAGACAGAATCCAATGCCATCTGTTTAATGCCAGAATACAGTCACACACTTTGCCTAAACTGAAACACCCTGCCCATTAGATAAGGGTCTCCTCATTACTAAATATTAGCCATTAATCTTGGTAAACATGAGTTTCCATCAGTTTAAATCCAAATGGTATTATTCTGTTACTTACAGACGTGGACAAAATTGTTGGTACCCTTTGGTCAATGAAAGAAAAACTCACAATGGTCACAGAAATAACTTTAATCTGACAAAAGTAATAATAAAATTCTATAAATGTTAACCAATGAAAGTCAGACATTGTTTTTCAACCATGCTTCAACAGAATTATTAAAAAAAAATAAACTCATGAAACAGACCTGGACAAAAATGATGGTACCCCTAACTTAATATTTTGTTGCGCAACCTTTTGAGGCAATCACTGCAATCAAACGCTTCCTGTAACTGTCAATGAGACTTCTGCACCTCTCAGCAGGTATTTTGGCCCACTCTTCATGAGCAAACTGCTCCAGTTGTGTCCGGTTTGAAGGGTGCCTTTTCCAGACTGCATGTTTCAGCTCCTTCCAAAGATGCTCAATAGGATTGAGGTCAGGGCTCATAGAAGGCCACTTTACAATAGTCCAATTTTTTCCTCTTAGCCATTCTTGGGTGTTTTTAGCGGTGTGTTTTGGGTCATTGTCCTGTTGCAAGACCCATGACCTGCGACTGAGACCAAGCTTTCTGACACTGGCTAGTACATTTCTCTCTAGAATTCCTTGATAGTCTTGAGATTTCATTGTACCCTGCACAGATTCAAGACACCCTGTGCCAGACGCAGCAAAGCAGCCCCAGAACATAACAGAGCCTCCTCCATGTTTCACAGTAGGGACAGTGTTCTTTTCTTGATATGCTTCATTTTTTTTCGTCTGTGAACATACAGCTGATGTGCCTTGGCAAAAACTTCGATTTTTGTCTCATCTGTCCACAGGACATTCTCCCAGAAGCTTTGTGGCTTGTCAACATGTAGTTTGGCATATTCCAGTCTTGCTTTTTATGATTCGTTTTCAACAATGGTGTCCTCCTTGGTCGTCTCCCATGTAGTCCACTTTGGCTCAAACAACGACGGATGGTGCGATCTGACACTGATGTTCCTTGAGCATGAAGTTCACCTTGAATCTCTTTAGAAGTCTTTCTAGGCTCTTTTGTTACCATTCGGATTATCCGTCTCTTAGATTTGTCATCAATTTTCCTCCTGCGGCCACGTCCAGGAGGTTGGCTACAGTCCCATGGATCTTAAACTTCTGAATAATATGTGCAACTGTAGTCACAGGAACATCTAGTTGCTTGGAGATGGTCTTATAGCCTTTACCTTTAACATGCTTGTCTATAATTTTCTTTCTGATCTCTTGAGACAACTCTTTCCTTTGCTTCCTCTGGTCCATGTCGAGTGTGGTACACACCATATCACCAAAAACACAGTGATTACCTGGAGCCATATATATAGGCCCAATGGCTGATTACAAGGTTGTAGACACCTGTGATGCTAATTAGTGGACACACCTTGAATTAACATGTCCCTTTGGTCACATTATTTTCAGTGTTTTCTAGGGGTACCATCATTTTTGTCCATGCCTGTTTCGTGAGTTTATTTTTTTAAATAATTCTGTTGAAGCATGGTTGAAAAACAATGTCTGACTTTCATTGGTTAACATTTATAGAATTTTTATTTATTATTACTTTTGTCAGATAACAGTTATTTCTGTGACCATTGTGACTTTTTCTTTCATTGACCGAAGGGTACCAACAATTTTGTCCACGTCTGTATATTCATGAAGCATGTGAATTGTGAATTGTGAATGTGTATTCATGTTTTTGAGTTGGTAATATGTCTGCATATGGATAGACAAAGTATACAAAAAATAATGTATAGACACTCCAGGGTTGAGGCTAATGAATGGAAGAGAACAGGAAAATATAATGGTGATACTGCAAAGAGACAAATTTGTCATGATTCAGTCAGCCTTTCAGCAGGGCTGCTGAACTTTTCCATTTCTAGTTCTTTTTGAATCATGGACTTCGTGGAACAGATAACCCTATCTCTGTCTTTCTCACCATCTGTGTGAGAGCTTTCTGGGACCTGGAGTACAGCTGAGGTTTTATTCCTTCTGGCACAAAGCATTTTAGTCCAACGAATGAAGGTGGTGCGCTTTGACAATTAAATCCTACATTAGCCACCATCCCCTCCATCTGCCTCCCTCCTTTACACCAGTCTGTACTATACCTTTTGTACCTGTCCTTTTGTTTTAATCAATATCTGTACCTTGGCATTTGCCTCATGTGAGCATGTGAGAGAGTAGAAAGAAATGTCTTAGAAAGAAGTTATTATATTAAAAATAATAATAATGATGATTAACTGACATAAATTATCACAATTACCATAACATTATTTACCACAACTGGGTAATTATTGATAAGTAATGTTTCTAGACAACTGAATCAACATACAAGAATGATTTTTAAAGGCTCATAATCTTTGCTATCACAGGAATAGATTACTGTCATGATCTGCACAAAGACAAAGATTGGGGATCCAAATTTAGTTAATTAGGGTTTCAAACCCATAAACCATATACATGCATGAGGTAGTGAGACATGCTTTTTAAGCACTGCTTCATGAAGCTTCAAACTTATAAATCAGTGAATCAGTCATTTCAAAAGAGAAACACAAAACACAAACAGTGATTTAGAGCACATATCAATCTGCCAAAGTCATGTTCAATAAATGAGGCTTCATTACGTTAATGTTTAAAATTTTCAATTGTTTGCCATAGAGAATCTATAGTTTTTACAAACCCTCTATAAAACAAACAAAACGTTACTTGACTGTAACCATGTTCCTTGAAAAAGTGGTAATGGGATGCATTGAAAAGCGCTAATAAGAACAATCTTTGTTTGACCGGTTGTAAAGCATACGCGTCAAACATGCCAAGAATTGCCTTTAATAACCTTGGTAGGTGACATTTGATTATGTGCTATTTGTAAGGACGCAGGACGTACACATCTACATGTTACACCAGGGGTGTCAAACTCAGTTCCTGACGGGCCAGAGCCCTGCAGAGTTTAGATGCAACCCTAATTAAACACACCTGATCCAGCTAATCAAGTACTTCAGACATGCATAGTATATGTGTTGTAGCAGGGTTGAATCTAAACTCTGCAGGGCTCCGACCCTCCAGGAATTGAGTTTGACACCCCTGTGTTACACCTTTGTCTAAAGAGAGACATTCAGGCATGCCTACAGTGCAGCAGAACAGGGTTACAGTCAAGTAGCGAGAAATATTCCCTTTCAAAAGCTACTCTCGATGCTGCACTGAAAAGCACAAATTGGAACGAGAATACTAACACCACTGCACTGGAGGTGTCTGGACCTCCAGTGTTGTGTGTGTGTGTGCACAAACATCAAAGAGTTCATGTGAGCCCAGATTAGTATGGACATCCAAGCTATGGAATCTGACAAATGTGAAAGAAAAGTTGCTTTGACTTACTTCACTGGCTAGTGTGGTCGACATAAATTGGCAGAGCATGTACTGAACACAGTAAGCAATGTCTTTTCTGCTCTTGTGTCATGAACAGCAGAGAGCAGAAGGTTTTAAGAATGACCAAATTTATGGTCAAAGTGACTATCCCTCTGGTTTGTGGCCTCAACTGCTGAACTCCATGAATGAAGTGGGTGACTGGAAGGTGCCTTTCCACAGAAACACCACATCAATCATAGGGTAGCAGACCGAACTGGTGACCACAAAGTCTCTGAAAGTAACAGGATGTGAGCCTAAGCACGATTTCTCTCACAGAAACTCCACCACTGAAACAACCTGGCAGTGAACTGGGTCTTCATGGTGTGTCACCAACTTCTGAAAAAGCACCATCCGAGGGCATAACTTCTAGTCGAGGGAGTCCTAGCAATACATCTACTGGAAAACTCAGTATGTCCTGTGGTCCACCTCTGGGGCAGGTTCCAGAACTCAGGCCTGGGATGAAATAGTGTCCTCTGTGCCGTCAAGGACAGATATCAGAACCAAGAACCACACTCTTGTCGATCAATGGGGTGCAATCTGTAATAAACAAGACCCCTGTTGACAGACCTTGGCCAGGATTCCTGGAAGCACAGCAATCAGAGGAAATGCCTAAAGACGTAGCCTGGGCCACGTATGCACCTTTGCATCCAGATCTTGGGAATCTGGAGGCAAGAAAGACCCACATCCTCAATTTTGTTTGAAGAAGCACTTCAACAGCGAAGGCAGGGACATTGCAATCTGTGGAAAAAACGTGAGTTAGGAAGGAGCCCTAACTCTCCTCGAGGGGACACATCTATTGTCCTAAACATAGTCTCAGTACTTCATTTAGTTATAATGACTGGCTTCATCTTTTGCTGTTGAGTGGTAAGAACGGTTACCCAGACTTGCAAGGGGTGTATGACTCACACTTCCTCTTTTAGGCTTTATGCCTCAGAGGAGCTAGAATGTTTTGGGACTGGGTGGCCAAAAGCCCTACACCAGAGCACTTTGGGGAGAACATTTTGAGCTTTTTTGAGCCAGTTTGCCTTCCTGCGCTCAGATCAGTCTGATATGCCTGCAGAACCACAATGGTGTGCAAGGCAGCACCAGCATAATCTACTGCATAAAACACTCTTCTTACTAGCGTAGATATTGCTCTACATGGCTTGGGAAGGAGTGTTGACTTTTCAAGTAATGATGCAGCCCCAGAGGAGACATAGCTCTCTACCACCTTTGGTATCATCATAAAACCATGTGCCCTTGAATCCACAATACTAAATTAAAGGTTGCAGGCACAAAAACACAGGACAAATATGGCTCAATCCAACAAATTTTCCCATCATAGGAGATCACCAAGGAATGGTAGAGAACTGCTGAATTCCCCTACCCTCCCACCAGACATAAACCTGTCATTATTTATTTGTATTTACACACTGAATGAGTCACCACCTCAAGTAACTTGCTTAATAATTATGGGAGAGGTGCTCAAGGGCAGTAATCAAGAGAAGCAGTAGTGTTTCCTATTTGCCGGGGGACACACTTTGGATGGAGATGTGAAAACCTGCCGATCTGGCAAGAGCACAAGAGAAAGGGGAGGACCTGTCTCTCAACTTCAAAGCCTAATGCGAAGCATGCGAATAGGAAGTAAACCAAAGTGGTCATGGTGCCCGCCCTCAACAAAAGAGCAACATGCTCTTTCCCCTTTCACTATAAACATTGCTTGTACCAGTCCTCCTCAGAGATAAAAATAAAGAAGCATGCATCTTTTTGCGGATAACTGAAAATAAGTTTTAACTTAAACTTTCATTTTAACTTTCAAACAATTATGACTTCAGCATGACACACACACAAACACGTTAACAGTGGACTTTTAAAAGCTGTTTCAAACATGTTTTGTTGCATTTATACACTTTTGACAAGGGGGCATCGTTAGAGTGTGGTATTTCGAGCAAATCATTTTGTAGAACAATTGATTCAATCAATTAATTTAAAGCTTTGAAAACATTTCCTTCACTCATCACTAGCATGAGGTCATAAACAAGGTAGTCAGATCAAATGGTAGCAAGCAGAGCGGAAATCTAATAAATAAAAATCCAACCACAACACAAAAACCAGAAGATACAGATTTAGAGAAGCAGTGTGACAACAGCCAACACCAAACAATGAAGAGTGAAAAACCAGACTTTAAATAGGGTGAGATTGATGCAGTAACAAGATACAGGTGAATGCAATCAATGCAATCAAAGTGTCCAGGTAAATGTTTTGAGTAGTTTTGAGAGAGTGACAACTGTGTGAGGTGGAGTGCTCTCTGGAGGAGCTACGTGCACTCCAGCCTCCAGTGGTTGTAATAATTACATTTGATAATATATTAAAATAGATTTAATATATTGTTTTAAATTGCTAAATATTTTACAGTATTACAGTTCTTGCTGTATTTTTGCTTTACAAAAAATCCAGCTTGGAGAGTATATAAGGCCTTACCGATCTCAAACATTAGTGTACTTTCCTGTACATCCATTTAAAAAGCAATTGAAACACAATAAACACTAATGGATTTTTATGCAGAATTTAGTTGAAGTTATGATGTGCATTCTTTTTGTTACTCTAAAATAAGTATGACTTACTCTGGAGTAATTTAGTTATTTAAATTCTAATCATAGAATATTTAAATAACAAATCCAGTGTTTACAAGGCCGCCGGGAGTCTTGCACACATTCTATCCTAAATTTAGAATAAATTTAAAGACACATTTATGAATAATTATTTTGGTGTGAAAATGTTAGCATGCAAATAAGTACACACGGTTGGTGAAAATGTGTGTGTGTTCTTAATGGCAGAATGTGGAAAACTCTCACTGTGGATGGGGTGTGTGTGTGTGTGTGTGTGTGTGTGTGTGTTTTACAGCACTCCACTGATACCTTTGCCACTGCTGTAGTGTAGTGTAATGAGGCATGCCATGAAGCAGCATGACAATACAGGAAGCCACATCCACTCTATATCTATATTCAGTATCCTTCTCAGTCCTTAAGTGCACACACAAAGTCATGCGCTCTACATGAGACAACGGCCAAGATATTACACTCCAGCTTTTCCCTGCTCTAATGGTCATGTTCAGGCAAGAAAGACTGAAGTAACTGTTTGATGGTCATATCCTGTGCACAGCAGCATCCAGGAGATGTAAACACCACTCTGTCTGGTGCACTGTATGTTTGGGAATGCAAGATAAAATGTTTCAGTCCAATGCAGAGGCAATACCAGATATGTTCCAGTCCAATATTGTTGAACACAATTTACCGCCTCATTGTCCCGGTGCATGCAGACCTAGTTTGGTTGTTTTTCCTGGCAAGGTGACACTACATATGTTTGCAAGCTGATATGAACAGCTTCAACAACAACTGCAGCCCTTTGTCTCATAAATGCTATCAAATGTGTGCATTTTAGCTTACATTCTTTGTTTTGTCTCAAATTTTTGGGTACATCAGCGGTGGGCAATTCCGGAGTTTAGCTCTGTCTTTAATCAAACACATGTATTCAAGTCTTCAGAATTATTTAAAAATTGCAGACAAGTTAATTTGATTAGTAATGGATATAATTGGCCCTATTATGTCATTTTTCTTTATAATTGGGTTTTCTGCATCTTAGTTTTCTGCAAGCTGATTTCCGTGTTATGTTTCCTACTTGTAGTAATGATGTTGTAATGATGGGTGCCCAACTCCAGGTGCACGTATACCAGGTGCACTTAAAGGCAGCATAAATTCTGCAGGACAGTGGCCCTCCAGGACCAGAATTGGCCATTCCTGGAACATATCCACTGTTGTTGTTGAGCAAAATGCATACAACAAGGAACTTATCAGATTTATCCTGGATATATTTTATGTGATATTACAAGTATATGCTATTAATCTAAGACAAATTAACAGCTATCGTTAGCTACAGAGTAACAACAAAAGAAAAGGAACAAGACAAATGAACATTCATGCCAGAAGACAGCAACTTTAATCACAGATATGTTAGTGCTAAGGGATTTTTAAAAATGTAGGAATAGATGTAGCAAGATGTAGCAATTCTTTCGTCAACAAAATGTTGGATTTTTGTATACACATTTGAACTGCTTGTATTTCCATCAGTGTTCCTTTAAGCAGTGCAGCTGTGAGAGATATTACTGGTGGAAGAATTCTCACTAGTCTATATGGAAAATGTTTAGTTTGAATCTGCAGAAATGAAATGTTTAAAATGTATTAGATGTTCAGTAAGGGATAGCAGTACAGTGTTGGCATTGGATTGCCTGCTGATGGAGGTAAAAGTTTTATATTAAGCACACTCTCCAGAAAAAAATAACAAAGCAGTATTTAAGGGATCTTGATTTAAGGAAGCTTCCTTGAAACATTGCTGGAAGCTACTAATATATATATATATATAATGGAAATTTCTGCATTTGACATTAGTTCAGCAGCTCTATTTTGCATTAGTTAGCCATGTACACACAATTTCTTAGTCACACACACTAACAGGCAAACTAACTAACCAGGATCTTACACATTTCAAAAAGGACTTGCACCTCATTTCCAGCTGATTTCATTACACCAGAAAAAAAAAGTTCCACCAGAAAGGATTCAATTTGGACTAAATTGCCGGCTAAACACAAAACATAGTGGAGAAAGTTAATACACAATCTTTCCTGCTGAAAGATTGTGTATTGATTTATGACCAGTTGATGTGACTCCTGCTCCCTGGGGTTGTGCATTATTTAGGAATACATCAAATGAAAAAAATTGCTAGTACTTCATTATTAAAAGAAATGCTCTGTGTAAAATTTTTAGAAAATGCAAAACCTGCAATTTTGAAAATGACAAATGAATAGAAAATACAACTGAGAATTGCTGCAACTCCAATGATCTCTATAATTTAACACCTGAGTTCTTTTAATGTCAGGTTTCGGAGTTTTCAGAGTCCTGTAAGACCTGGTGTTGACAGATCCAGTTGTCAAGATGGACAGAAGGCACTCTACAGATTTATTATTTGGATTACTATAGTGCCTCCCATTGACTCTAGTTGTCTTTTCTTTAGTTTGAGCTTATTGCGACATCTCTGAAATCGATTTCTCCTGCTCCTCTCCACCTCTGGTTTGTGTTCATGTGATCCAGCAGGTGTAAAGCCCCATTGCACAAACTTGCACAAACCCACACGTGTACACATTCACACAAAATCAATATATTTCATTCCAGAACTCTCTCTTATCTTTTCCTCTGTGCTTGGATTGGTAAAGAAGATTAACCTACACCTTTTCACTGAAATAATACTATTGCAAAATGCTGTGGAAAATATGTAAGTCCCTTATCTTGTACCATAAAGATTGACTGTCAGTTTCCTGTAAAATTAATACTTGACATCCAGCCTGAGCTTTTATTATTTTACTCAAATAATGCACTTGTTCTTAGCGAATAATTATGAGTGCTGTGTTTTAATTGCCATCAAGCATCTGCGATCTCTAAATTCATAATGTACGTAAAATCTGTGGTGGTATTAAAATAGTAGCGAATATAATTAGAAATATTTTCCAATTGTTAACTGTTTTTCCCCTCACAATTAAAACAAGAATTTGAGGTGGGATTGCAAATTTAATCTGAAGGAGCATGAAAAGGTCAGAGCAGCTGTGTTATGTGTTGTGCTTTAACACTGATCTCCAAGGCTTTTCATAATGTTTCTTTTTTATTAAGCGCTCTGATGCCTGCAAACCGCCCACTTTTTATCCCACATAATAAGATTTTGGTGTCCATTTAAAATCAGTGGCAATGACTGGGAGGAGTTTTAGCATAAGCCCCTAACAGCAGCTAATGTGGCAAGGAGGATTCATCACGTTGTGACAGATTCTATTAAACCACTCTAAAAAGGTCAATCAGTTCAGAAACGTGTTTATAGATATTTTCTCCCAGCCATTCTGGTATGCTGATCTGTCTCTGTCTGGCTCCAAAGTTGTTTTAGGTGTGGTCCAACATGTCTTTGTATTTCCACAGAGCTGGAGGTGATCATTGAAAATATTGATTATGTTGAGCTAAAGGCTTAATCAGATCATCTTACTGTTGTGAAGAATCTTTTAGCTGAAATGGCTTTGGCTGCAGTATGTTTCTTTTAGCCCTTCCTCTCTTTTTTGTATTTAAAAGACTCACTTTTTTTAAGTATTCAAATGCGAAATGAAGAGGTATGACTCAAATAGGATAATGCACAAAAACAATATAAACTCAGAATAAGCCAGGTGGGAATTTATAGCTTGAAAATGCACAGTGTTCCCAACTTTCATACCTCAAACAAGGGTCGATAGCTCAAAGTTAATTGACCTCCTTCTTGAACTTTAGAAACGACACAAAATGTCAGCTGTACCTTTAAAATGCAAAATAATAATGATTATAATTTAAAAATCGATGCCTGCCGTCTGTGTATTGACTCTGTATCGGGATGAAAGAGCATCACAGTGTTATACTGTATTGATTAGCTTCCCCTCACTTTAGTTCAGAGCATTCAAATAGCACCACATTGGCCAAATAAAGAAACAAGGTAGTTGCTAGACACCAATTCAGCTAGAATCCATATAAAAGTACATAGTAAACAATATTTTTCAGTTTTTAAGCTTGGAGATTCTTAGGTTGATAGATTCTTTGCATTTCCAGGTGAATATAAAGCACTCTTGGAGATACTGATATGCAGAAGGATGCGCAGCTGGCCTATATTTTGTACTTTTCAAGTTTTATGATAGATTGAGAACAATTTTCAGAACAGCTTATGTAATACAAATTTAAAGGGTTTGTTTGAGTTTTCTTTTGTAGTTCCTTTAACACACAAGGCTTGATTAATTTATAGTGAAACATATTTAATATGAAGGAACTTCACTTTGTTTGCATGTTAAACAAAGTACAATCTTCTTTTTTAATAGCTTTATTCAAAGCTTAAGAATTTAATTTAAGTTTCAGTAAGTGATATTTACAGTGCTTTGCTTAGTCCTCTGCTTTGTGTATCTCACTAATGAACCACTTTGAGAAGCCATTGTACCTGTCTTTCTTCCTCTCACTTTACCTATGCTAAATGAACACATAAAACTAAGCCTATTGTTCAAACACCTAGCTGTTCATCCTTGAGTTGAGAAGGTGAATTACTTGTAAATTAAGTTTTCCTGTCGTCGCCCACTGGGATGTTGGGAGAAGTTCAAAAAGCATTGTATCATTCCCTTCTTCTCTGAATAAAACATATATAGAGCATTGTTGAATTATGGATAGAATTTTTGTGATGCACTATTTTTTTCATGGTTATTCTCCCAAGTAAATTTCTGAGCACAAAGGAGATAGTATGGAAGTTGTTGCCGAAATATCTGAAGGTATGTCAAAATTGGCTATCCACATTAAACCAATATGTAGGTCATTCAAGCATGATCTTCCAGCATCCAAGATGATATTAGAGTGAGTGAGAGAGTATGGATTTTTCCAAAGACTGCTTAGAGTTTCTGAAAAGGTGAAATTTTAAAAGCTTTTCCTTTGAAGAAAACCCAAGGCTAGAAAATCACCGAACCGTAATTCTAATGATTAACAGTTGACGACCAGCTATGCTGACTCTCTTCACCTTTCTGGCATAATTGTGGTCTTATTTTTATTTCTGCATTTTAATAAGTAAAAGCAGACCATTGAATAGGCCAGTTCATATGTTGATTTACACCGTACCTCAGTCATGCTGCAGCTTGTCGTCAGTTAGTCAGAGGTTTATTCATCCTCACAGTCTGTGAGCAAGGGCTTAAAATTCACTTGGCAAACATTCCACTCACTCAGAAAAAAAGAAGAGAAAGATCTTTCCTTCTCTATATAAGTTTTCTCATACTTTCCCATTGTTTCATCACACCCTTGATCTTTCATTAACTTTAATGATGCAGACAAGATGAAGGAAATGAGTTTATTCTGGTTTGTATTCTGTCGGCATGCGTTAGCTTGGTGAAAGACAAACAGACTGGCCGCCATCTTCCAAAAATCATTTGGCAACTTCCCCCTTACAAGCTCAGAGAGTGATTTATTTTCAAGGATCCTTTTAATAAAAATGACAAAACAAAACAGCCCAGCAGAGATGAATCAGCACACATATGAAAGACTGAGAAGGTCAGAACTCATCAGAAAATCATTTAGTCTCATTTCATCATTGCTGGGGAGCAAAGAACCAAGCTCAGAGTGGATAATTTGTGCTAATATAATGTTTGCATCGTACAAAGCATTGTTTGCTAAATGGTGTCTGCAGGGCCTGGTTAGCTTGGCAGCTGTTTTGTTGAAGAGCCTTTAATAAACTGTCGCTGAACTTTATGTTGAAAGCACCCATTTGTTTTACTCTGTTTGACCAGCATTTTGGTGAACATCTGTGTTTGTCTGTTAGACAGGATGGAATGTAATTGAAATATATTCTAGTCTTTAATGCAGAAGTAAATGAATAATTTTATTAATCAAGGATGCATTAACATAAGTAAAAGTGACAGTAAAAGACAATTATAATGTTGTCTAATTTCTATTTCAAATGTTTCATTTTCAAACTTTTATTCATCAAATAATCCTGAAAGCCAATGTTTCACTGTTTTCACAAAATTATAATGCAGTGTAGCTGTTTTTGACATTAATAATGTTAATACATTTTTCTTGAGCAGCAAATCAGCATATTAGAATGATTTCTGAAGGGCCATGTGATGCTGAGGTCTGTAGAAATAATTTCTGTGTGTCTGTGCTTATGTTTACAGACATTTACAGGAAACAGTGACACAGACACAGTGGTTCAACACAAGCTCCCTCACTCAATCAGAACTCGATACATGCGTCTTCTGCCCCTTGAGGGAAGCCCCAAAGGAGGAATGGGTCTACGGCTAGAGGTCTATGGCTGCACATACAGTGAGTGATGCCTTACATGAGAGTTATGACAGATGAGAGTTAATGATATTTTTCTATCCCATACACCTAAACCACATCATTACATAAAACATTATTGTTATTTATTTATTTATTTATCATTTTTATTAATTAATTTATTTTTAGTAAAGGTTATTTACTATCTTTTCCACAATGCAGTTAAAACCTGGGGCACACCAGAAAACCATAATAACATCAATAATGCCATTTCATTGCTCATCAGTTTCTATTAGCATATTTTATACCATCCGAAGAAGTGAGCTGCATTCAGGCATTCAGCACAGCTTCATTTTCAAATCAACAGGAAGTATCAGAGCACACTGATCTTGGAAGGTCAGAGAAAGTGCAGAGAGCAGAGGGTCTTCTCACATTCTCTTTGATCTCCTTTTGCTGTCCTCCTCAGAGTCTGACGTAGCTGACTTCGACGGTCGCAGTGCCTTACTGTACCGGTTCAACCAGAAGTCTACCAGCACAGTGAAAGATGTGATTTCCCTAAGATTTCGGAGCCATCAGGCAGAAGGGGTTCTGGTTCACGGAGAGGGACAGCGAGGAGATTTCCTCACTTTAGAGCTTCAGAGAGGAAGACTCATTTTGCATCTCAATTTGGGTGAGAGACTGAAAAGGGGCGATTTAGATTGACCTTCTAGTGTCCTGATGGATCAAAAAGTGAAATTAGAGATTAAAGAAAAGTACCTGAGACGTAGTGAGATTAGATGACTGGCTGGATTCTTTACTTTTAAAGGATTAGTTCACCCAAAAATGAAAAATCTGTCATTAATTATCCAGCCTTATGCTGTTGCAAACCCATAAGACCTTCGTTCATCTTCGGAATTAAAAATGTAGGAATTTTTTATGAAATCTGAAAGCTCTCTTTTTTTTTTTTTTCTTGTCTGTATATTCTGGTTCAAATATGTAAGACTGGGCAAAAAAATTGCAAGTCATTCTCTCTGTCAAAATCCACAGGCATTTTTATGAAGCTTCAAAAAATTATGTTAGACTGATGTCAAATGGACTTTTTCAGTTAAGTCCATGCTACCTTTCTGGGCCTTGAATGTGTCAGTTGCATTGATGTCTATGCAGAGTCAGAAAGCTCTTGGATTTTATCAGAAATATCTTAATTTGTGTTCTGAAAATGAATAAAGTACTTAAAGGTTTGAAACGGCATGGAGGAAAATAAATGTTTGGAGGGACTAACACGTTCCTTTGTTGTCCCTGTACAGATGATGCCAAGCCTCAGTCTACTGGTCGCTCATCTTCTGTGATGTTAGGAAGTCTGCTGGATGACCACCACTGGCACTCTGTTCAAATTGAGCGCTTTAACAAACACGTCAACTTCACTGTGGATGGACACACACAGCACTTCCGCAGTCAAGGACAGGAGGACACACTGGAGATAGACTATGAGGTGAGAGCTGAGTGTAAATTATAATAAATGTGACCCTGGACCACAAAACCAGTCATAAGTAGAAAGGGTATATTTGCAGAAATAGCCAACAAATACATTGTATGGGTCAAAATTATACATTTGTCTTTAATGCCAAAAAACCATTAGACTATTATGTAAATATCCTATTCCATTAAGTTTTTTATTATTATTTATAAGTATATCAAATCTTAATTATTAATTAACAATATGCATTGCTAATAATATGCATTGCTAAAACCTTCATTTCTTAATATTTGTTTATTTTCACCCTCAGATTTCAGGTTTAATTTTTTTTCTCTGCCAAATATTGTCCTATCTTAACAAACCATACATAAAGCTTTTTATTCAGCTTTCGAGTGATGAGATGTATAAATCTCAGTTTTAAAAAATTTACGCTTATGACTGGTTATATGGCCCAAGGACACAAATCTGAATATAATGAATAATTTTAATTCTGTAATTTATAGATAAATAACTTTTTTTTATTATTATTTACTTGTACAACGCTGAAAATATGATGAACGGCTATCCCTAATACACTACAGACACAGAAACAACTGAATCTGAGTCTGAACCTCTTGCCATAACAGAACAAGACAATAATAAGAAAAGAATAAGATCTATTATTGTGACATGCATAAAGATATCCTGTTCCCTTGTTATCTGAAACCATGTTTCAAAACATTTTATTCAATCACTGTCACTGCAAACTTATGAAAGCCTGAAACAAAGTACCACAGAGAACAAAGTCAGTGATTCCAGGAATTTCAGCTCTTTGAAACACACTATCATTCAAAAGTTTGGGTTCGTTAAATTTATTTTTATGTTTTGTCTCTTAAAAATACTTTGATATCGAGAATTACTATTATAATTTCAAATGTTTTAATATTTTAAAAAGTAATTTATTCTAATGATAGGAAATCTGAATTTTTCATCTTTACTCCGTTTTTCTGTGTCACATGATTCTTCTGAAATTATTAATATGTTGATTCACTGCTTAAGAAATATTTATCATTCTAAATGCTTTTGTGGACGGCATAATGCATGTTTTTCGGATTATTTGATTAATAGAAATTTGAATGGAACAACATTCATTTGAAACATTAATTTTATTTTGTGTGTAAAAGTGAGTATTTCAAACATTAGAGCACACATCCCTCATTTTTTTTTCCTTTTTTTAATCATTCATTCTTAAATGATTAATCGGTTCAATACTGAATGAAAATTGATACCATTTATTATAGATTAACCTCGTTACAAACAGCTGAAATATTTACCACTTCCCTCGCTCTCAATGTTTTTTCTCTTGTTTTTTAAAGAGCTTCCAATCTTGACAAGGACAGCAGAGTATATAATTTTCTCATGGAGATTGTGAGTGCCTGTTTGGTATGTTGTACCATTACTATCAGGTCGCAGCACTCAAAATAACAAGCAAAAGTGCACCTACATATTGATTTTATTAAAAGCTGGTTAAAACAGGCCCCAAAAATTTGCCTTTGGAGCTTTTCTTTGCTTTTTTTTTAATTTTTGCAATTTATTCTTTGTTACTGATCTCTGGGATATTGGTTGTTTTGTGTGTTTGTGTGTGTGTGTGTGTGTTTCTGTGTTTGTGTGTTTCTGTGTTTGTGTGTCCTTATTCAAGCTCAGTTTCGGAGGAATCCCTTTGCCTGGTAAGCCTGGGACATTTCTCCACGAAAATTTCCACGGCTGCATAGAAAACCTCAATTACAATGGCGTCAGTGTTATAGACATGGCAAAAAGACGGAAGCCACAGATCTATACAGTGGTAAGTATGAACTTTTGATATAACTGTAAATTTCGCCTTTCATCATGCCCATCAATTTTGAGACTCAAATGGCGCTAAGTTTGAAGGCCATCAAATATCATTCTCTGTCAAGGTTGTGTGTTGAAATCTCTCTATTCACAAAGTAATGTGAGACCACAAAGGCATTTTTGCTTTAAAAGCATGAAGTATAACTTTATTCACACAACAAGCCTTTATATCTTAAACATACAGTAGCTGTGTGTGTATCTGAAGTGTGTTTCTGCAGTTGTGTGAAGTTGTGTGCATCGCACCATAAAAGAGCTTTTTTTCCTTAATTAACAAGCTGTGAAGTCTCTTCTTGTCCATTTCTCTCTCACTCTCTCCGGGTGGTCTAATACACTTATCACAGAAGGAAAAGAAGAGCAGTGCCACATTGTGATCTTTATTTTGTCTTTCCTTCCCCCTTCTCAAAGGCATTTTAAGATAAAGATCCTACCAGCTTATTACACTATACATGCTGAAGTCCATGCATAGATTGAGACATTCAATACACCACTGACTAAATAATGATCATGCATTGCTATGACTCTTTATTATTTAAACATTCAATTATTGTAGTACAATATAATTTAGGGCTCATTAATTAATTCATTTGTTAATTCTGATTAACAGTCTGTAAATTAAACCAGCATTGCATATTCTTTATGCAGATTGCACTTTTGCACATTTAAGAACTTTTAACTTTCCAAAGATCCTCAAAACAATAGTTAAATTATAGTTAAATAGTTCAAGTTAATATTTAAGTTTACAGCAGTACTGCATTCGGGGGAATTGAAGTATTGGTCAATAACAGGGTTTCTCAAATTTGATGATTTCAGAAGGTCATAAAAGTATCAAATGTCTTGCATAGTTCAGCGATTTTGCTTATAATTTTAAGAGGTAATGAATTTGGAGGAAAACCATATATGGTTTAATGCGACTATTAAACTTAAGAAAACTGAGTTTGTTTTGTATGGACATACATTGTTAATGTTATAAGTCTTAAAAACTCTTACATTTGTAAAAAAGAAAAAACGTTTGTTTAGTCCTTGGCTTTAAACTCTTTACATTTTGTTTCATATTCTTCTTCCCTCTCTTTCTTTACTAAGGGCAATGTGACGTTCTCATGCTCTGAGTCTTCATCAGTCGCTGTGACATTCCTCAGTTCCATGGGCAGCTTCCTGATGCTTCCTGCAGATTACAGCATGGAGAGTCTCTCTATACGACTGCAGTTTCGCACATGGAATCAGGAAGGGCTGCTGTTCTCAGTCCCGCTCTCTCGTGATCCTGACACCATTAACCTGCTCCTGCAGCTCAGCCAGGCTAGGCTGCACCTCTTGCTCTCTGGAGGGCCACAAAATTCTGCTCAGGTTTTCAGCGGTAAGATGTAGATTTTTATGTGGAATTCAGTCATAAAAATGGTCATAGAATTTGGCAATATTTAGATGAATAAAGCAAAGGCAGAGCTCAGAACACAATATGGGCTAGTGTGTATTGAGATATTGAAATATGAAGTCTGCATGTTCTGCATGTCTCATTTGGTCCACTGCATGATTTCAGTGTCTGTTGTCTCACTAAGACATGAAATCTCAAGAGCTGCTCTAAGAGTCATTTTGATAAACCTATTAATTTGATAAAAACTCAAAGGTCACGGCTACCTAAAAAATACTTGATGCAACTGTTTAAGTAATTCATTTAATTGATTTCATTTCAATCTGACGACTGCCTTGTTATGCTACACCTGTTTGTGTTTCAGGTCAAAATTTGAGTGATGGACAGTGGCACTCCGTAGCTGTCGATGTCAAGGGTCAGAAGGCATCTTTAACGGTCAACAACCAGAAGCCTGTCATTATGGAAATCAGTGGGCTAATTAAGAACATGCAAAGAACAGCCATCTTCATTGGAGGTATAGGTTCATAAATTGAATTAGCTAGTTTATCCTGATTCTTAGAAAAGGTTTTTGCTATATTCAAATCCAGAGACAGTAACTTATTTTGATCTGTTATCTACAAAGCTCAGTTGTGAACAAGCCTGATGGCTGCAGGCAAAATGTGGCTATTATCCAAAACATTTTCCTGAATGCAAGGGACAATTTTCTTCTACCTTATTAACTCTAACCTCCATCAAATGAACGTTCCTCATATTTCTGAATAAAATACAGGCTTGGCAAGCTGAGCGTATTCTTAGGGTCCTTTCATTTCACATGCATAGCTGTTATTCCCAAATCTCCTGCTTTTTTCTTGGAGGTTTTTTTTCTGTTTAGTTCATTCAGGCAGCTCAAACCACATTCAATTACTGTAGAGGATAAATGCAGTTTCTTTAAAGCTGTTATTGAAATCTTTGACTCAAACTTTCAATGTCTTAACTAAGACCTCTAAATCTCTCATTTTGCTTACTTCAGGGACAATGCAGTCCTGCTGAGATTTTATAAGCTGCTTTGCATGAATTTCTCAGAACAGAGATTTTTCTTTGTGCAACTTGGTATTAGTTGCGGATGTTGTTTTTGATTTGAAAGACAGTAAGTTGGGATTTTCCATTATTTTAGGCTGCCCTTTATTCCAGAGCGATTTCAACTGCGAAAACCCCAACAGAGGATATCAGGGCTGTCTTCGTCTGCTTTTTTTAAACAACCATCAAGTCAACTTCCTACAGATTCAGCAGGAAAGCCTGAGCAACTTTAGCCAGATTAGCTTTGATGTCTGCAACATACAAGACAGGTCAGTTTTCCCCATTGATTTTCTTGTGCTAACAAAGTTTTCTTGCCTAGATTTATTTCTCTCTACTCTGCATGTTTTCTAATACTTATGTAGTGATAAAATATGTAATTTGGCTTTTAGCTAGGCCCATATGGAATTTGCTGATTTTCTTTAACTTTTTAATACTATTTTGGAGAAAAACCTATTCTTCTTTGGAATGTGAATAGAATAGAAATGGGTTAAAAAAACAAAAACAAAAACACTCAAAGCTCAGGTGAAGTGATTTATAGCTTGAAGTATAATAGTCAAAAATATGTAAACCTTGTGAATGATTACTGTACTCTTATCTTAAACTATTTATACTCAAAAAAAAGTACTGTCAGTAAGCTGCATGAAATGAGTTGTCTGTAGCATAAACATGTAGGATAAGCTACAGTAGTATTCGTTTAGACTTACATAACAGCTATATAACTGCTGATAAGCCTGTCAATCTTAAATTCTGCAGTAACAACCTGCTGGATGTACATTATTCCACTTATTACATGGCTTCTTGCCACAGAAGGAAAAATTATTCGTAAAACCATGATCTGAGTTGAAATATTTGAAAGATCGAATATTCCGTGAAGCAGTGTAACAATAAAGGGTTCGTTTAAAAGTAGTCTGTGTCTTACTCTCTTCTTTCAGACTAATCCAATTGGAGTTATATAAAAAAAAATTGTCCTGGCATTTCTAAGCTCTATCATTGTAGTGGGCGGGTGTTTCTCTTTAACAGTCTTAAATATAGGGCAAGCATTCATAATAAAACATGCCTCAAATGTCATACAGGTGATAAATGTAGGCCGCCAATAGTGAATACATGTTTTGTTGTCAGATTTCTTTTTATATCAAACATAATAAACACTTTTCTATCACTTCTGATATGTATCATATGTGAAAGCAGTGCTGGTGGATGATGTAGGATCTTGATAAACTTTATTTTAAGTAGCTTATGCCTGTGTAATATTCTGTAAATTTAATGTAATTAGAAAGGTATTACATGTATAGAAGCACATATGCAACAAAAGTATTACATATGCACAAAAAGTAGCTGTGTAACAGACTCGGTCTGTTACATATGTGTAACAGTAGCTATTACATCTTCATAATAAAAATTAAGTACAAACTGTTCCATAACTTAGTCACATGGTAAGTACAATTTGATTTATGTAAGTACAGTGACTACTACTATGTACTTACTAGGTAATTACTCTGTATTGTGGACACCTTTAAATAAAGTGTTACAGAAAAATGTAGGTTACCTTTGAAATATGAATATTTTTCTTATGACAAATAGGTAGCTTAATTAACTCCAATTGGAAATTCTTTTTTGGGTGAACTAACCCTTTAAGCAATAGTTAGAAAATCACAATTGTTTAAAAACAGAAATGATCACTGCAGTTGAACATGTTCATCCCAACAGGTGTTTGCCCAATCTGTGCGAACACGGCGGTCAATGCATCCAGTCATGGGACCAATTTTACTGTGACTGTTCTGGAACAGGATACACAGGAGCCACCTGCCACAACTGTGAGTTATGCAAAGCCTCAAAACAGCTCATGCCTGCATGATTACTCAGATACCAGCTATTTTCACTGTTTTTATATATCTCACCGATACACTTTCAAAGTTAGAATTTTCTATGTACTAAAATATTAAAAAAATTAAAGCCTAGTAATTGTCATCTACAGCTGCCAGCATTGTGTGGGAGAGAGTGCCGTACTAAATGTTACAGTAACTTAAATTAACTTTGACTTCAATTAATTTTTATTATGCTTCAGTAAAGTTGATGAGGTCCATCTTTCCTCATATTGTTCTTTTTATCTTTCAAATAAACTGTATTTATTATTTAAAACAATATTTATTGGATTAGTCCAGTGCTGCTTACTTTTTATTTTTAAATCATTAAGATTAGAGTGTGTATAATGCATCACTTGACAGCTGCAAGTCTGCGTGTCATGTAACGATGGTTCGAAACTGCGTATTTACCAATTTATCCATTTTATTTTTGACATCTGTGTCCAAGAAAGTATTTCGAGTAAGCTGTAATTATTTTTGGCAGATATATTTTTACGGTTCCTTGCTGTAATCAAATTTGTTGGATCAATATGTTCTAATCTGCTGCCACATGCACCGTTTTATCATACGCTCATGACTGTACATGTTCTCTGGAGGAGAGAGAGGCACGACAATGCCATCTGTTAGACTTATTGCTTTAAAAGAGCGAGAAATACGATATTTCCTTTTTACAAGTCCTGCTGCGTGATTCAATGTCAGGAAAAGAACACGTGCAGAAAACAGCTCACTCTACCGCACAGAGGAGTTCTCTGTTTTAACGAACAGTTCCCAAGTAAACAATAATTACCTCTGTTTGCTAAATTAACTGTTATGCCATTGTGAGGAATATTATTTAATAGAATATCAACACGTTTTTATGTGTGACTTTATGTGTGATTTTACAGATATATACTATTAACGGTCTGTCAGAAAGATACCGCAAAATGGCAAATGTTGACATGTGTAATTTATCTTATATGATTACCCTTTAAACTTCAAGGCAAGAAAACATACTTTTGTGTTCACCTCCTACAGGCTCAGTATCCCTGTGCCAAGCAGGCAGATGCGCCAAAATGCAAACATTCTAAAATGAAGCACAACATAAAAACAGCATTTATTTCCATCATGTCTATGCTTCATCATTTTCAGCAATATATGAGCGATCCTGCGAGGCCTTCAGGAAAACAGGAAGCCAGTCGAGTGTGTTTACAATCGACCTTGATGGGAGCGGACCTCTAGACCACACTCAAGTCAACTGCACCGTGGCAGGTGACTGACCTAAATATGCATACTCAGCTTTGCACAGTTCTAGACGTATTATACACTGATGTTCATCATCTTTCGCATTATTGAATGATGAAGTTCGAAGCTCAGCACTTCTCATTTAAAAACTTGATTCAGTGCATGGACAGGTGTGACCTCAGCATGTGTGGGGGACTGCCTGGAGAAATCACACATCTCATTAAGTGAGTTTGGCATCTCGTGCGGCTGTCTAGTTCAGCAGGTTGGATCAGGGTTGGCCAACCTTCCTCTCAGGGAGTCTCCAGTGAGGCAGATTTTTTGCTCAGACACCACACAAACATCCCTGATTCAGCTAGACTGGATCCAGCGATGTAGATGATGAGCGTTCTCAAAACATTAAAATGGCATGAACTAGATGTTTTTGAGTGCTATCCCAAGACCGTGGGGGAATCATTTGCATCTACTGATAGCGCTGTTTATTTACATCGATGTGTATCAGATTATGAGTTTTCCATCAATTAATCATCATTTAAGCAATGACTCCTGCCATAATTGCTAGACACTGCACGATTGAGTGGTTTGAAATCAGGTTACAGATGCAGGTTTCTGATTGATATCAACAAGGAGAACAGAAGGGCTCCACAAGTCTAATGATTTTGACCGTATACAGTATTTGCAATTTATTTGTAGTAACCTTACATTGTAATAAATAAATAAAAATCTGTCCTTTGAGACATTTAGGAATATACTTACGTTGACATTCTCCTCACATGCAAATAAAACACATAAGCAGTTAACAAATAACAATAAGTCCACATACAGATTTATACAACCATTAGGAAATTCATAGAAATATTACAAAAAGATTTTTACCTTTAAATTGAGTGATGTGAATCTCATAATAATACAAGTAGGCCACATGATGAATGGGAGTGTGTTGTAATTGAACTGTCCATAAAACATGCACTAAGTACTAAGGCATAGGGTCATACACACATTTAAGAGAAAACAAGATATAACATTGAAATAAACCTTAACTAAAAGACACTAAAGATAACTTAAAAAGGAAGTAACAAAAATATAATATAATTATATAATGTTATTAGTGTGAATTATAATCAGAAAAATAATACATTTGACAATATTTTACAAAAAAAACAAATTAATTCAGTAGCTAAACAGTATCTTACATTTTGCCAAATAGTAATTTTTACTGTAGCATTTTAAGCAATCTTTTTCTATAAACATTGCAAGTTTTTTTTTTTCTTTTTTTAGCAATTGCCACCTAGAGATGACCTCTTTATAACTGGTTTTGATATAGCAAGATATAACACTTTATAGAACCTTACCAGGACATGTGTGGACAAGCCGATGCATCCTCTATCACCGGGAACAATGCATTTTCTCACATCTCCTGTCAGATTTCATCACCAATTTCACCGACCTTGGTTTTTGGCCTCTGACATTACTCTCTGCTGCATCAGATGCTAGACTGATCGGTCTCTGAGATAAGACTGTAATACATTATATCATCATGCAGGGAAATTCAAGCCCCATTATGTCAACAGCAGGGAGGAGCGCAGGTGAAGGAAGAAAAAAGTCAAGGAGCATGTCTGCCTGCAGAGACTGGCAGTGCGTACTAGATGCGACTGATAGCTTCATTTTTCTTAGTTTCATAGGCAGCGGGCTTTGGCTATGAGGTTATTGGAGCTGCAAGCTGAGCGGAGAAAAGTAAGCACCAGGAAACTGTCATACGCTGTGACCACCTGCTGCATGTTGGCACTGCAAAGCTGGCTTTATTTTACAAAGTTAGCTTTCATTGAGCTTTATCCAGATTGCAAAGTTAGCTTTGTCACGGTGAATGCATTAAAAGATCCAGAGTCCCAATACAAATAGACCTTTTCTCTCAGGCGACGCCAACAAGCACTGGCAAGAAAATCGTTTGAAACTGACCTCAATTACAGGAGCTATTAGCCATGCTAATTCTGCAAGACACGGCAAACCGGCACCTTTGGACATCGCATGCAGCAATTTCAATTTGCATAGGGAAAGGTGCTAGCGTAGACTACCATACTCTCATCATTTCACACTCTCCTGAATGAGTGACCTTCTGTTCTCTGCTTAATATTCATCAGGTATTTGCATACGACTCCATCACTCCGTTAATCTCTCATTTTCATTCGCGAGCACATACGGTCGATTGAGTGCAGACTTGAGAGGGTTGATACACGATCCGAGTCAATGGGGATTTCAGTCTTTTTTGTGTGTGTGTGTGTGTGTGTGTGTGTGTGTGTTTCTTCCACAGAAGATAAAGTTTGGACTGTAGTGGGGCACGATCACATGAGGCCCATCGACATTCGAGGATCCACTCCACGCAGCCCTTTCGTCCTCATCTTCAACTACACCATCTCGCCGTATCATCTCCGCTCGCTCGTGACCTCCTCAGAGCACTGCCAACAGGAAGTGAAATATCGCTGCAGGAAGTCTCGGCTTTTCGACACCTGGGGTTGGTCTTGCTTTATTACTCTAGTCTATCTTATTGTTTAGTGTACTTTAACACTGCAGTGTTGTCTTTCTTATGAAGTGTGTGATTTATGTTACCTCAGGAATTCTAATCCTCTAAATTCGGCTAATATGTTCCAAAGGAACAAAAATGTACCTCACAGCTAAATGATTCACAACAGCAGGTTATTACCACAGATATTAAAGGGGCTCAAGTGTGACATGAAGACGATACATGGTGAATGATGATGTTCACTTAAAAAGCGGTTAGATTGTAATTCTTGTCATGCAGGGTTGGTTATGGGACGTGATGAGAGCATTTGAATTGCAAAGGCATGCATAAAGCCTTAAAAAAGATTATACACTGGTATGCTAAATTATTCCATATGTTTTTTTTCCCACACCGCTTTAATACTTTCGACTTTGCAGGGTTGATATACTTAGGCTTTTAACTGAGTTGGAGCTAACTTATCCTCAAACACTCAGCTCATACTTTGGGTTCAATTCGATTTAACGGAATGAGATCCAGTGCAGCCTTTGAGCAAAAGATCAACCTTTGATCAAACAACGCTCAAATGGTGAACCTCCAGCACTAGACATCTTGCATATCTGATTGCCATTTGTCATTGGCTAAGCTCTTGGCCAGATCTCTGCACCGCTGTGATAGCAGATGTCTGGTCACGCACATTGTAGCAATACTATAACAGCTACATGACTGACAGGAGTCAGGAGACCAGATGTCATGATGCATGACTAAATTACATTAGACTCCAAACAGTCTTGTCATTATTTGCATAATTATTTACTGTCAGATAAGTAAAAAATATTTCTATCCTTTGGGCATTTTGTCCATTTTCAGATGGAACTCCTCTGTCATGGTGGCTGGATAGAGACGGAGTGAAACGGACATATTGGGGAGGATTTCTGCCTGGGGTCCAGCAGTGTTCTTGTAGTTTGGATGGCAACTGCAGGGACATGAATTATTTCTGCAACTGTGATTCAGACCAAGACACCTGGTAAATCTTAATTTCGCAGTGAATCACGGTTGCCAATTCTGTGTAACAAAACACAGAAGCCCAATGGCCAGTCAAAAATAGCCAAATGACCCTATCCCAAAATAAAAAAAATACATATCTTCCAGTATTCCATTATGTGTTCACATGGGTGTTATACACATAGTTATAAACATAGTTAGCTTTTTATAAAGGACCTCAAAAAGGTTGCATCATCTCTCAAAAAACATAACATATTTAAAAAATAACAGTATAATTTGTAGAATATGTATTATTTCAGTACAGGCACTTCAGTAACATTTTATCTAACATCTTATCATTTACAGTTTATTTAATGTCTACTGTTGGTTATGTAATGGTGTTAAGTTGTTTCATTACAAAATTAACGCATTAATCTGTTACAGTTAATGAGAAACAAATGTGTCAAATTACAGTTACTTAATAAAATTGTAATTATTATAAAAGGTGGTAACATCTCAATAGTTCTTATAGTATTAATATTTATTTGTTATTTCTTGTTTTCTTGTGCAAAAGATTTTGTAGTGGCTGCTCAAATTAAATTATTATAATTTAAATTCAAGTAATGAAGGGTTTTAAAAGTCTGACAGTCATCAGTGTTGTGTACTACTGTAATGTTAACCCTACCTGGTTTAAAATGTTTAAACATTTCTAATTTAGAAAAGCCTGACTTAAAGTAACACCAATTAGAAAAGAGCTGAATGAAACAGGCACTCTGCTCAGACTGAAATAGTTACACTACTAATTACATTTTAAATAGGATAACTAGTAATCTGTAACCTATTTCTTAAGTAACTCTGAATAAGTACAGCCCAATTTTGGACACAACTGGCAAAAATGTAGCTTTTTTTCTACTTTGTAAGTTAATAGGTTTGTTATTTTCCGTGAAACGAACGAAATCTGAGTCAGATTGCTGAGGTTTAGTCAATTAAACTGGTGTATAGGAACTGCACTTTGAAATCCTTCATTAGTTTTTCTGTTAAAGTGTCCGAGACGCTGCGGAAAAAGCTTAATACTCGCCATAGGGCAAGTATTACCGTTTTTTAAGCAACAAGTGATGCGCACTCGCTCCTTGGAGGGCAATCTTCTACCTCAGAGAGAGATTAAAAAGACTTTCTCCTAGCTTTTCACTCATTACCTCATCGCTTGCACATTCTCTCATTCTCTTTTTTCTCCTGCAGGGCAAATGATACTGGTGTGCTGTCTTACAAAGACCATTTACCCCTTAGTGAGATCGCCATTGGAGACACAAACCGGACAAACTCGCAGGCCGAGCTCCAAATTGGACCGCTGCGTTGCTATGGCGACCGTGGGTGTTTTGTTTACCAAATTTAAAAAGGGAATGGGGGGTAATACAGCTCTCTACTGAATATATTTTCATATTTCAAAATGCAGAAAAGATGGACCTGTTTTATCGAATTCAGCGCACAATTTGTTTTTCAACAAGCTGTGTGCTTTCTTGCCTGTCCCTCTGCTGCAGGATTTTTCTGGAACTCTGCATCTTTTTACCAGGAGTCCTCCTATCTGCATTTCCCCACTCTGCAAGCTGAACTGAGTGTCGATATTTCACTCTTTTTCAAAACAAGTGCTCTCTCAGGAGTCTTCTTGGAGAATCTGGGTGTCAGAGACTTCATAAGGCTGGAACTGAGTTGTGAGTGCTTTTTAAAATATTACTTTTTTTTTCAAGAAAATATCTACATTATAAATATAACTGTAGCAAAATTGCATAAAAAAATAACAGTTTTCTATATAAAATACCTTTATTTATTTGTCATTTTAATTGGAAAACAAGAGAGAAACAAATTACACAACAGTTCATTTTAAGGATAATGTATTGGGTGCATCTGACCTAAAAAACAAAAATAAGGGTTTCAGCTTGTTTGTTGTAAAAAAGTGCTTAGAGGCCCTTTCAAGAAATACATTCAGTGAACTTTCAATAACCTTCACAGTAAGACTTTTGTTTAAACCACACAGTGTGATTTTTATTTTTTTCCCCTCTTTCTTTCTCAGCTCCATATACAGTAAACTTCACTTTCGACCTAGGGGACGGACCAGTAATCCTTACAGTTCAGTCACCTGTTGTCCTGAATGATCGTCAGTGGCATTATATTCGTGCTGAAAGAAATGTGAAAGAAGCTTCTCTACAGGTTGACTCCCTGCCGCCAAAGCTAAGTGAAGCACCATCTGAGAGACCCTACCGGCTTCAGCTCAGCAGTCAACTCTTTGTGGGTGCGCTGACATGTAATCGAGCAAATGTCACTAATAATGAAAAAATAACACTGAGTGTACTTTAGCTTGAGCTAAGAATACCTCTGGGAACAGAGAAGATTGAGATAATTTAAATAGAAGGTCAGAAACCATGCTGTTGATAAATGTTGCAGGGTTGAAGATCAGGCAAAAAATATCATTAGAATGCAAGCATGTGTGCAAATAAAAAGTAAGTCCTCGCAGGTCCTTAAAAGTTTAAAAATCAGTTTAATCAAATTTAAGGTAACAAAAAGCCATACTCTTCCTAAACTGTATAAAAAATTCATTATTATTGTTGTCATTAACTGAGTTATGGCTTAAGGTGATTATTAAACTTTGACTGAATTGGTCTCTGAATTAATAAAATTAATGCAAGCATTGCATATTTTAAAGTAAAAATGCGGTCTGTCGTGGGTGTTTTGTATGTTTGCAGTTTTAAAACAGTGGCAGCAGCACATGTCTATTTCATCCTTCATCCGTCCACGTGTATTTTGGGCCCGTGTATCAAAATCCACGCGTTGCATAATAAACTGCAGCTGACATTTAAAATAAAAACAAATTACATAATTATGTAATAAACACAGTCTGAAGACAAAATATTTAAAAACCTAGTGTACTTTTTGTATTCAAATAAATAATATAGCTTGCAAAGGAAAAACGCCCTCACCCAACACCAAACTATTTGCAATCAGTGTGTTTTATGACAAGGACAATGCTTTTCTGTAAATATATCTGTTTTAAAAAACATGGTAAGGAAGTGTTATGCTGTCACTCCCTTAAATACAGAGTCAAAAAAGCAGATCATTCTTTTGAGAATATGATACTGATAATGCCATTGTCACGTTGTGGTTTAGTGTGAAGGAGCACTCGACGAGAATAAATAAACTTAAACTTTTTTAATCCTCTTCAAACGGACAAAATAATAATATACAGGTAGGCTGGCAGACAGGCAGAACATAAACCACACGTATAAAACTCGACGATCGGACAAAGGTGAACTCAAACACACAGGAATTAAATATACAGGGTAACTGACTAGATTAACAAGAAACAGCTGAAGACAGTAATACAATTAACAGGTAGGGAAGGTAGGGCACACAGAGCACATGGCACAAGACAAAAACAACAACAAAAGAGTCCAAAGACGTGACAACCATATTGTAATGCACATTTAAATGCAATAAAAGCAGGTAAAATTGTAATCTATAAAAGCTATTAATGTGTAGTGGGGATGAAAGGAATATGAAAATTGATGTAAAAGAATGGTTAAATATATGGTTAAATATCAAATATTTACATTTTTGTTTACACACTAAACGGAGTAATACTATCAAATAATATTATTTAATTCAGATAATCAAGTCAGCAGCAGGGACACACATAGTACATAAATGCAACAGTTTTTCTGAGAATGGTACTATTATACTATTACTTCAAAATCCTTTGTAGTTTGCCTGTATGACAATTATCACTGTTTTCCCCATTAGGAGGAACCGCTTCTAGGCAGAGGGGCTTTCTGGGCTGCTTACGTGCCCTCATTATTAACGGGGTTACCCTTGACCTATATGAACGTGCGAAGACCACCCCGGGGGTGAATTCGGGCTGTCCGGGTCACTGCACCAGTGACAGCGTCTGCCATAATGGAGGGAGATGTGTGGAAGAGAGGAGTAGTTACACCTGCGACTGCACACAGACAGCCTTCGACGGGCCACACTGCAGAATGGGTGAGGTTACAATGACCTCCGGGCAAGCTGTCTTTCATTGGTCTTGCTGCACCAATCAAAAACGAACTGAATGAAAGAGGCACTCTGGACTTAAGCACGCCTCAGAAGCTTGGAACTCTCAAACGCTCGTGTTGGCATTCCTGATGGCGGAAGTGTTTTTTATTGGATTTACGCTGTAAAATCACACAATTAGATCACGCAAGCCTACAGAGAGAAATTAAATCAGGACTCTATAGGAGTTGATTTAATATCTGTTTAATCCGAGACTTGCCGTGAGCTGTCGGAAATGGCATGAATCTCACAATAGGAGACATTTATACCAAAAATGTGGAATGAACAGCAATGGAACTCAACCCACTATATGCACTGTATGGAAATTTCTCAGTTTCATCTGTTTAGACAGTTTTTAGTTTTCTATTAGATCAGGAGGGTTGACTGCCGGTGGATGACAACTTGCCCTTGATGGTGTATTCACCTTGAATTCCTTGAGGCTGGGCTGACAGGCTTTGGCAGAAAAGCTTTAACTGACAAATGGAATTTAATTACAGCGGCCATTCGTCTGCCTCGTACCCATCCAGCAGCCTGTCAGTCAGATTAGTGATGTAATGGCTTTGTTTCTTTACAATGCGATGTCGCGTCGGGTCTGCTCAAGCCACGGCTGTTTACTGCTAACTAGAATAGATGACCAGAAAATGAGAAGAGACAGACAGAATCAGTGGGACACCTCTCCGCCACGGTCTCAGCTGTGGTTGGGGAGGAAACAATGCTAATGTTGTTGTTTTTTATAGCTCTAATAATGACAGATGAGATATAGAGTTCATTGCCTTTGCACGCAAACTGAATTTGCATAGAGATGATGATGATGTTCACCAGGGACTGCTTTGTCTCTCTGTGTCCATCACAGCTCTAGCAGCTTCCTTCGAAAGTGGATCTTCAGTCCTGTATACTCTCCAGGAGCCATTTTCTGGAATACTGAATGAGGAAGCCTGGTTCCACGATGCTGAAGTTATCAAATCTCAAGAGAAAGTGTCGTTTGGGTTCCTAACGCATCACGTGCCGGCCTTGATCCTGACAGCGCACACTCTGGACCAGCACTATTTGGCTGTCATGCTAACATCAAACGGTACTAAGTCATACGTTACTCTAAATCTTACTCTAAATAATTTGCTCATCTTGCAGTAACAATTTAATCCTCATTTGATAATCTACTTTAGACATTCTACTAACAGTAAGTAACTAAGCTACATGTCAGCAGCGGTCATTGGAGTATTAGTAGATTGTCTACCTTTAATTTGATGTGTCCACAACATACTGACTATGAGAAACATTGCAAGTATATGTCAATTTATTCTACTAATCCTAAACCTTTAGTTTAATTTCTTAAAAAGACGTACTGACCCAAAATGTCTATATGACAATATATGCAATATCTGTCTTCCTTTAAACTCTAAAAATTATACAAATGCTATGCAGATAAGTTTTTACAAAGCAGTATACATCAGAGTTTTTCCCTTAATTCTAAAAGAAGGGAAAATGCCTTTTTTCTTCAATTTCACAGCCTGTACCTTTTCTGTTTCACACCCTCTACCTTTCTACTGTTTCAATATGGCACCTCAATATGCCTGAAAATTACACATATCCATTAAACCGCATCATATGTACATATGCGTTTTGCTCTGTGTGCAACACCTACACCCTTTACCTAAAGAGCATAAGGCATTGAAATAGAATGATCTCGCAACCATTGACTCATCCCCATTTGCAGCGCTCTTTCACGCCTTCCAGTTAGTAGGAAAAAAAACTGTCACCATCTCATCAAGAAAACACATCGGTCGTTAACATGTCTTGCACAGCAGATAACAATCCAGATCAATATTTAACATCAAAGAAACACTGAGGAGAGGAGCAGAAAATGCAGAAAAGAAGGAAAGTACTTTTAAGGAAAGCCAGGAAGAAAGTAAATACTATAAAAATAATTAATTACAGAAATTTGTGTCAATTTAAATTGATACAGAATAGTATCCTTATTCAGCTCAAGTCAGTTAAATGTTGATTCAATTCAACTCAATTACAGAAGACAATATAGTGTCATTATTTAGCTCAACTCAGTTCATGTTTAGTTCTCATGTAGAGTCAGTGCAGTCAAATCAGTGTTATCGCTGAATGTTAATGGTCTTTTAAACCCCAACTGAGAAAAAGAAGTAGTAGATGGAGTTAGTCATGTTACACCAAGGGAAGTAATAATCAAAGATTACTAAGTCTTGTTCTGTCCTGTTTATTAGTAAAATTGCAGAACATTTAATTGAACTATTAGTTTGCAGTTGCACTCAGTCACACTATCTAAAATAGTTTTTTTTTTATGTCAAATAGATTCAATTTATGTTGCATTTATTTGTTCAAAAACACAATGAAGCAGTAACATTCTGAAATATGATCACAATTTAAATAACAGTTTATATATTAATTTAAAATGCAATTTATTGCTCTTATGCATTCTTGTGAATTTTAAGTACTGTTATTCTGTAATTCATTACTCCAGTCTTGTCACAGGAACCTCCAGAAGTCATTCTAATTATTTAATTTCTTATTATTGTTAATGTTTCAAATATTGTTGTGAAACTGATACATTTTTCAGGATTTAGTATTTGATTAAAATTCAGTAAACTATATATATTTAATATCAAGTCACATGAATGTATACAGTGCTGTATATAGATAGTTTTAAAGCACTTTCACAATAAAGAAGAGGAAAAAATAAGTTTAAATAAGAAATGTGACAGCTAAAAGTAGTTCTACAGAACTCCGGTGTCATTATTCAGCTCAAGACATTACAACACTGATTCAGTGAAGATTGCGCACATCGGGGGGCGCTATTATTCTGATGAGGTAAAATGGTTGCATTCAGTGAGCTAGACAACTCAGAATACACAACTCTGAAAATAAATTGATACTGATATGATGACCACAACACTTGAAAGAGTTTACAGAATGTGATGGATATAAGCATAGGCTTAAGCCAAATGCCATCCCACGATTTTTCCCCAGAAGTCTGAACACCCTGGATATTGAGGGAAATTTGTGATAAGAAACTACACTGGGAGTAAAACAGCTGGCAATGGGTGGATTCCCGAGAGGCAAACAGATCTGTCTGAGCCTCTCCAAATTGACTCCAAATGAGCTGGACCATCCCAGGGTGGAGTCTCCATTCCCCGGGGAGAACACATAGCAAACTGTGCCCGGCCCATCATGGAGGCATCTGTGTTGACAACCACATGCCTGACACCTGTCCTAAGGGCACTCCTGCCTATAGGATCGTAGGGTCTGACCAGATTGTAGGGACTGAAGAGACGGCGACACTCCTGGGTAACGCCAACCCAGAGGGCACCCTGATGCCATGCCCATCTCGGGATTCGGCATTCTGCCATATGCCCCAGGGGCCTCTGAAAGCGTTTGGAGGGACCGCCTTCTTGCCCCTGAATGTGGAGCACTGACTGTGTATGCCCTCTCGTGAGGCGAGCTGTCGAATCCAACTCCATACTGGGAAAAAAAAGCTTGCTAGTGCTAGTCCTTTTTTATATATTAATGGTTGGACCACTTAACATGATACTACATATTTATTCTAGTATAATATTACTTGCATCAACAATGTAAGAAGTGATCAGTTGACTTTACTTAAAAAATTTAGCAAACCCATTGCCTTGAAATTATAAAGTAAAGGAACTTTGTGCATAATTAAAAGAAAACAGTTCATTCAAAATAAAAGATGTTGTGGTCATTTTTTATTTTAAGTTGGACTAATTTAAATACATTAAATTGTGTTTACTTAAGTGTGATCTACTTAACTTAAAACTAAGAAGTTAACCTGAGATCTGTCTACTTATTAAATTGAGGAAAATTAAATAACCACTTATTTTTTATAATGAATATTCACTATTCAAATAGTGTCTCTGCAATCGAGTCATTAATATTCCCAAAAATTAAGTGTCTCCAAATAAGCAAGACTTGGTAGAAAGCAGGTTCAGTCAGGGGGCCAGAGGAACCAAAAGGTGAGGTGAGCCCCAAAGACAGATCCACAGTAAAGGCTTCATCTACTTGACATGGTCTCTGCTAATATTCAGGACTGTAGAGTTGTCGCCACCATCTTATCTGGATACGGACTGTATCCTGGCGGCTTCGGAGACCTTGGAATAAGAATAAAACAGACTAATATTAGCATAGAAGCCATACTTCTTACAATGTAACGAGTACATCAGGTGTTACTGACACTGTTATTTTTAGCAAACACCTTTGAAATAAGATTTGGCCTTTTGGGGTCTAATTTCACAGACACTTAACATTCCAATTGCACTACATTTTTTTTACATTCCTTTACATATTTCAATACCGTCAGAGTAAATGACTTACCACAATTTGACCACACAAAAGACTGTATAATCCTTTAAACAGTCCCGCGCTGACACTTGTGCCTGGAATGAGAGCCATTAACACAAAATAGTTAACTTGGATTCTTATTTAGACATAATTTATACTGCTGGACTAAATGAACACTCTTAGGCTGCAGTCAATTAAAACTTGCAAAACTCAAAGACACGACGTGTTTGTATAAAAATGACCAAAACAAAGAAACTTTGCTTGTCATACAGTGAATAATAGTTAGCAAAAAATGTTTTTGCAAATAAACTCTTTATATTTATACATCCAAAATAAAGGTATATATTTGGAAAACAGTATATACAGTATAAACAGTATATATTTAGAAAATATTTGCATTTATATACATTTATATTATATATACATATATTTAATATGTAAACATATTTTTAAACATATACATGCATGTTTGTATTTATATACAAAAAACACACAATATATGCACATTATGTAAACAAAAACTTATTTTAAAAGCAATTAATCGTTTTACAGCATGTTTATTTATTTATTTATTTAAAGGTTCACACTATTTGCAGTGTGAGGACCAAACCAAATCTCCATGTTGTCTTATGAGAACAAGGCTGAAAAACTAATGTGCACCTCTGTCTATAACACATGCAGAAAGGAAAGAAATGCTCAGCCTTTTAGTTAAAAGTTAAAAGTGCACTACTTTTACAGTGAACATACCAATTTTTTTCTTACCTAACTGAATGATTTCCACTTAATATTTTTTGCCCATTTATTTATTTCTTTGGTTAGTAGCCATGAAAAAAGAAATCCCAGTGGTACAAAAACACTTTAGACAATGTTGAAGTTTGTTCTGCAACCCATCACTCTATAAATGTAAAACATTTCACCTTGTCATATTACAACTTTGCATTTATTGTATCGAACAACTACCTTATAACTTGAAGTCAATAGCTTTTACTCTGATTTCCCAGGCAGCCTGCAGATACGATACTCGTTGAACAAAGAAAAACAAACAGAAACGTTCAGCCCAGTGTCATCCAGTCTAGCAGATGGACGCTTCCACTGGGTCAAAATCAATCGAAAGGGACAGGAGCTCCTCGTCCAGGTGAGTTTTAACACAGCGGCAAGCATCAGATTTCTAAAGGGTTTTTCTTGACCTCCTCTACTCGACTCTACAGGAAAAAGAACAGATGACTTTTATGCTTTTCTGATAACTTATCTGAAATTTTAAAGGTATTGTAACATAAAAATGATATTTCTAAAAGCATTACATAGAAACCTGAGATGTTTTTTTTTTTTTTTTTTTTTTTTTTCCTGTGACCGATTCAGATCTATTACTGGTATCAATCTTTCCCAAGTTATCTGCCATTATATGTCCCTTCCTAGATTGACAACACAATAACCCAGCAGTACAGCCTGTCTCCTGGCTCTGCTCTTAGCCCGGCGAGGTCAGTGATTCTAGGGAGAATCCAAGGTGAGTTTCTGACAGGGTTTTGAAGACAACTCCATTTCTTCATGTTCCTTGCGTGCTGTTTCACATATTTCTATTTCACCGATGTCGGTGTCAGGTGTTTGAATCCGGGCAGGTTAGGACAGGGTGGGTGGTTGTCTGGGTATAGGGAGGCACGCTTTTGACAGCGCAGTCACAGGTGAGTTGCCAAATGGAATGTCTCAGTGTTGCCTAGGAAACTGTTTCTTTTTACCTGATAGCCAATAAGGAGGGGCTGAAAGTGGCACGAATCCTTGTGCTTTGATAGAGGCCAGTGAACATTTAATACAAATTAGCAATAAAGCACTCACACAACTACAACAAGCCCCTTTCAGACTCATTAGTCATTACAGACGTAAAATAGAAAAGGAACCGGCACAGAATGTGCTGATTTATTCTGTTTTAGAAAGGCTTTATAGACACTGAAAAGGAACTTGAGTAATATAGTAATGAAGCTTGTTAAAAAGGTTATTAAGCAGATTAGAGGTTACTTGTGTGATTCTGCAGTCGGCTCCTTTTAAAATTAAAGCTGTGGAGTGGTTACATAAACAGTTTAACGGTTGACTTTGAATTCATTTAAAGGTGAAATGCATAATTACTCTCAAATTACTCTCCTTGTCTCCCATTAGTCAGATAAACAGCTAATTCCACTCCAAACTCATGCTATTTGTGGAGTCAAAGTCACTAACAGAGCCTTGTTTTAAATACTCTTTTCTCAGAATAGTAAACATAGAAATGTTTTACTTTTTTTTGTAAGAAATGAATGTATTTAGCTAGATGACATTACATTGATCAAAACTGACAGTAAAGACTTTAGAGAGTAAAGAATAAAAAAAAACTATTTCTGAAGGAACATGTGAAACGGAAGACATGGAGAGTAATGGATGCTTAAAATTCAGCTTTCCATTAAAAGAAAAAATTACATTTTATATGGCATTAGAAACTGTTATTTTAAATGGTAGCATTTAAATGCAGCTTTGATGAATATAAGAGACTTTCAAAAACATCCTTCATCCATCATTGTCTCTGCATATTAACCTGGCATGTATTTTAACGTAAATATTCTACCTGGTCTCATGGCATGAATGTACCTTGGTGCACTTTTTAGTGAGATATAAAATATGTACCAAGAAGTACATTTCACTGCAGTTTCCAAAAGAAGAGGCAGAGACACCTTTTATTCCTTTTCACACAAATTTACAGGGTTTCGATTTATAAAGCATAATTATCGCACAATTACAAATATCCAGCTTCATATCTATGGGTTTCCATAGCCAGTAGGTTTTCATAGCTTACAGAGTATGGAGATGTAGTTCTGGTTCAAATCCCATGTAACCATGATTCAACAAAACTGTTCAAATCTGTGTGAAAAAAAGCTGAAATGGAACGGTTGCATCAACAAATGTGTTTTTCGGTTTTGCCTCTGTTAATACTATCGGTTAGGTTAAGGGTGGGATTTAGTGTAGGGCATATTTCCACCATGATAGAGCATTACATTTTGGCGACTTGGGTATTTAACATAAATACAACAAACATAAAAACAAAGTAATACGTACCTATATCAATGTAATGAAAACATGCCACTCAGTGGACATTTCTCTTTGAAACTGCTGCAAAACGTGCAGTAAGGCACATAAAAATGGTGTTGCACAAGAAGTGCACAGAGGTAGATGTTTTTATGAGACCAGGTTGTAAATATTACACACATCACATTTAAGTTTAGTTGCTCAATACTTTTTCCTGTTTCAGGTATTGACATTACCGATAAGGAACTGGTTCAGGCTGGATTGAGAGGGTTTATTGGCTGCTTGTCCTCCGTGCAGTTTAATCAGGCTACCCCTCTGAAGGCAGCCCTGCAAAACAGCCAAAGCCCGTTAGTTACTGTTATCGGCCGCCTGGAAGCATCAAGTTGTGGGACGATATCCAGCTCAAACACTTTGAGCGATACACACACACTCTCAGGTAAATGATCCTTTTTAATAGTTTCCACACTGCAGTGAGACTCAAAAACGACAGTGTTTTTCAGCCTGCTGAAAAGAATCAGTTCATTGTCTTCCTCTCGCTCTCATTCTCTACTTGCAGATGACTCAGCAAAAAAAGACAGAGGCAAAGATCCACTGAAAAAGGCTGATCAAAATGACTTGGCACTAATCGGAGGTATAGATCCCCATGATACTGTGCTCTGGGAAAAACTTTTCAAAATAATACCCAGATCTGACAAGTAATAAACCATCCTTAGAAATGAAACCGTACAGCCTCATACATCTTTAGTTATATCAGAAGTTTTATTTCATGCTGTTCTCATTTGTTTCACCTCAGCACTGCATTGTAGAGCATTCAAAATACTAATACATCTTATTCCTAAAATGCATTTATGAGATCCAAAGCCTCACCATTGCATTCAAACCACATTTTAAAGGATAAAAATTTTCTGCAAATTTACTCACGCCCACGTCATCCAAGATATATGTCTTTTTTCTTTAGTCGATAAGGAATTAAGGTTTTTGAGGAAAACATCCCAGGATTTTTCTCCACATACTGGACTTTAATGTGAAACAATGAGTTGAAGATAAAAATTGTGCTTTCAATGTAGATTCTAAGAGCTGCTCTACACAGTCTCACCCCAAGCGTCTTATCTAACAAAACGATAAATCATTTTATATATATATATGTGCGTATATACTTTTTAACCACAAATGCTCATCTACTTTGATTAACTTTCCTGTTCGCGTAATAAAGGTCAGGTCATGATTATTTCTTGTCCATGTGGTTTAGTTCAAAAAGGTAGGGTATGGCCTCTCATTTTCTCCTCCAACTTCAACATCATCCGACATTGTTGCTATACCTTTTTCAGTAAAGATTGTACATCATGCATGACCTTTCCAACTTAATTAAATAATGTGCGCAAGGTTGAGCTGGTGCAAGACAAGCATTTGTGGCTAAAAAGTATATACTTTCAGAAAATGACTGTAAAAAAACGTATTCCTAAACTAGGATCGAGTAGAGCCCTTTCGAGCTACATTGCATCCGCAGTTCGGACATTCAATCCACTTATCCATATTGAAGTCCACTATATGCACTATGTGGAGAAAAATAACTCAATGTTTTCCTCAAAAACCTAAATGTCTTTTTGACCGAAGAAAGAAAGACATTTTGCATAACACTGGGGTGAGCGAACTGTTAAACTGAAAGTTTGGCTTTCGAGGAAATACACGTAAAACTAAAATCCCACCTCTTCGTTTATCTAATGAACAGGAGTAGTGGCTACAGTGGTGTTCATCACCCTCTGCGCATTGGCCTTCATCATCCGCTTTCTGTATCGACACCGACGGACTCCAGCTCCCCCCGTAATCACAGGAAAGATGCATCGACCCAGCATGGAGCATCCTCCGTACCGGGCTGCACTAGACCTGCACAAACCCAACCACAACAGCAAAGAATACTACATCTGACCTCGCCATCTCGTGCCTGGCCTTTAATCGAACGACCTGTCGCCAGTGTACATGCTAACAACCCTACCACTCTGTATTATCTACACTGCAAGCTGAGCAGCCGATCAGAGGCCAGCGATGACCCAACAGGCACAAGAAATTACATTTTGTTTGTTTGCTTATTTTCTACGAAGAGAGTCAAGCATACGTGAGAGTAAATTCGCGCCGGCCTCCTTGAAGACGACAGAGCTGTATATTGTTATTTTTTCCGGCATAATAATAGGTTATACATGCACAGCACACACACTTTCTGAGCAAACAGCACAGCAGGGGGGCTGAAGCATCACTCTGAATTGTCTTTATCCAGTGTGCCTGCTCAAACCTGTCTGTCTCAGAGCCTGCATATAGAGCGGGCTTAAGCTAATGGACTGAAACCCCAGCGGAGAAGGTTCTGAGAGAATGGTTTTGTGGCAGAGCGGCAGACCTTCCCAGATGTTGTTTTTAAAGGATCGATCATCGCTCAACGTGTCCAAAAAAAAAAAACAAAAGATTAAAGACGTCCGCATCCGACAACCCCGCATTTGATGTTGAAACTATTGACTGGTGCAAGGAGCCGCTAAAGGCTGGGATTAACCACCAAAGGACTATAAGAATATATCAGTGGCGGCTGAGGGATGGAATATGAGTCATTTGTGTGTATCCCAATTCCCATGGGCCGGGCAGATTCAGGCAGTTTAATTCTCCTCCCCACCGTAATCGAGCTGGTCTCACAACTGAGCGTACCCAGCGTGCCCCGGGAACGAAATATCGTCCTTATTCAAGTGCATTATATCTCCTGACTAGAAAAAAAACCAAAAACGAAAAAACACTTGCTTTCTATTGAGAATGAATTCTATGGCTGTTTTTTTTTTCTATATGACTACTGTAAATGAATGGTGTACATACATTTCATAATTATATTTAATAAATGGAGCTTTCTAAGAGCTTATGAGTGCAGATGACCGATGGTTTTTGATATATCTACGCAGAAATGAAAGCGTGCGAGGCAATGAACGCACTCAGGCTCAACATAAGGATTGTTTCTGCTTGTTGAAACGGGCCAAACTTTTCACCAGCTCCAGCACGTAAAAAATGTATTGATAATTAAATATTGCATTTTTAATATAACTGCAGGCTTGCAAATAAAAGAAGATGCACGCACATAACCGTTAAAAATATAATCAAAAGTGTAATACAAACGATAATGTGAAATAATTGTAATTTTCATCTTACATCTTCAGTGTCACACATTATAATCAATATAATATGTTTATTTGACACTTAAGAAACGTTTCTTATTATTATCAGTGACTATTGAAAATAGTCCGTTTTGATTAAATAAATGTTTTGTCGCTGAATAAATATGTCCATGTTCAAAAAAATGTTACAGATATATCAGCGACGGATATGTAACATCACACTTCCGTCAACTGACGCAAATCTCTCATAATGGCCCCAGGCCAGCAGACTATCCATATTTTGACCCCTAGTGGATTGCCATGCAACTCTCATTATTTCTGCAGTGTATAGTATGTTTTCGGTGCATAGCGTGCTATTTTTCTGTATCCGTGTAATACAACCTGGCGAAATGTGCAGCATACGACAGAGCACGTTGCGCTTCTACAGTGCAGTCTGTTTGACCTTCTATTTCCTTTGTGTCAAATAAACTGCTAGTAATATAAGCCAAGACGGAGAAGGAGAAAGAGAGAGCGAATCGATTGCCAACCCTTAGGATACAGTGGTAATGAAACAACTTCTCTTACCCATCTGCTGTAACAGGTAGGCTGTAGACAAAGCCAAACAACACCTCTCAAGGCAGGAAGCACCTGATTGTCTGACAATCACAATGATCGCACCTTAAAAGCAAGCCTTCTGTTTTATATGTGAACACACTCGACTGAAGTTAGACTACCAGTAAAAGTGTGGACAGGAGCATTTGTGATCTTAAAATCTTTGAATTAGCTGGACGTCCGTATGCTTTGCTTTGTAGAGTGTGTTGAAATTTATACAAGCTATTTATACAAACTTAGCTCAGATTCCCCTTAGCAAATAGCAGCATCATTTAAGATAATGCTATTAATCATACTTAAGTAATAAAGTTTATTTTAAAATACACAAATATCAGTTTCGATACTCTCTGGGACTGAATCGGCCCATTTTCTAGTATTTAAATGTACACTTTTCTAGATGCACCCTTTTCAGCCACGGAAAGCATAAGAGATTTTGTCTAAAAGCATTCAAAAACCTTAACTGCAAACCTTCGGCGGGGTGGTGTAAAATTGCGACCGTTTAGCATTGTGATCGGTAAATAACTCACCTTTTTATGATTTTATATTTTTGGCGAAAAACAAAAGATAAGGCTACAAATGCGCGGTTGAAGCATCTCCGTGCAGCCTACTGTTTCACATGACTAACTTGTTCGGCTTTTTCTCTGAGCCGGATAAAAGGAAAACCGGGCGCGTGGAGGAAAAAAAAAAAAAAAACCTATGAAGATTGAATTATCGATGAGCCCAAATTCAATTCGCCCCCGATATGAGTGGATATCTGGAGAAAAGTCTAAACCTGAAAATGCGGCATGTAGAAAAATGCAGCCGCGCTAACCTGTAAGTGGGTTTTCAGATGCGTTTTTAATCAACACCTCAACCCTTAAAGCAAGAAGAAAGGAAGAAAGAAATAGTGAAAGGGAGATAAAAAGAAATAAATTGCTCTTTCTTCTCTGCGTGGATATTTGCCTCAAAGAGAAGCTGAAAGATAGACAGAATACCTACACCTAAATGAATTTCTACGAGAGTTAACCAATAATAATTCAATTGTGCGTCATATTCATTTTTAATGCATTCGCAGATGCATTGTGCCAAAAGTACATTTGAGGTGGATGAAAGCTTTAGGCTGCGCAATATAAGTCCCAGTCTTTTGACTGAGTATGTCTGAACCACCCAATTACTATAAAATACAATTATAGTTCACATTGATTTTAATTGGATGCACAGTGGACAGTCGAACGCCAGGAGCGGAGACTAAATCACTGCTGGTGACTAAATCTCTTTTATTTAATGCCTTGATTAAACCCATCACCCTCCGCACTTAACAAAAGCAAAACAATTTTGATACAGTCGATCAGCCTCTGGGGAGTCCAGAGAAGCCAATTAACCTTGGCTGCCATTTACTTTGGGATGAGATCTGAGGGAACTCTAACCCAGTGTGTCATCTGTTATCTGCTACGTGATCTCATGGGGAAAAGCTGGCATAAACCTCATAATTAATTTTTGCTGGAACTGCCAGCATTTTTGAAAAAGTCAGATGGACCAGTGGGCTTGGGGTGGCTGGCATGAGTTCTGGCCAGAGGTCGTGAAGTTCGGGAACTTCAAGCATACTTGTGTGTTTTTAACAAGATTAATTGGTGGAGTTGGCAGCTTCGTCTGCATTGGCTTGAACGGGTGGTGAAAAGTGATGCATTGGCATTGAAGAAACTCCAGTGTAAACTCCAGAAATTAGATCATGCCTGCATATATATATACATATATATACACTGTATATCTGCAAACTGAAAAATAGCTTGAAAATGTCAAAAGAGATATTAATTTAGCTTTATTGACTTAATTTTTAATGATATCACTATACATTACAAACATTTGTCGACCACCCACTTATTGATGTAGTTGACAGATACAGACATGTATGCAGTTTGTAAATGTTTTAACGTTTTCCTAGTGGTTGAAGTTGCATCATTAATTTAGAAATATGCAATTAGAATTTATAGTTCAAAAAAAGTTTGTTTTCAGTGATTTGTTTTTATTTTATAGATTGAGAAACATTTAATGCTGATTTAAACGGTGTTTGGCTATAAACAGATTTCGGGAGGAGCGCGCGTTGATAATTAACGCGGCTGGCTTCTCGTTTCCTAATCACGCAATTATCCAACCAGAGCAAGAGAAGCCTACTATAAATAAAATCAGACGCCGAGCCCTGTCCGCTTTTCACGGACAAGAGGAAAAACCTCTGAGCCCTCTGCCTGACAGCATGTCAAACACGCTTACTTTTACCCTTACTATGATTAATTAAATGTAAGTGCGAACTCGTGAAATAGACATTATAATTTTACATTAACTATAATATAGGTAACATTTTGAATTATATTATTATATCATCACAGGAATTGTTTTCAAATATAACAAACTAAAACACAATACTTTCCATCATTGTAATATTTTTCCCAGTCCTTTTTGACGCAGCCTTTGTTGGGACAAGAAAACTTGAACGTTACATATTGAATTATTTTTCATTTATTTATTGCAAAACATGATGCCAGACGAATCGCTCGCATTGCCGTGTCTGCATTAACTAATTGAATGCGTGTCAAGAAGTCACACTCCCGTGGCGCAGGATCACATGTGAGGTTCCCTGAGCGCACAACACAGTTTTGTATTCTCAAGGCTGCTAGTAAATCTCAAATTGCAGCAATATTACCTGCGACTTTGCACGCTTCAATTTGCAAACTTGGCAGGGTATGGGAAATGAGGCTTCACTGTAGCGCAGAGGGGTACAGTCACACCTGTTCTCTCTCTCTCTCACACACACACACACACACACACACAGACTTTACATCTGGCGGCCATCGTTTTTTTTTTTTCTGCCAGCTACGAGAGTCATTGATTACTCAAGCAGGATAATTGTGTAAATTTACTGCAAAATTGCCTCTGCCCGTGCAGTTGAGTTACTGGAGCTTGGGTTTTTTTTTTTGTAATGTTGTTGCTGACAAGCTACAGGCTCTGTGCTCAGCATGTCTCTGAAACGGCTGGATGTGCTGGGCAGCATCTTTTCCCATCAGGCGTTCCCGCTGATCGGCCCCGCAGGCGTACACAGATGAACCCATCCGAGATGTGTTTTCTCCGGCCTCTGCTGCGCAGGGAAGCGTATTTATCATACGCGTTTGTTAGAGCTTAGAGTTTAGGGTGTAAATATTCATGATCTACAGTATCAGACAGTTGCCCGAGAGCAGTGCACCATCAGGGAGGTCAAATGGATTCATATGCAGAGTTTGCTGTTGTTTGTGCCGAGCAGCACTGCGAGAAATGTTCAGGGTTCAAGTTAAGCTCAGTCGACAACACCGTTGCCCTTAAAACACAAAATAACTTCTGCTCATCCTTTAGCTTAATTTCTTTTCTAAAATAAAGTGCTTACTGCGCGGCATCTTGAAAGTTACAATGCCGACATATTAATCCCGTTTCTGATAAAGCTTACATTAAAGCAACGTTTAACCCAAAAAATGAGCATTTGCTGAAAATGTGCTCACCCTCAGGACATCCAAGATGGAGATGAGTTTGTTTCTTATTACAGAAATTTAGCATTGCATCATTTGCTCACCAGCGAATGGGTGCCGTCAGAATGAGGATGAGTGAGCAAGAGATGTAACATTTCTAGAGAGTGTGCAACTGCGCAATTGCTTGGAGAAATTTTGGCTAGTGAACTTTTCAGGTTGTCCCTTGACATATCTGTCTTAAAAGCAGGCCTTTCCAAACATTACATTTCTTCGGCTTTAACCGCTAGACTTGTGTGTTATTGGATTGTAGGACTTACTTTTTTGTTGAGCTCCGGTTCACAGAATGAACCTTGACATTCTTCTGTATAAAGCAGTGTTTCTTTCGACCAAAGCACAACAAATTTCTTCTAACCTACGCTACTGTTTGAAAATTTAGGGTCACAAAGATAAGTCTTGTTTTCTTTTTTCTCATCATTTTTTTAAGTAAAAAAATTTAGCAAGGACACATTCATCAAAAGTGTCAGTATGTTATGTTACAAAATTAATGTCTCAAATAAATGCTGAAATAAAAAGTATGAAACGAAAATCTAGAAATGAGAAAAATTAATAATGGGTTCTTCGCTGCTTCAAAACAAGTGTATAGCAAACTCTTTTCAGTGTGTGTGTGTGTGTGTGTGTGTGTGTGTGTGTGTGTGTTGAAGGACTGGTGTAATTTACAAGATTAGTGAAGACTATAGAAATACAAAGATTTGTATTATTTTAATGCACAATACATAGCAAAATGAGAGTCGAGCGGTAGATTTTAGGCTTGGTTTCATGTATTATTTATGTGCTACTAGAGTTTATCACTCACTAAAAACCTGAAAAGGTTGACAAGCTTCCATCTTGTACTACACTTAAAAAGCAGAAGCAGCAAATATACACTTTCGCGAAGACATAAATGTTTAAAACATCAAGAGAGCGTGCGCTTTTAACATAAACATCAGACGGATCAAATAGCTTGATTTAAATGAAATGTCCTGCTGCAATAAAAGAGAAGAAGCGCTTCGACTGGAGTTGGTTTCCACAAAAACCAGAGGCAAGTGCATTTTTCTGACCTGCCACACGCTGCTCGTGCCAGTAAAGAAGAGATCAGTGAACAGGACGAAGCTCGGTGCTCTTAGAGGTGGAAAAATGTGTACTTCAAAGTCCATTGAACAAAGCCATCAGTGAGAGGTCTAATAGTGCTTTCACACAAAGCAGCGTTTCCAGACACTCCTCAGCTGGAGGTGTTCCCAGAATGCATTGCCAGCCTCATGCTCCTTTTAAAAAAGCGAAGCATAGCAGTCCCAGTAATAGAACATTTATTGAACGTCATGACAATTACAGTTTACATTCATTTTGGTGCAATTTTCATAAGCAACTATTCAAAACTCTTGGAACAAACCTCAGACAGCAGATCATCAGAAATGCACTTTTTATAAATATTGCTAGTTCAGTTGTGTTATCGCAAAACACAAAATATACTTTTGACAGGCATTCATTCGCGGTAACTGCCTTTCATAACGCTACGGTACTTTTCGTTTGCCTCTATTCATGTTCTGATTGGTACTTTTGACTTTAATCCAACTGATCAGTAAATCTTTCTATACAAATCTATACATTTTCATTGTACAACGTAGACTTGCATTGGAAATGTCAGCCTTTCCAATGCTGGGTGTTGAAAACGGTGTGCTGCATAAATCATTTGAAAAATATTTAATTTCTAATGTAATATCCTTACTGTCGTTTGATGTATCCTTGATGAAGGGGAGAAAAGGATATACAATTAGTCTACATTAGTACTGAATACTGCAGTATTTTAATATTATAATTCAATAGAGCATGGAAGGATTTTTGTCAGAGAGGACTGACGCATGCAGTAAAAAGATTTTGATGTGGCCTATTGGAACGCAAACTTTTGCAATTAATACTTGCTAGGCTACGAAAATAAAAGTGCTACTCAGATTTTGATCACTCTGTTCCCTTGATCAAAGAGTCGTGAAAATATAATGATTGGGGTGCAGAGAGAAATGTCTGAGAGACGTAGCACAGGGACTCATATTAGAGAGATTTACACATTTACATTTATTCATTAAGCAGAAGCTTTTATCCATGTGACGCGAACAGACAGTTCCTTCAGGAAATTTAGAGGATGAAGGTATACGCAAGGCTGTGCGTTTTGTTTTGTTTTTTCATGAGCACTGTTTCAGGCCTCAATGACAGAGAGTTGTACTATGAATAAAAAAATGTGTGTTTTTTACTTGCATACGAAGAACCGTAACAGCAGTGTAATGATCTCCGGTGCCCGCAACAGTTCATGTTGGTTTTTTGTTGCTTTTAGGTTAAGAAAAATCCAACATGAATGTCAAATCGGAGTGAAATATTGACAACAGCCTGATTTTCAGTCTCAACCAAAATGCAACGCCTGTCTGACATCATGTCCAATGTCAACCTGATGTTATATTGATGTCCTGTGCCTGCTGGGAACTGTTTATAGATTGCGAGGTGCTGCCTTGACTAACCAAAATTATGCGATTGCCGACTGTAACTTTCCAACACTGCATTACTTCACACCGAACAAGTTTGGCAACTCCATGCGAACGTAAAGCCAGAATAATCACAACTGTTGGTAAAAGACAGTAGCAAATATCAGTCAAATATCACAGCCAATCAGAAGTGTGTGAGGGGGGCTCGCTTTGAAAGCACTCTGAAATAGAAACTCTTTCTAAAATAGTTAGTCGCCATTGTGGTTTACACCTCTGATTAACATGGAAAATACACTTTTTAGCGTGCATAATTAACACACTGTGTTAAGCATGTAAAATGTACCTCCTGGGCTGAAAGAGGGTTAGAAGAACTCTAAACAGGTGTTAAAGGCCCTCTAGAAACTTGTGCATGGGCTTATTGACCAAGCCCAGGAAACCACCAAGAATAACCAGTAAAGACGGCACAGCAATGCATTACGGATCACTTATAATATACCCACAAAGTTTTGCATTAGTCACATTCCCCCCACCCAAAAAATGGAGGTAATTTTTAGTAATTGAAGCCTAATCAAATGTCCCTCTCCCTCTGAGAGCGCAAGCACCTAATGTGTTCATTGTGGACCACACATAAAAACTCAATGGCGTGAAAAGTAACAGTTACTACTCTACAATTAATACTTGTTGGAATTGCTCAAAATCAAAATTGATGAGGGCCCTGCATTCTGTAAACTGCTGGTTGGCGGTCTGTAAGGCTTGTATTTGACATAATGGGTTTCTGGGAATTTAGGCCATTTCAAAAGCGCGGTTATGCCTCTGGGGAAATAAAATCAATACTCAATTAAAGTATTACAGGAAATGGAAACTACATTAAAGTGTACTTTGAACCTGAAAATGCAGCACTGATAGTTTTAAACGACTAGCAACATATAGTTTTGCCAGGCTGTTTTATGCACATGTCAGACCTTTGTACTGGTTAACACCGTTACCAGCAGTGATTTTAGTATCTGTTTAACTCTACTAATATTATGTTATATATTTTAAAACAGTATATCTAAAAAGTAGTCAGGACACAGCACCTAAAACAAGTAACCTGCTAGATTATGTTAATAACTAGTTTCACCGCGCGATCTGTAATCAGTGATGGACTACAATTTGTAAGTGTCTACGCAAATCAGGTGGCTTTAAAGCCATTTAAATCTTATATACTAAAACAAAACACGGTTTATGTGTTGTTTTAGAGCTTGACAGTTGCATGCAACATTTACTTATTACATATAAAAACGTCTAGGCCAAATATTCTTGAAAATAATTATAACATTTTCACTTGTGGTGACTTTTTAATGAAGGTAATATTGCGTTTTAGACATTTTAAATCTGTTATGGAAACAGATGATAACCATATAAGAGCTTTTTAATGAACACTTAGACATTTACTGCCGATTCGGTTTAAAATAAACCTTTTTTTGTGGGGGGGTGTTTGTGCGAGTGTGTAGCGTGAAGACAAACTACCCACACTCCACTACCTGAAATGGCACACCACATAATCAGCCTGTAACCTCTCATCATGGCACCATTAAAGCTTCAATCAACATTTTCAAATAACCCTCAACCTTTTCCCTGAAACACAAACTCTGTAGACTATTATGCCGCCGCTCTAGCAGATGCTTTCCGTACAAATGATCGTTCGCTAATTTCAGATCAAGTCTTTCCGAAGCAACCTGGAGCAATGGCTTCATTTATTCTCCAGCTCAAAGGTAATAGCGATTTGGGAACGGACTTGAAACATTCGTGTGATCAGCCAACTGTTACGCAACTTTCACATCCGGTAATGTGCAAATTACAAGAAGTATCATAGCAAAACATGCTTAACCTTTACAAAGAGCAAACGGAATCTGTGTAAACATTTTACGTTTTTAAGCAACTTTGGTAAGAAGAAAACGGTTATTAAATCACATTATCGCATTAATGCCAGCTCCCCGGACGCACAGCTGAGTTCAGGCAATTAAGCAAAAACACAAACACCAAGAAGAACCTCATATAAATTCAAGGATCTTTTAATTGCAGTAAATTTCTATCAAACAGAGTAAGTGAAAGTAGCAGCGTAACCAAACTAACTACATTTTGGTTGAGCTACTTTTAAATGAAGTTTAGTTTTTTTGTTTTTAAGCTTTCCCAATACTGTGACCAAAGTAAATCAGCCCATAAGAGTCTTTAATAATCAATAACAAGAAGCAAAGTCATTTGAAGTGCACTAATGTGTGTTAAAAAATTAGACGTGTTGAACATAAGAGAGAGAGAGAGAGAGAGAGAGAGAGGAGAAGAAGAGGAAGAAATTAAGAAGTAGCTGCGTTAGTTTAGGCTAAAAGATAAAATACTTTTGAAAATGCATTTGCTTTAGTAAAAATAAAGAAGCGCATCTATTAACATATACAGCTAATTAGCAGGAAATTACGTGACAGCCCAAAGGCAATATGGGCATTTCTAGTAAAACTATAGTATGGTACGTTTTCAGATTTTACTCTAATGAGGGTATTTGCAAATGTCCTTCTTATGAATTTTTAGTCTTGTTAACAACCTTACAATTTGAGAATTGTGGGAATTTTCTCTTCAAGATATGCATAGTAAAGTGCTCCTTACCCATTGACTAAATCTAGCTCTTAAATGTAGTTTAACTGAACAGCGAACAGTCACTTCATAATATATTACCTCACTGACCTAAAGAGCCCATGGGCATGTAACATACACACACATTTGTTTTTTCTGTCATGGACTTTTCATTAAACAAACAATTCACCAATAAATAAATAAATAAAATAAGAAATTCACTGACTGTGTAAATGTTTTAGCTGTTTGATTCTGATGACACCCATTGACTACAGATGGCTTTTATTTCTGAGAAGCCATTTTCCTCTTGGGCTCTTTATGGCTTCTCCCCTCAATATAGATAATTTTAGATTTTACTGACTTTTGGGGACATTCTTTCCCCAAAATGCGTCGCTCTTGCACAATTGTTTTGGCGGTGCTCTTTGCAAAATTAATTTAAAATGATCAAAGCTGCCAAACACGCGCACACACACACATGCGCCAAATTTCCTGGTTTGGTTTAAATATAGCTCTATGTTTCACGGCATTTGGTTGAGGAAAATATGTTCTGTTGGGAGCAGGCCAGAGGGGAGAGAGATCTAATTTGGTATTCTTGTCGATCCCTCTGTATATTTGTCTGGAACAATCAGGTGATTACGGCAGTGGAGTTGGATGGCAAATCAATGGCATTCCTTTCCCTGTTGTTTCTCTCGCCATCTCATCAGGAAGGCCAGATTCAGTTCAGACACACAGAACATGCAATGCAATATGCTAAAGGTTAACGGAGCACATCGGGTCAGCCTTAATCAGATAGCTTGAAAATGTCAGTAGAGGGCAGAATCTTTAAAACTGCCTGAGCGCATTAAAGGAATAGCTCACGGAAAAATTACAATTTCGTCATTTTTCACAAAAAAGGAGGAATATTATACAAATATCCAACCTGGTTGCATAAAAATATGCACCTTATATGTAAACCGTTTTTAGTATTTTACTGGCACTAAAATACAGGTTCAATACGTGCACCCTGGTACATTTTTTATTACGTTGCTATAGGTATGTATTGCAGCAGTTCAGAGTTGAAATATCAGTGGACTGTCACTAGTTACTGTTCTATCATGTTGGAAATATGTTCTATACCAAATTCAAACCTAAAACCTACCCGATAGAGTTACCAAATGCAAAACTGATATAAAAACACATTTGTTGATGCAACTGTGCCATTTCAGCTTCCTTTTACACCGATTTAAACGGTTTTGTCAAAGCGTAGTTACACAGGATTCGAACCAGAGCTCCTCGTCCTCTCTGTACTCCGTGAGCTACCGAGCAAACCTATATCATCTATGAAAACAAATGGACACGGAGCTGGATATGTGTGACGCTAACACTTAAAAGCATTGGGTTACAAATATCCCAGCATTTTAATATTGTTTTGAAGCCATAACATGATATTCTTCAAGTAATTGTGTAATAATTATTCTCTATTAATCGGAAATTTGTGTGAAAAGGAATAAAAGGAGTCAGAGTTTTACTGCCTCTAGTGTTCATATGTTGGTACATATTTTGTGAAAAAAATTGATGTTTGATCTACATTTGTGAGTTTGGACATTTTAAAACACTGCCATGTGTAATTCACTCTATTCTTTAATAAGCAACAGGGACAGAGCTATAACTGAAATATAAACCTAAATTAATTATAAATATAGCTTCTGAATCAAATCTGTTACAGCTTGTAAAAAGTTTTTGTGCATTTTTTATTAAAATGTTTTCTGTGAATTGTGTCTAGTAGATGTGTTTCAATGGACTCTAACAGCTTTGATTTAAAGAAAAAAAACTGGAGGTCTCATCTTCATTTTTCACTTCACAGCTCTAACCTAACACCCGCTAATATACCAAGACATTACGTAAATGGCAGACTAGAGATGTTTAATAACTTCATCTAAATACAGCGAGGCAGGGAGTCTTCAATCAGGAGGACTGCGATGACATTTAAACAGGCACCTGAGCAAATTAAACCTGGAGAAGGTTAAGCTCTGTTAACACCGTCGCAATGTCAAAAAATCCTACATAAAGTTACTTTCCCATGCCTCTTTTATTTGAGGTGGGATTCAGTGTGATGGCTCACAAAGCCAGGAGAGCTCTCACACTGTGCTCTGTCTGAAACAATTATCTGCTTTTAGCTTACTAGGATTTGTAGACTGAGAGTACAGCGAGAGAAATGGCATACTGTCAGTGTGACCCCTTGGGGAGGGTTGTGAATTTGGTGCACCGTCGTCCTTTTATGTTTCTCAGAAGGCCTGGATGCAATGAAGACTTTACTTTATAGGCGTTTTTGACAAGGTAATGGTGCAGGAAAGTTATCCCATTCTGGATGGAGCAAAGTTATAGGTTGTTTTAGGTGGAGATGTGCTGTCAGATCTTTAAGCAAACCATTCGAGTGTGAAATTCATAACTCTGGGTTATCATTTTTAACCCCGGGTTATCTTGTTCCGTGTACATTTTAGGCATTTGGCAGATGACGCCAAGCTATTTTTCCAGTATGCGCATTCCCTGAAACAGAACCTATAGTTGAGCTATAGGAAGGTTTCACACTGCTCATCGAGTTTATTGATCCCCGGGGTGGTCCGCTTTTGAGATTAAATACTGCACATTTAAAAACCATGAGTTAGCATTCTTATTTGCATTTTCAATTGGCAATACTTATAACTTTAATTGGACAAATACAGAATACAATAAGAGCACAATCTGTTTGAAGAACATCTGTGTAAGTGTTGTCACACAAATCCACTGTGGTTGTCTTCTGAAACAAAGACTATATTAAAGGAAATGAAGACACTTTATTTATTGCAGAGGAGCATGTTAATAAGTGCTAACATTATTGCTAATAAGTATTAGTATGTACGTTTTTTTTTTTACCTATTGCAGGAGGATGCGTTAATTGATTAAATAAATTAGATTGATATTTTCCTCTGATGTTAAAAACTAAACATAGCACTTTAAAGTTTTAGCATGATTGGTTGGGGTTTTTTATGTACGTTCCTGTAGCTCAAATAGTAGTACATAGGCATCAGACTAATTAACAAAGAATGCAAGAACACGTCTTATTGGGTGACCTTGACTGCTATGAACTTGGATTAAAAAATAAGTACGATTTACGTATTGTGGTCATATTGCATTGCAAAACACTTCTGGATACCAATAAGGTTAGGCACAGGTTTAATGGTGTGGGTAAGGTGTATGGAATGGGTAATTACAGAAATTATTTACAGATGTAATTGCGCATAGGTATTTTTAAAATATATAAATGCAATGTAAAAAGCATGTATGTACACAATTAGTGCACTGTACCAAATATAAGTACACAGTAGCTAAGGCCACCTAATATAAGTGAGGCCATAAAATAAAAGCAGCATCTTTCAAAGGTATAAATGTAAAATTTTAACATCCATGCTCTGCACACTGTACACATTGGAAAGGGCTTTACAACCCATTAATTAACTGTCACCATCTTTCTCGCAAAAGCCTTGTAATTGTGAAATATGCATAACCTTCTCTGGCTTAAAATATGGGGTTAAAAAAGATCTCACGATTCACTAGAATAACTAAAATTAATTGAGACATCCTTCACTAGATATTCATTTTTACTTCGTGCTCAGACATTTCCATTTCCATGAAAATTCAATGCAGTGTGTTTTTTAAATGACAAACAACTAAATGATCTCTATCTCCCAGATGGCATCCTGGTATAAGAAACTGCTTATTGAACATTGAAAAGAAAAAAATATTTAGGTGATATAATCTCCCTCGTGTCCACGAAACAGATGCTTTAACGTTATTTTACTGGGAACTTCCTTGAAACCAAATTTGCCCAAAATCTGAGCAAAACTTGCTGTCACGCTGATGAATGATGCAATTAAACATTGGCATCTCGAACTCACAACATCTAATTCACCCCCCACATTTCACAGGTTCATTACATGCTGTAGATTTAATGCCATTCTTAACTAAGATATCCGTGAAAGCATTTCCTTTCTGCCGTGTTCCTAAATCGTAAGAAAATGAGCCCTGAAAAATCAATAGGTAAAGTAATTTCACTTTAGTGACTTCCAATCAAACACCAACCCAAACAAAAACACTCAAGCGCACTTTTTTTCCCCCCGATGCACAAGCCATGATATCACTTGTCTCCTGAATAAAACATGCGTCCCATTTTGATTCACTTGGCTTCGTCTTGGAGAAAGAGAGAGATCTGGTCTGATGGGACGTGGAGGAGAAGCAACGTCTAGAAATAGTGCTGGCACAAAGGATCGACTTATTCGCAGATAATTATGTCAATTATACAGCTCTGAAATCCTGCTTCCTCTTTACCTCAATAGCGTGCGATGAAGACGTCTGGTCGCTTTCGAAAGTCTCCACTTGAGAAAGTATGTAAAACCAGAAACCAGCAGCTCAGAGCACCTGCCATGATGGCACTCTTCTCAATATGCTAATTAAGGAGACAAAAAGTAGAAGATTTGACAAGTACAAGATGTCGAGAACACTTCTCAGTCACATACGCTGGAGCATATACAGCCGAGACGCCATTAATGCGAGCCCACACATCCTGGCTGCACATCCCCGAGACGTTTCTCCTTCTAAAACTTTAGCGAAGAGAAAAGCAACTTTGATATCGGCCGTGTTTATATCGGATGAGCGGGCTACCGTAATTTTCCTCGCCCGAATCAATAATATTAATCAAAAAAATGAACTGGGCTGTGTTTGGACAACCAGAAACCCGATAAGCACGGCTGCACCTGCGTTTCCGCACACAGATCCCCGGCTCTGCGCTTGTCGCTTTCCTTTATCCACCCGGAAGGTTTTCTGTGTGTGACACATATTGACGTTTTCTATGCATACTGTCACCATGATAGATTTTCAGTCCTTTGCCATAACTCCCCGCAGTCCTGAGCCTCACTGTTTCCATCAGTCCGTCTCTCTTTTCAGCCTTCTTTCTTTCTCCTACACACAAATTGATCCGACACGTGCAGGAGTACCAAGCGTCTACGCTAGTCAATCAATGCGTCCTATCGTTGAATAACAAAGTCTAGCAAGTACGACTATTCCCGCTCAGCATGAATAATTAAAGAGGGCTACTCTCGTGGACACAGGAGCTATATTTTCTTTTCTTATACTTCATTCGCACTAGAATCGGCCTCTGGGCACAGCATGATTTTTACACGCCGCAATCAACAAACCAAATGCACTGCGGGCTCCACAACAAATATCTGGTTTGATGTAAATCCTTAATTAGCAGACACTACTATACACTTCTGGCTTCCAGCTAGCTGCATCACAGCCTATATTTCAAAAATGTAGTTAAGATTTTTTTTTTATGGTGCTCAACATAATCAATGAACAGAGAGAGTAGTCTATTCAGCCCAGTGCGTCTGGATAAAAATTAAAGATGTTTATTAAAAGGCCGGTCAGTGAAGGGAAGCAGTGCTGTGCAATAACATAAGGATGTAACTACATATTCAAGATTAATGGGAAAAAAATTTCATTATATATCATACATTTGTATTTGTGTGTGTGTGTGTGTGTGTGTGTGTGTGTCATGCGTGGGACCTCATCTTAAAATTTAAAAGGCATCTGCATTTTCTTGGATAAAGACACACAAAAATATGAATGTCTAAATATTTAAGTTAAATAATATAAAAAAAATATATATATATATATATATATATATATATATATATATATATATATATATAAGTATATTGCACTGTACTGTACACAGTACTGATGTATTATTCATCATTCATTTTCTTATTTTAATAAGATTTTCTTTCATATATTTATTTAAATCTAATTATTTATTTATCTGTTTACTTATATGAATAATTTGATTTGAGGGTAAAATAGGGACAATTTTCTTTTAAATTGCAGCATACAGATATACAGCAAGTTTAGCATGCAAGATGATGACGCACCAGCCAATGTATTATTATAGGAAATAAATTTGTTATAGCACAGAATGTAAAATCGTAAAAGTGGGGTAAGAAGCCCCCTACTTACCTTTAAAGGACTTTATGTATAGGTAGCCTTTATATATGAGCTATTTTGACATTGTAGTTCAATAACGGATGACAAAGAAATATGTGAAGATACATGAAGCAAAAGCGTGAAAGCAAATCCATCTATTTATCTATCTATGTAGCTGCTAACAAACAACACCGAGGTTGAGGTAAATACTGAGGAAGACTCAGGAAGTGTCTGCACAGATCACAGCCCTGCAGTGTCGACATATTGTTGAAGATGATCTCTGAGGAACTAACTAGTCCAATCCACCCACTTCAATCGCTCTCTTTGAGAACTTTTTGAATGCGTCTCATTGTTCTTTGTCATTTCCTTCTCTCGTTTCATTTGAAAAGACTCCACAGAGGAAGAGATGCTCGCAGGGAGATGACGAATTGCTGCAGCCCTCGAGAGCACAGAAATTAGCGCGGCTGAATGTAAATTACTGCCATTGTAAACGATGACAGAGGCGAGGCGACACCCAGATAATATTTTTGCGCTGTTCTCACTTCTGCCGTCGAGCTACAATAATAGAATCAGAGGTATTGTTTCATTTGTACTTAGAGCTTCAGAGGGTAAGACAGTGAGTCTGTTCAGAGTAGCTGTTTATTCAGTTCAATCCACCTCAGAGCACTTTATATGCGTTGCGTCCCTTTTCTTTTTTTATATTTTTGAATGAAACCATTCAACCGTGATGCACTTCGACTGTGTAACTATAATTCTGAAGGGAAACTAGAGGAAGAGACGGCACTGAAGAGTTTACAGTAGGAGTTAATGTCTCTTCCAAAACGAAATGCAACTTTCCTTGAAAATTTCAGCTATAAGCCTAGTGTAGCAGCGCCACCTGGTGATGTAGTCACATTACGTTTTTCCTATTTAAAAACAAAATGTTGCAAGTCTGTCCTGGCCCCTTATTCAAGCGAGATCTTACTATCCTGCCTTTTGTTTTCATTGAAGTGCAAGTTGAGTCAGTTGGCTGCATATACATGTAGAAGTCTGCTAAAAGCTAGTTTTGACTATTTATAGGAGCGCACTAGCATGCAGATGACTTTAATAGATATGGACAAAAACAAATACAAAGTGTGAAGACATCCGAAATAGTGCATACTTTATTCATATATTTTGATATTACATACAGAACATAGTGAGTTTTTTTTTTTTTTTATTAAAAAGCTGCCAACAAGCATATTAATACATATTTTGCCTAAATGCATCATTCAGTGAATGCAGACGTTGATTAATTCGTAAAGTAGATTTGCAATAGCGAAAAAAAATATACGTAAAATTCACTTAATAAAAATTAAATGCCTAATAATTTTACTTTAAAAAAACCGAATGCATAGTCAAACAAAATATAATGTGAATTGATGGAAGTAGAAATGTAGTGAGCTTAAAGGTCTCCTTTTTAAAATATCTTTAATACGTTATGAAATCAAACACCATCAAATCACGTTTAAGTTCAGTCGATTAAAAAAAAAAAAAAATCATAATTACTGTCAATGCAGATAATACACAAGGCACGAATTCATTATATCTGAGGAGTATAAAAGGCATTTTTCTCCAAAACGATAAGGCAGGCATGTCATAAAACTAAACTTTGAAAAAGACAAGAATGTTATGATGCAAGACAGTCAATACGGTTCATAAACCACTCAGAAGAAATATAAGTGGTCTAATGCATTGCATACTGCGAAGAACATGGCGAAGGCTTTAATAAAGCAAGATAGTTTAGCTTAGAAGCAGATTACACAGCCTCAGCACTTTCAGTTGAGCATAAACCTAGGTTTAGAGCTTGTTGTGCTGCTCCAGGCTCATTACATCATGCATTAGCTTCTGATCCCCCGTCTGACACAAAAATATGAGGCTTAAACATACATTAAATATCAAATACAACTCTCAGATCAATACATCAAAGCCAGGCCCACGGTGAAGACACAGACAGGGGTTCGACATCTGTGGCATTGCAGATGAAGCAACAGAAGTGACAAACGTGCTGAATAATCACTCCGAACAGTGTGAATATAACTAGTATTATCTTTATAAACATGCAAGTACATATATATCTATATATATATCATTAAACGATGTAAAAGTATTTGTTTGGTTTTGGTTGCAGAGTGTTAAGACATAAGAACATCTGCTGGTGTGAGACCAAAGAAAATCTGCTGGCTACTTTCTGCCATGGAAGACCCACTTCTACGACTAAGCCAAGATCATGTGTGGTCCAGATTTAGTTTGGTCTCCGTTCGTACTTTAAGCACCATAGATGTAACTATTGACTATCCTTTGACTCCCCCTACGGGCAAGGAGATCTACTTGCGGCCTAAGGTCTCCGCAAGCTTCTTAAGTCTCTTCTTCAGCTCCAGAGGAAACTTCTCGTAACATTTCTTACACACCGGCTTCATGTCAAATTCCACAAACTTGTTCCTAAAACACAAAAATTGGTATTAGGAGTGGTACTGGTATTAGAACCATTTCAACTAAAACTATCAAAAATAATTTGGGGTAATAAAAAAAAAAGAGGAATAAATTAAATATTGTTGAAAAATGGTTACAAAATAATACAAAAAAACACTGTTCTTTAAGATAACTTTAAATAAATTTAGGTTGAAGTGTTAAAATACTAAAACTAAAATTTTAATATATTTATACATTTTTTTATAAAAGCTAAAATGATTACTGAAAATATTAAATATTGTAATAAAACAAAAACGAAACTATAGGAAAAAAAAAACTTTATTAAAACTTTGATAAACATTTTGAAGACAGTGTCATGCATTAATTAGGTTTATGAGTGGCATCAATAAAATATAAAAACAAATATGATAATGGGAAACTGACAAATGAAATGACAAATGAATACTGGTAAATAGAGATGCATCTATATTATATTATATTATAACTATTGCTGATTGCAATAACCAGATTATTATTTTGATGATATAGGCAATAACTGGCTGTCATTTAATTTATAACAATTTATAATAATAACTAAATTAAAAATGTAAGAATTTTAAATTGACTACAACTGAAATTAGGAATCATACCAATCCAAAAACTATATTAATTTTGAAAAGTATTATTAAATTAATAGTGGTTTTTTTGTATTTGTTTAATAGTTTATTTACTCTTAAAGAAAAAAATCCCGCTAGTAATTAGATTAGATTATGGTAAACATTTCAAATTGATGGAAAAAACAGGAAAATAAGCATGCATAATTATATATATATATAACTAAATATCCATTATTATTATTAATAATAATAATAATAAAACTAAAAAAAAAAAAAAAAACTAAAAATGGTGAGGCTAAGAACACTAACCAATAATAATGAACGAGTGAAGCAGATGAGCATGAGAGAAAGGAGAGAAAAGGGTTACAGACAGACGGCGATGACTTTCTTTCGCCGTTCGCGAGAGTCACGTTCACGTTTCGCCAAACGGCGCTTCAGCTCTTCCGGCAGGCGTTCATAACAGTGTTTACACACCGGCTTGAGGTCCACCTCCACAAACCTGTCCCTGCAGGGCCACCGCCGGGGACGAGGAGGGACCAAAGAGGAGAAACCAGCCAAAAGGAGGGGGAAATTGGATAGAAAATTGGAAGAGGAATGGGTTTGAAGTGGGAAAGAGAAAGAGAAATGGAACGCGGTGGCATTTGGAGAGCGAGGGGGAATCGAATGGGACAGAAGTACAGAATAAAAGAGTTAGCTGGAGAGAAAGGTTAGTAATGATCCAAAGAAGTACATCACGGCGGCCGAGAGAGCCGATTTAAAGGCACTTCTGCACAAATTTAAACACAGCTACCGAACAATCGCTAAGAGAAAAAGGAAAGAGGACAGATTGTGATATAGGATGAGTACGTGTGCGTGTAGAATCACTTACTTGAGGGTGAGCTTGGTGTTACAGGTCGAGCACGAGAAGCAATTCACACACCAAGCCTTGTTCAGAGCCGAAACCACTGACAGAAAGCACAAAAACAGCTCAAAGAACTTGTTTTGTAATTGTTATATATTGATGTTTTAAAGGCTGAGAACTCAATGTTGATATCGTGTTCAAGCAAAGAGCGCTTACCATCTCCTTCGATCACGCGGTTGCAATGATAACAAACATCGCCAAAGAGCTGCGCGACACACAGAGCAGACGCTTTAGTCTCACGTTAAAAACTTTCATTACCTGCAAAACAACAGCCTTTTGAGATGAGAAGGGGCTTTGAAAGAAGAGCCAGGCACGCGTTACCTGGTTGTAGTGAGTCTCGCAGTAAGCAAGCCCTTTTCTCTCGTAATGACGGTGGCCCAGGAAAGGCTTCTCGCACTTGGCACAGACAAAATGCTGCAGAGACGCACAAACACCGTGAGCGTGGCCTTCCAATAGATGCTAACATCCAAACGTTTCAACTATTTTAAAAGAAGTCTCTTATGCCCCCCAAAGCTGCATTTATTTATTGTAACATATCACTACCATTTAAAATAAGTGTTTTCCACTGCAATACATTCTGGGATGATGATAAAGCTATATTATTACCATCCTTGTTCCAGACTTCAGTGTCTTTCATAAATCATTTTAATATGCTGAATTGCTGCTCAAGAAATACTTAAACATTTGTTTTTGTATGCTTTGAACAAAGAATAACATTTAAAAGAAAAATCATAAATGCCTCTACATTCACTTTTGATCAGTTTAGCGAATCTTATTTGATTAAAAGCGTTAATTTCTTTAAAAGCCATATCATCCGGTCACAACGCCGAAAAAAGGCTGATATAATGCCGTTTTGTTTAGTATGAGTTAAGTATTACTCAATTAGGTATAGGACTGTCACAATATTAACATTTCAGAAATAAGCTTTTCATAACAATAAAAAAATAAAAAAACAACAATTAAATAAAATGTTGATTAAAATTAAATATGAAAACTACATGAAACCTTTAGTTGTCTTTTTAAAGGTAAGCAGTCAGTAATAAAATAAATGCATATTTGAATATAAATATACAGACACAAAGAAATAAAATAATGTGCTTGAAGCTTAGCACTTCGTTGCTGAAATATTGAAGAAATCACCCAGAAAGTGTGATATGACTAATAAAATAAATCACCTGGCATAGTTTATTTTTACTGCATGATGTTTATATAATACACATTAATACTGATCTGATGCAACTTGACTGCACAGAGTTTAAATGAAGCTAGATAAAAGCAATTTTCTTCTATATTATTATTTGATTACTATTCCAAACACAAAAGACCGTGGCAGGTCTATTTTACTGCAAGCCCTCACAAACAGAAGCGATATCCCATGTCCAAGGCACAGCGGATTGCGTTTGCATTAATACCTCGCCAAGGCAGCAATTCTGGCCAATGCACACGTCTTTTTTGCTATCACCTGACATATTTTTATAAATATTACGGTGCACATTGTACTGGAATTGTCGCAACACCGAATACAATTAAGGCACGGACCTCAACGTGCCACTGTTTGCCCATGGCGTTGACCACGCGGCCCTCGATAGGACGTCTGCAGGCTCCGCAGATCGGCACACCCATCTTATCATGACAGGGGAGGCAGTAGAGTTCCCCTTTCAGCTCGCGGGCATCAGCAGTCAGTTCCTTGCTGTAAAAACGCACAACCTCAAATTCACATCGCTTTCAGTAAATGCACACAGCAGAGGGGCTCATTTAGTGTCAGACTGACCCGCAGTTACTGCAGTTGAAGTGGTCGGGATGGTACGGGTCGTTTTTGAAAATGAGGGGCTGTTCCTCGATGATGGCGTGACACTTCTGACAGATGTATTTCCCTAGGCCCCGAGCTTTCTCGCGGTTATGGCACGGACGGCAGAGATGGCTGGGAAAAGCAGACATGCGCATTTGCCAATCAGAAAGCTCGATCGGTGATTTGGTTCCACGTGCAGATATGCATCTCAAAAAGGTGATTGTTGTTGGTAGGACTAAAACCTGTTTTTAAAGGAATAGTTCACCCAAAAATGAAAATGACCTCATGATTTACTCACCCCCGAGCCATCCTAGGTGTAAGACTTTCAGACAAACACTGTCGGAGTCTTTTAAAAATGCATCCTGGCTCTTTCAAGCTCGGTGGATGGTGACCATTATTTTGAAGCTCCATAAACCACATATATCCGTCGTAAAACTAAACGATATGCCTCCTGGGGGTTAACACGTGTCTTCTGAAGCAGATACGTTTTTTAAAATGATAACCATCACTGACTACCAGCAACGACTGTATGCTCGTTCGCAAGGGAGTCAAGTTCCGGCTTATTAGAGGACCTCCGACTCAACGTATGCCGTTGCCAGAAGTCAGTGACTTGAGTTATAATTTAAAAAGAAGACATGTATTAACCCCCTAGAGGCCTATAGGTTAGTTTTACGACGGATTTATGCCATTTATGGAGCTTCAAAATAATGGCCACCATCCACCGCCATTACCAAGCTTGTAGATAAATTTTGAAAAACTGTTTATTGAATGCATGCAGCCTAGCAGTCGCCCGTCCACGGTCACCCCTCAACGGCTGTAAACTCACCGGCCGGCGTTCTTGACGAATCCAACATCGGCGAGCACGGCTTGGCAGATATCACAGCAGAAACAGTCAGGGTGCCAGCTGTTATTCATGGCCTTAATCACACGCCCAATTATAAACTCTCCTGTGGGAATATGAGGGACACAATTCACAATTAGCATAGTCAATAACATCACCTGTTCGTATGTTTGTGTGCGCGCGTCTCGTACCACACTGGTGACAACAAGGAGCAAACAACATCTGGAAATCATGCTCACAGTATTTCCTTCCCTCAAACTATGGACAGAAGGGAGAAAAATCAAACATAACATCAGCTCCAATGGGAATACATGTCAAAGTCAACCAAATGCAGACAGTTTGCAACCTGCAGACCTAATGTTACTAATATTTACATTACTAAAACATTTAGAAATTTATATTTCAGGTTTTTGCTACAAACAAAAATTGTATCTTCCTATAATTTACGAAAAAAAAAAAAAAAAAAAAAAGGATTGATATTACCCCTTCAACCCCTAGGCTTCATGATTTAATGCTAAAACGGGTTTAATTGAAGTACCTCATAAAAGAGCCCTTCAGGAAACTGCTGGAAGCACTGTGCACAGACGAAGCACTGTTCGTGATACAGCTCGCCGTTGCTGTTGACAATCTTCTCTGCTGGGGCAAATCCACTTTTACACCGTTCGCACGAGGCATTTGCCAAGGCATTGGCCATGTTGCTGTTAGAAACAGATCAATGTGAGGAGAAATGAACGGCAGTCGCCATGAGCCTTGATCTATCTGCAACAACTAAATGCAACAATATCATTTTTTTCAAAACCGAACTGCCGATAACGATCCAATCTGATATCAGCAGTTTTTTTTTTTTTTTAAATCAATGCAGAATGTCTTTACTTCTTTGTGTTGACCTGATCCGTCACTCTTCTGTGTGTTAAACATTTATATACTGTATATTTATATATAAAAGACATTTCTTTCATATGTCTAGCACATTGCACAGAATTGTATTATAATATGAAAAGTTCCAATATAGAGTGGCACTCCCTGCCAGAAAGCTTATTAAATATAAAAAAAATAAAAATAAAAAATATTTTATTTCAAATATTCACATATAAATCTTTTTTACAGCAATATTTGACAATATTAGTATTGTAATTTTTCTGTATTTTTCTCAAATAAATGCAGCTTGGGCAAGTAAAGTGTTTTTTCAAAAAACCTTTTTTCAACAATATTATATATTACTATGAGAGTTTATACGAAAGTATGAATCCTCTTTTGTATTTACAATACGAATCCACATTCAAACACAAAAACATCAGTGGGGCACAAGATGCAACGACAATGTAAAGTTTATCTTTCATATCACCACTGCACTTGCATTAGAAAGCCATGTTAAACTAATGCAAGCTAATCTTTTAAAAAGTGCTTTTATGACAATTTTATTAAAGCAAAAAAAAAAATTGAACAGATATATTTATCCGAAGATAATTGCAGGCCTTGGCTTAGCCAACAAACAGAACTCGATGTTTAAAGGGATAGTTCACCCAAATATGATTGAATTCTGAATAAAGTGTATTCAATTATGCATGCGTTTCACTGAATATCATTAAACTGAACGGATATCAGTATCCCATCGTCATTTGTTATCCTTCTCCTGGAAGTGATTGAAGCTGATGATTCCATACTGAAAACCCCCACGCCGTCTGCCTGGCACTTCGCGAGATATTAAGTTTCTCCATTAAAGAGTCACCAGGCAAGGCTGCAAGCAATGTTTACATCACACTAACAGAATTAGTCAGCCGTGGCCTGTGGTTACACTGCCAGACGCGATCTCAAATGACTCCCTGCTCTATGACATCACAGGTGATGTGGCTATTAGGGCACGGGGCGTCTTTACAACTTCCCCTCATTCCCTTCTCTGCTGTCACCCGTGTTAATGCAGACCGATGATTCTAAGGCCGCGTTCCCTATATGGTGAAGTGAAGCCCAGCAGAGAGGATCTGCTTGTGTACTATAAATAGATCATTTGTGTTTTAAAGAGAAGGAGACTGTTGTTTGTCAGTTCTTGTTACATGCAAGACCTCACAGGGAAACAGTGGAGGTGTCACACTGCTGTGTGAGAAACTGGGAGCTGTGCCATCTGTGTGTGTGTGTGTGTGTGTGTGTGTGTGTTGAAGATTTGCTTATGTCTGTCTGTACACCCTCCCAGCTGGAAGAATACACAGTGGAGCATAAAAGTTTGAAAGCCTAAACATAATATAACTATTTTATTTTCAAATAAACTTTTTATCCCAAATGTAATTAAAATATTAGATATTTTTTACTAGTGTTCTTACATAGAAACTCATGTACTGCTGCTCAAAAGTTTTGGGTCTAATATATATATATATATATATATATATATATATATATATATATATATATATATATATATATATATATATATATATATATATATTTTTTTTTTTTTTTTTTGTATGTAGCTTTTGTATATTTATATTTTGAAACATAACTGCAATTTTAAATAACTGCTTTCTATTTAAATATATTTTAAAATGTCACTTCTTCCTGTAATGGCACGGCTGATTCAGTCTTCAGGGTCACACGATCCCTCACAAATCATTCTGATACGCTGATTTAGTGCTTAAGATTTTTTTTTTGTTATTATAATCAATATTGAAAAGTTATTCTGCTTCATATTTTGTAGAAGCCATAATACTTTTTTTAGTAATCTTTAATAAGTCATCAACACAACAGCATTTAAACATTATATGCATCTTTACTATCACATCCATTCTAACAGAATAAAAAGTATTAGTTTACTTTTTTAGTGTAAACGTCAGCGCAAATTTTTCTATTTATATTTTAAACACGATCATTGTAATCTTAACATCTCAGGAAGCAGATCGTATCCATGTTTCCCCAGAGGACCTCCAGCTCAAGAATGCCTCCCAAAAAGCACAGACTGCACAAAACCACCAAGAAGCAATATTTCACGAGGAAGAGGAGCACAGTTATCCAGAAACACTTTGAGATTTAATATCACAGTCATGTTAAATAAAATGAAGGGATTTAATTTGCTCACAACGCATTGTACGGGAGGTTAACTACGGTATGACAAGACGTATCTAAACACTTGTGCTCTGTCTGTGTGTGTGTGTGTGTGTGTGTGTGTGTGTGTGTGTGTGTGTGTGTGTGTGTGTGTGTGTGTGTGTGTGTGTGTGTGTGTGTGTGTCCCAGGAAAACTCTACTACGGAGGCTAATTAGCTTAGCATCCGCCCTCATTTAGCAATCTATTACATTTCAGTTTTCCCTCCAAAATAAGCACAAATTTAACACAAATCGTTTAACAATAAATAAAGAGAGTGGGTGGAAAAAAGAAAGATTTTTTAAAAAGTAATTAGCCGATAGCTGCAGAATCTCTGGTTAGACGTTTTTCCGTAACATATCAAATTAAAAATTAAAGTCGCAAACATTGTACCTGCCCGTCATCTCTGACACCCCAGCATCCCCTTCAGCACACACCGTTTTGAAAGACGATTCAGATTTTATTCGACAACATAAGACGCCCAGCGGATCTGTTGCTTTTTCACTTTTTCCGTTCTCTCTGAGACAAAGATGTTGTGGAAAAACAGACCGTACACTCTGCTCGCTCAGCGGGTAAGGTCACGTGCTGCTCCGCTGGACTTCTGATTGGTTACATGTATCAGCTCCACAACCATGCAGAACTTCGAGCTTTATTTGTGTAATATAATAGAATATAGTGCTTTCAAACGATTCATCACGATTAATCGCTTTCGATATAAAAGTTTTTGTTCACATAGTAGATTTGTGTGTGTACTGTATATATTTATTATGTACATATAAATGCACACCCATGCATGTATATAAGAAAAATATGTTTATAAAGTACATATAGTTACATATCGTATAAATTGAATATAAATGCATGTAAATATATATATATATATATATATATATATATATATATATATATATATATATATATATATATATATATATACTTTTATAGTATAGTTAAATGTAAATATCACAAATAGTAAGTAAGCTTAGTAATCAAATATTATACACTCAGCCATAGTTCTTTAAAACTTTGTACAAAGCACAGACCTCTCTAAGAAACATACGTTTAATGTATATTCACTACAAATCTACATTAATATTATAACATTGGTAAGCACTGATTAATGTGCCCTCTTGTGGTTGTTTTAAGTTAATACGGAACAGTAGTGAAAGAGGCGGAACAGAGTGGACAGGCTAGAATCCACAGTAGAAACGAGCTACACGCTTCCTCTGACGTTAGCACTGTTTTACTCACTTCTATCAAATATAGACTTATATGGCATTGATTCGCGACAGCGCAGATACGCTCATTTAGAGTTAAAATCCTCAGCCTACGCGTCTGTAAACGTCTTTCGTCTCGCTTTAATCGAAAAACAGTATTATTCTGTTAAATGCGCACTGCATACATTGTGAAAGTATGCGTTTTGAAACTATGTTGCGAGCTTTTGTTGCATATCCACCACACGAGTGCGCTGTTGCAAAAAATGAAGGCAAAAAGATCTTGCTTCTGTGGTTCCGCCAGTGACACCTGTGTGAAATAAAACGGAAACATGCAAAGTAAATAAGATTGCAGTGTTTCTCTACGTATATGCTGTACTGTAACAATTAGCGAAAGTAGGCTATCAATTAATTTTAGCATTGCTAATCATATTGTGTGCGCGCGGATGTGCTTTGATAACAACAACAACGGTGACTGTAATGTATAAAGCAATTATTATTATTAATGGGAATTTATGCAGGCTGTCATTTACACGCACAAACCCAAATCTTTTGCCTGTTATACCCTATAATTTACGTCCATTTAACGTGATTTTTGAATGAGATGCTTTGTAAGCAATCCAAAAACATTGCCATCATTTGCATTTTCAACAACTGTCAGTCAAGTTGTTAAACAGAAACAGCAGCTGATAGGCTACAGACTACAGAGAGAGAGAGTCCCTGTTATTAATGTGCCCTTATAAAGAGCAGCCGTGTCTAATCTTTCTGTAATGGTTTCTAAGCTATAATCTTGTAAAAGCCGTTACCAGATTTCAAATCTCTCATTTATATATTATCATTTTTTTGGCCTCTGGGTTTTGCCCTTTAGTCTGATGTCATCACCTCCTAGGTATCGTCGTCATGGATACAGATGGATGCGCAAAGGTCCATCTGAAGTTCTGGGGAAGAGAAATGCAATATTCCCTGATGAACATTCAGAGTTACGTAAAGATAGTATAATCAGCAGCAGGCCTGATAACGCTGTTCGTCTTAAGGTCATCACCGCTTTAGAGGAGTGTTGAGAGGGACGATCATTCATGAAGTGGAACTTTAGTCGCGCTTTAAGTGGCGTATGTCAGTCCTCGTCAAGTTTTCCTTTTGCCTTCTGAGATTTGAACTAAATAAGCGACTGTGTTTGTGCATGTGCGTGATGAGCTCCCAAAGATGGGCTTCACGCTTCACGTGGCAGAGGAAGAACATAGATATGAATCAACATCTCTTTATAAGTGTTTTTTTTTTTAAAATCAACTCTGGGGGGGGTGTAAAAATATATATCTGACACAGCAAAGAACTTTGATGCATTCAGAATTTAAAAAATCAGTTATAAGAGCATGTAATGTAGGATATTAGGTATTGATTTCACATCCAAAACATGATCGATAATTATTATATGCAAAATAAAAATAACATTTTGGCCATGTAAAAGCAAATTCAGCTGCATTGTTTGAGTTAATATTTCATTTCATGGTGTAATTTGCTCCTTCGGCTACATTTGTGTTAGCAGCATTTTTGAAACAAATATGAATCATACCAAAATGTACAATTAAAACTGAACTAAGCAATGAATCACCGCATAATTTGTGATGATAATCACATAATCAAAGTGAATCACCGCCAGGGCAAATATTTACACCTACAGTGGCTGAACATCCAGATAGATAGATAGATTCATCAAAACTTTTCAGTGCAATGGTATTTCAGAGAGTGGTTCTTGTTGCCATGTGAACAACACAGCTCATAAACATGTGATATGAAGCATGAAAACGCTGTGTGCGGTGTTTCTACATGTGGCTCTGCGCATCTGAGCGTCTCAGGGAAGTGCGGATGAAGGACAAACTATTCATAGATTACTCTTCATCTCTTTCGATGAATGTAGATTTCTAAGCGTCACTGAGAAGTGAGCCATTCACCGCGCATTCATCTCCCGTCCTGCCGGAAACCTGATGAGTATCACGCACACTATATTCATGTCTTTAGAGTTCTATTTTTAGACCCTTCATGTGTAAAGTATGGAAACCCCTCTCGGATATTCACAGCGATCTGCATAGAAACACTTGCTCTTTTTAGGAAATAAAAAAGGTCAAACGATGAAAATGATTCATGCCTTAATGACAATCAGTTCAAAACAGCATCGATGGAGATTAATATTGGCCATTTAACATAAGCCTACCTTTTTTCGATTTGATTGGCCATCTCAATCGTTTTTACATCGATAAATGCTGCTATGGGCTTCTGAGGCAGACCGAATAAAAAATAAATAAATAAAACATTTGTCAGATCAACAAGAAAAAGCAACATCAGTCTGGTCTTTCCTTAATGTCTATGCTGGACCCAGCTCTTCAAGTTGGAAAGTAGAGATTCACAAAGTTTCGAAATCTCCCATCGCTCCTCGATAGCGAGTGGTTAGAAAGTCTTTATGACGTTCTGGTCTCTAAATACAATCCTGCAGGATTTTTTAAACCCGTTTAATCATCCACCAGGTGAAAATCATAAGATTGCTAACCAAACGATTCGAGGCGACCTTCGGTTTTGTGGTTGAATCATTGCAAGAGGTCTATAAGGTTAATACACCTAAATACTCCCAACCCTAAACTACGATCATTAAAGCTTGACATAGAAGGCACCACTAACGATGCATGAAATCTCCAAATCTCCTGTACGATTTCGAACAAGAAACGCTTGCGATCTGATAATATGTATGAGATTATCGTAGTGTTAAACTCTTTAGCCTGGTCTGATATGCTTTGAATGCCGATCCATTATTTGACAATGAGATAGAGGAAGGGGTGGAGGGGGAGTTGAGTGTTGGCAGAGTGAGAGAAAGAGAGGGAGAGCGAGTGAGCGAGAGAGAGATAGCTAGTGCTGCCAGTGTCCGTACACCACACACAATCCCAGCTCTCTGTCTCTCTGTCACTTTATCTTCAGCAAGGGCTGCCCACTGGGATAATATTCTCTATCTGTCTTTCACGCGCATTAATCAGTCATTCTCCGGCTTTTTCTCTCCCTCATTATTTGACACTTTTTCTCCATCTGCTTTCTGTCATCTTTCTCTTTCACCTCCCTGTCCTCCTCCTTTATCACTTGCCTCTCACATCATCTCACAGACTGGAGAACTCACAGGACGCTGGAGGACAGACAGGTAAGACTGCGTGCGAGAGAGAAGTAAAAAGATGCTGTGCATGTTTAGACGCGTGGCATGTTAGATTGATAATCCATAATCTGCTTAACTGTAAAAGTCTCTTTTAGCTTCATTTATTGTTCGCCGAAGTATCATCTTGGTGGTAGGTGTTTTAAAATACTTTAGGAGACACAAATGAGACGGCCAATGTCATATGCTGTAGTAAAGTTACGATATTAACGTTGGCTGCGTGGCTTGGTCTTGGAAGCTTGTGTGGAGATATCTGACTTTCGGCTGAATCTGAAGCGTTTGATGAGATTTCTTCGAAAACTCACCTGTAAAAATATATTTTTTGTGAATGTTATGAAATGGTAAATCTGTGTGAATAAATCTAAAGACATTTGTTGCTAAATTTCACTGTTATTCCGTTGTGCTTTCCGACATTATGTTTATTTGAGTGATTTGCCAGACATCACAAAATAATATAGAACTGTTTTTGAGCGTCAGTGGAAATCTACGGTGACCGGGAGGGGACATCTTTGGTTCACTTAGTTTTGTCGTAGCTACGATTCGTTACGTTGAGGGAACGATATATTTTTCTCGTGGCCGCAAGTTTATTGCAACAAACAAACCGGTGTGACCATACCCGGGATTATCAGAAAGATTACATTATATCTTTTATTGTTTTATAAAAAATTATTATATTGACTGTATGCTATCAGACAATAAGTTCATAATAAGTTTATCCTGAAGAAATGTGAAATAAAGTAAATTGATAAAGTAATATTTGTATAGCATCGTCATCATTAATTATAGTTTTATGTCATTTTTTTCCCTTAATTTTGATCTCTGTACAATTTTCGACATGCCAACATTGAAGCTGACGTCATGCCACGTAGAGTTCTGGGAAACTGCTTTGTTTATCCGCCATTTTGAAAGGATTGCTATGACTCTCCGCTATCGAGTTCAGGGCAGGATTTTGATTTGTCATAATTGTGGAAAATGGCGTCATAGTTTGTCTTTCATGCTGCATCGAGAATTGCGAAAGTATTTTCGATCATCAGCATTCAGACCAATCAGCAGAGGGTGACTCTCTTAAAATGGCGGCGGCGCCCCAGCTTGCAACGCAGATTGTCTATAAAGCTTTGATTTTGCTGACGGGAATTTTTAATTTAAGATTTTATTTTTGCAAATTTATTCGGCACGTTGGTACTTTAAAATTTCCAAAGTGCCTTCTGTGTGAACGCAAACAGGGTTGGGGACATGGTAACATTGCCGGGTTCGGTCCCAGAACGAGCTCTGTGTGAACAAAAGCCAGAGCCAATACCGATCTTTGTGCTTTATTAATACTATGAATGTCAGTTTCAGGTTTTTTTAAGCAGTCAGAAAGTTTCTCATCAGTCAGTCAATAGACTAATTTAGTGAGCCGATAAAACGTCCCTCCTTTGAGACTCCACTAGAAGGTAACAAAAACAACAGGCTGAGATAAACAGATGTTTCTATACACGTCTGAAGACATTTATCTATGTGGGTAAAGTGACCTTGATAGCAATCCACACATCTCCTCATGTTGTTTAAGTTTTAAATAAAAGTGAAAAGCAGGTGTTTTGGTTTCAAGAGTTTGTGTATCTGTCTACCCGTGACTTCACCCTGAATTGTGAGGAGAACTCATCTGAGCATGAGACATATGGCTGCTGTCTTTTTCTGCCCTGCTTTTAATTGAAATTCCACTAAGGTTAAAGCAGGCGAAGGCTTACCTGTGGTCTTCACAGATGGGCTTCTAATGGCCCAAATTTTCAGTGTCATCTTTTTCAAACTAATTTCTTATCACTTGCTTTCCATCCATCAGTCCATCCATCTGTCCACCTGTCTGTCTGCCTGTCTATCTATCTATCTATCTATCTATCTGTCCTTCTGTTTGCCTATCAATCTGTCATTATCATCTATCTATCTATCTATCTATCTATCTATCTATCTATCTATCTATCTATCTATCTATCTATCTATCTATCTATCTATCTATCTGTCAGTGTCTGTCTATCTGTCTATCCCTCCATCCATCAAACTATCCTCCAATCTGACTAACTATCTAACTGGCTGCCCATCTTTTGTGTGTAAAACGTTCTTTCTTCATGTCTTATTGCAGATTTTTTTGTCCTCTTTAACATTATCTCCATGTCTGTCCTTCTGTTTTCCTCCGCTCTTCCTGTTCACAACCGGCTGGAATCTCGCTGTCACTTTGACAGATCTATGTTGTGATGGATTTGCGTGTGTATCCATCTATAGAGCCATAAAATATTTGTGCGTCCATTTTATGGCTCCGAGGGTCATGAATTTGGAATGGGCCCATCGGTGCTTTGTTCAGATCCATCGGGAGAGACGAATGCGGTGTGCATGTGTGCAGTGAACATGCGATTCCCGTTGTTACAAGTGCACATTAGTGACAAAAGATTGAACGAGTGTGTGCTGTGGACCGGAGTGTGATGTGGCCATTGTGTGATTCATAATTAATGCTATTATTTTCATAATTTATATGAATGGGTACAGTAGTTGGGGGGGAGAGGGAGTGGGCACTTAGTAATCAAGGTTTTGCTGGGTTAATTATGTTAACTGCTTTAAAAAAAGGGTCAGGCACACCACTTTACGAATGCAAACTGGTCTTTTAACAGCTGAAAGTAAATGAGTTTATTTTTAAACTCAGGGAGCGTTTATGCTGTTATTGTCAAGAAACGATTTCAGTGGCGCTGTTGTATTTAATGTCAAGTGTGTTGCCATGTTGTGAACACCTCTGACCGCACGCTTGGTTTGTTCCGTTCAATAATTAATGGATATAATTATAATTAACGTTATATTTCAGCAACATTTCTCAGCTACGGTTCTCCGCTGGGAAAAGCATTGATTTGGTTTGGAAAAGGAGAGTCAGGTGAAGTTTTAAAGGTGGAAAGGAAAGTAAACTCCCACTTGAAATGGCTGTATAAAACAGACTAAAGTGTGCATGCATGTTTGTGAGAGCGAGCACGACTGTGCGTTGTTTCCTCTCCACGGAAATCAATCCAAACATGGAGTGCTGGAGCGCTTATTGCTATTCAGGCGCGCGTCTGTCTGTATCATATCTTTAAATCTGCTAATTAACCTCATTACGGCGCTCAGCCTGCAGGGGATCCAGTGTAAACCAAAGCATACGCTCATACACACACAGATTCCACATGAAAACTTCTCCAACCCAATGCAGACTGCTTTTCCAGTTTAATTATAAAAAGCCAATGATTGAATAATTAATACCGTTGGGTCACCCTCAACATCTCACTAAACAGAGGCCAAGTGGTCACTGCGGTCCAGATAGATATGCTCTAAATAATCCAAACAGTCAAAGACCTCTGTAAAGTGCCAGCAGCCAAAAACATGACCCATGCAACTAAGATTATACCCTTCGATACACAAAGCACTCAATGCAAGCCTTCTGTAGATTTGCACAAAGCCTGATCATTGAACAAAACATCAGAACGCAAGCTCTAACCACACAAAATCAAGTAAACATGTTTGTTTTTGCAAGGCAAAATGATGGTGGTCTTCCGGCTTTGGCAGCTCACATAAATGACTGGAAATTGCACTTATTCAAAAACAGGCTTCACTGATACTATGGAACAAAGCATTTTAGCAGCAGTAAGGTCGTCAGAGCTAGTTGAAAGGCCCTATAAAATCTGTTTTATTTATTCCGAATTCAGTTTTTTCCATTTAAATTTTTTGGCATCCTATTTTTTCTTCGTTCAAATTTTTCTAAATTAGAACATTTTTGCATTAACCAAAACGCTCGTTTAATTAATCGAAACTTACAATATTAAACGAAATTCATTTTAAGGCCCTTTAAAATATGTTTTATTCCTTCTTAAATTCTTTTTTTATTTAAAATATATATTTAAATATTTAATACATTTAAATAATGCATTATACGTTCATTAAACAACAGATTTTAAAGCTGAAATTTACATAACTGATAACAAAAATGATTGAAAACACACAAAATGTACTTTAAAATGTGTAGTGTCACGCAAGGATATCAGGTTACAGTTTTTGACTGTAAACTATACGTTGATTTGTTCTATTTACTTCTAAAAACCGTACAATTAACATCATTTCACTGAAATGACCGGTTAGATGTTTTACACTTTAATGATCATTTACATGTGTTCATATTCTGTTTTTATTTAAGAGAACTGACCTAATGTTGATGTATCCATCTAAATTCTGTTACATTATGTAACATTCTCTATTGAACGTTTTTATGGCTGCATGGATTCTGGAAATCATAGGGCACTACAGTGAGTAGATTACATTTCACATATACGAGGAAAGACTCTAAATGATTATGAAGGAGAAAAGCAATAAAAGTTGCCCACTTTCTGGGAATAATTATATTTCTTCATTACTGCAGTTACAAAAAAAATGTCTGACAAAGTACAAACAGTGAAGAAAAAGGTAATGAATTCATAGTGATTTGCTAGCACTGGTTGGCGATTTGATTCTCAGGGAACCCAGTTACTGATTGAAGAAAAAAACATATTTTGAATGCATCGTCACTTTCATTACAGGTACAAGCTTTACGTGAGAAAGTATGACAGATGTGTTAAACAATAAATCCATGTTTGCTATTAAGATAAGTTATCCCAAGTGCAGTCAGGGGACCGAAGCCCATAATTTGTGCTGCTCCAGTTTCTTTGTTTATTTCATCACTGATTTGATTTGCTGCACTTAAAGGTTTCTGGTATCAGGCATCATATGAGAAAGTCTCAGCATCTGCTGTGCAAAAATAAATTGTAGAGTGAGAATGATTTACAGTAGACACCTGAAGAGGCATAGAGTGAGTATGTTTAACTTTTTTTTTGTTTGCTTCAATTGATTTCTCATTCAATTTGATTTCTTATATACAATAATGCTTTATTGAAACACAGTGACTGATTATATGACAGAAATATTTTTTGAAAGCAGCAAAAGTAATACATTTATATTAGTATTATTTTTATATTATAAATAAATATAAATTTTAATATAGAAACATATATTTTTTAAAATATATTTGAAGTATAGAAATATATTTTTTTAATATGTCAAATGTGTGTGTGTGTGCGTGCATGTGTTTGTATTCACATATACATAATAATATACACATTCATATATTATGTAAACAAAAACTTTTATTTTCAATGCAATTAATTGCGATAAATTGTTTAACGGATGGAGCTGTTGTTCTAATTTTATCGTTCTAATTTTTTCACATTATTTTTATTTTTTTGTGACAGTTTATCTAAGAACTGCCTTTAAGAAATGCCTAACCTAGTGTCATTCAATTGATGTTGACATCTACAGTAGCATGGAACATACACATCCAGAAGTTTTCCTCTGTCCTACTCTAAAGTTGTCTTTTCTCTATCATTCTAACTGAATACTAGACAGCAGCATTCTGCTGTTTGATCTCAAAATACTGCTGTGGAGCGTCCAATGCAGCAGTCCAGGACTTTGCGAAAATTGTGAAGTTGTGCTAGAGTCTGAGAACTTTAGAGATGATCCTGCAGTGATGATACAGAGGCATCAAAGCACTGACAGCACCTGATTCTGTCCGGCCCTTCAAAGCATCACCAGGACTTTTCTCCGAAGCAAAATAGCTACTTTGGACAACTCGATGCATGTCAATGTGAAGTAACACATATTAGTTCATCAAAACATTTGGATTTTTTGTTTCATTTAATTGCATTTTCTATACATATCGCTATGTCTGAAGGACCGTTTCCCGGTGTATCAGAGGTAGCTCAATGTCTAATCTTTCATAAACCCACAGCGTTCGCAGATAAAACAAGAAAGCTTTATAAAAAAACAAGGTTAAAGCGTTGACATTTGTCTGAGCATTTCTCTCTGTTGTTTCAAATGAAAGTTGAGGCAGCGACTCCAGCTCTCATAGATCCTGAGCCCAGCTTTCAGGCCTCACGGCTAAGAATCACAATGGGACTATGAAGAACAGATGAAAGAAAAGACAATCAAAGACAACTCAAAAAAACATGTTGAGTTTGCTTTAAGTGAAACACTTTGAAACCCACTTCCCGCACTGTTTTTATGCAGAAACTCTCATTAGTGTGGCACACATGAAAACAACAGTATTTCAATCTGTGTGAAAATTAGCTCAAAGACTAATAGACTCTCTATCTCTGCGTCTTCAGTTTTACTGCTGTAAGTCTTTACTGTTTGTCAGATGTTGAGTTATTGAATGACGGATGCTGTCACTGAGAGCTCCTCAACATGGCAGTTCTCTTTTCTCTCAGCATAGATCCTTTATTTTTGATGTACTACGCACAAGGACCCATATTAGATTTTTGCCACCCTGGCCAAAGGAGAGTAAATTTAATGACCATAAATCTTTCTTACTGGCCACAAAATTGTATTTTATTTTTGTATTTTTAATATTAAAGCTATATTTTCATCCCTTAGGCAATGCAATTATTCCAATGTTTTCCCCAGTGCATGTCAGCGTGTGACTCACAGCATTATATATGAGATCTCTACTGAAACTATATCTGACATTTGATTTTGTTCCTCATATTTTCATGTTGGTGGTTTAATCAGTGTTTGTTTATAGTGCAACCAGCAGACAGATTCTACCTTCTTTTTGGTCTTAAAGCAGTCAGGTACTTCATTTAATAGCAATAATAATAATAAATTATAAATTATAAAGATGATTATATATATATATATATATATATATATATATATATATATATATATATATATATATATATATATATATATTTATTTATGTCAACAACAATAATGCTGACAATAATAATGTTATTGCTAATGTTTTGCTATTTGAAATAGAAATATAGAAATAGAAGATGTTATGTTAGACATAATTGTCCATTTCATGTCCATTTCATCAGCTTCAGAAAATCAATTAATCAATTTTAAAATAAACCATATATTATATTTCCGTTCCTGTTAACATAAAATGACTCATTTTACTTGCATTTGGTGCCTAGTGAATGCAAATTGAAGACCCTGAACGTTCATACACGAAGCGGACTGTATTGAAGCCTGAAAGCCAATTTCAGAGCCCCTGGACATATCTGTAATTGCGCTCACTCCATTTTCCATACACTTTACCAATTAAAGGTCTACACCTCATCCTATTTAAGAGCTGTCTCCAGCCACCAAGGAAATTACAAGAACAGATGTTCAATCCAGCAGCTACGCACAGCTCTCATTTGAACCCTATAGACACTACGTTTTTATTGATTCTTTCATTTCCACTTGGATTCATAAGTGTATGTGCGACAGTTTCCTGCTGAGCCGGAGCTGGTTTGGCCGTATATAGCTGCCATATGCTTCCTGCTGCAGAGCTCAGGGCCACAGCAGGGTCTGTGTCCTAATTGAACTGTAATTGACTCAGCAGCAGGGAAGGTCAGTTTGTCACTGAGCACTGCATACAATAAGTTGTCGAGCCCTGTTACCTGATCTCACAGTTATGACTCATGCCACTTTTTATGAGATAAAACATGAAACTGATGCTTACAATTAAGAACACGCATACAGAAGCACCATATCAAGTGAAAGAGAGAAAATGTACATATTCAGTGACATGTGGATTCACATTGACTCTAAAGTAATTACCTAATGTAGCTGACGCTATTGATTCTTGGATTTCTGTCTTGTATGTGAACACTAATTAAAGACAACAGGAATTTTGCTGTCCTCACTATCCCGCTCTAGACACACGTTCTGCAGGAGAAAATGTATATTATGCAGTTTTCCCCAGAAAAAAAAAAAAATACAAATGATAATAATGATAAAAGTAATAGAATAATTATAAAAAGAAATCAAAGTAATTTTATTTATTATGATTTGTAATGTTTTTATTATAATAATTGTAATAGTTTAATGTATTATATGTATTGAAAGGCATTTTTATTTACACCAAATTCAAATCTTAAGAGTCAATAATTAGTTTTTAATATAATATGTAATTAATACTTATGTACTTTATACATTTTAAATTGTGTTGTTTTTTTTTTACTTTCCATTTATGAAAAAGACAACAAAAACAATTCAGTTTTATCGTCATAAGAATAAATTAAATTCTAAACATACAACTGAAATTTTGAATTGTAAAAATATTACAGTATTTCACATTTTAATATACCATAGGAACAGAGTATCTCAATGTGGCCAGTTAAACCTAGCATCATTAACCATGTTGCTACACAATTAATTTCGATGCATAATCGATATGTTTTGCATCGTGTAAAGGGCATTGTTATGCCAAATGACCGTCACCTGTAAGTGCTTGTGGATCTCTTTGAAGTTGCTCTCTCCTATACATTTGCACATTAATTATTCTGATAGAAAAAAAACAAGATCTCCGATTCAAACAGAGGCAGCATCTGCGAGAGCAGCCGCTGTAATAACGCAAGATTAGCTCTGTCGTCCTCTAGGTTAATTACTACAATATCGCTGAAGCAAAGGTTAAACAAAGGTGAGTCTTGTTGGCATTTAGCTTGGATATCCGAATTCCTCCTCAGCAGAAGCGTGAAAATTTGAGTCAACTCTAAACCTCAAGCGTGGGAGATTCTACGAAGGAAGGGTGAATTTTAACGCAGGAGTTAAATGTTTTAAATGAGAAGCTCTTCCAAGGCTGGTATTATGAAAATGTCATTGCACTTCTAGTGGGTGAAAAGTGATTTCAAGTGGTGAGACGTCCTGCAAACCCACCTGAAAATCGCTGTGGAAATGAATGCGCGTGTTATTGCCTTCTAAATGCATGTGTGTGCAGTAAAGGCTTACTTTGAAACAGATTGCCTCGAATAGACGTCTTAGGAAGGGGGTGTTCGTGAGTTTTTCTGCAGGTCTAATGATGCCTGTGTGTTAAAGATTAAGACGAATTTGTTCATTATTCTTTCCTTTACAACCCCTCGACCCTCAAAAACAGAGCAGAAGATTTCGAGGCTTAATGAAAAGGATGCGCCCGTTTAATCAGCCAAACAAACTATTTAATTAAACTTTCCAGCGAATTCTCGAGTCCCGCAATTCCTCGAATCAATCCGGCCTTCTTGAAAAATGAGTGTTGTAATCAGGCGGTCATTTGTAGATTGCTATTTCTACTTCGTGTGTGTGCGGATGCATCGGAGTCTGCACATGTGTGAGTGAATGGAGTCCTGTCGGAACTGATTAGCTTTGTAATTACTCTCCGGTCTCCGGTCAGCGCTAACAGACATGTTTAATGCTAGGCGTCAATCTACAGTCCCACGATGAAACGAGCGGGGAATTTTGAGATAACAGCACTTGGAGGAACGCAGCGGAGAACTGTGTCTCGAAGCTCACTTCAGTTGTGACAGGCTTTTCAAACTGTGTGACAGAGCCGAATCAGCTAACCAAACATTTGATGCGGATCCAGTCAGCGTTGTAGTACTGTGGAAGGGAACGTGATTTACATTTTTGGATGGAAATTGGAGCGGGGATTGTGGCGAAAGGAAGAGACAGATGTGGAGAAAAAGGAGGAATTATCTCTCAGAAACATCAGGGGAAATAGAATGGGAAGTTACGGAGCTGAGTAGCTAATGAATGGGAGACTATTGGAAGCAGAAATAAGAGCTGTTTGCAGACCATTATAGCCAGTCGACAAATTATTTAATCTATGATCATCAAAGAATCCGTACCTCAGAACTATAATAATCATTTCAGCATACTTCAGTCAGAAACCATATTTTTTAATTTTGATGATCAAGAAACATTCCTTCTTATTAGCATAGTTTAACATTTTGTGGAAACGTGATACATTGTATTTTTTCATTATTAGAAAGTATTGGGCAGCATTTAAAAATATATATCAGTCTTTTGTAACATTTTACTGTTACTTTTGATTAATTTAAAGCATCCGTTAATACTTTAGTATAGGACTGACTCTCACTGTTAACTAGTTTCTTATTAGCAACTACCTGACTATTACAATTTATTAAGGCAAATAATTATGTAAATTAAATGTGACCCAGCATCCTTGCTAAATAAGAGCATTCTTCTCATTATTCTTATTCTGAATCGTACATATAGATGAATCAATAAACTGAAAAATATTAGCTTTCTTTTGAGTTGACTTTTTTCATAAGATTCAGTACTGAACCATATGCCTCATAAACCCTGTTCTATTCCAAATCATATTTGATGTCAATGGAGCAGTGAACACACAAACAGAAACACACACCTTTTTTAGGTGCATTTGGAGTGGTTTGACTGAGTTAAGGACCTCCCTCCTCATCCTTCTCAGAGGGTTAATTGACTACTGTTTGTCTGAAACAGATGTTCCAGTTCAGATCTACAATTATTTAGTGAATCCTTACAGCCTGGCGTCTTTAAGAGTTTTTTTTTTCTCTCTCTCTGTCACTATACAATATTTCGTCTTTATCTCTCCAGCTTTTCATCACCTCCTGTCTGTTCTCTATTTCCCACCTCTTCTCTCTCTCCAGCCTTTTCTTCTTTCTGCTAAGTAACGGATTTGACATGGCGGGAATGTGGCAGACGTAATTTAGCTGAGTGGAATCAGCCACGGTTCTTTGTGCAGCAAAGCACCGAGTGTCCTGTTCATCTCTTTAAATGTTCTCCTCGAACAGAGCGCACGCTTCATCCAGTCAGCTCTAACGAGCGCCAATCAATTCCCTTCAAGAGCCTGCATGGATATTTTTTCCCCTTTAGGAAAGTGTTTATGTGTGCCTTAGAGACAGACGAATAAAACAAGACAAAGAGGGAGCGAAACAGATACGGAGTAAGGATTTCACAGGTTTAGCTTTTCGTGTAAATGTGTTCACTGTCTCCAGGGGCGTATACTTCTTCTCACTTTTTTGATTTATTGTGCTAAAACTTTCAGACAGAGATTTTAAACTAACGTCTAGGTACCGAAACACATCTGGATCTGTGGCTGGAAGTTAATTAGTACTGTGCATAATAAGCACTGACATTTTGTATATAATATTGTATAATATTTCACCATTTTGACACATTTTGACAGTTCTTGATCAATTTAACCTCAAATTTGACTTAAAATCATAAAAACTTTGCAAACCGTAGCAATGGACCCAACGTAGACGATGCTCAATTATTAAAGACACTTACAATAACGTGTTTAAAATGAAAGCATCAAAACAAAGAGACATTAAAACAGTTTTAAACAACTTAAAATGCTGGTTGAACAAAATACTTCTGTGAGATTATAATATGATTTCGATATTTCTGATTACACTTGTTAGGAAATTATAAAAATATATATAATGAATAGACGTGAAAGGTCCTTAACTGTAGGATCAGTACAATTTGGTGTGCTTGGTGTAGGGTCAGCGATTAAATAGTAGAAATTTGTGGTAGAGACTGAAACTGGTAGAGATGTTGCTATGTTGTCAGGTAATCTTAGCATTTGCGCACATTTTAAGCACTGCAGTGTAAAAACAAAGGTTTTTAAGCGACTGAAATGCAATCAGCAGTGAAAAGAAGTCGTTTAGCTACATGCACCCACCGTCGGAGAGGGACCGTTTCTAAGCTTTGTCAGAGAAGTGTGTGTATGTGAAGACAGTGCTCAAAGACCACGGGGGGTTATTTTTGCCACTGTATAGGAATTGAACGGTTAAATACACACACTTGTATGTGTCAAGTATCTTTCTAAACACAGTCATTTTAGGTCTTAAGCAAACAGGGAGACTGGAAACACACATGTCACAGAGTATTGGATCCAAGCTGCTCTTAATATGCATTTAGATCCGTATACATTTGATTTGATTTAATCGATTTTTAATTAAATTAAATTAAATTAAATTTATTACTTTATCCAATATATGTAGCATTTCTTACATATTTGTTCTGCTGCAGTTTTTTGTCCAATTGGTTACAATAGTCTTAATTAACCACTGACTAATTACTTGTCCTCATTTAGCTTGAGTTTGATCTATGATATTTCTATGGTATCAAAAATTGCTAACAAAAAAATAACTACATTGTGATTTAGAGAAATAAAATGACTCTTATTGCAATATAAACTTTTCCCCACTCCCTAGCTTAAGCCTAGTCTAGTCTAGCACTTAGCTTAATGGATGAATTCTCATTAGATTGAAGGAGGGTCTAGAAACCAAAATGTACAGACTTTGACCAGTGAAGTGTCGTCTTAAATTTCTAGAACTAACTAACTAGCTATTGTGTATATTTCTTTGCAGGTTAGATACTAACAGGCTGACAAAAGATGGCATTTCTGAAGGGAGAGATTACCTTTGTCTTCTCCCTGTGGGGTTCCCTCCTTTATGTAGCACTAATGTCCCTTCCACTGGGGGCAGAGGCACCAAAAAGAAGCCAGTACATCTGGAAAACAGGTGAGTTGACAATATTTCCAACATTAGCTTTTTTTTGGGAGACAGAATGAAATTCCTACATGTGGCCCCAGCTGATTTATGAGTGTTTTTCTTCCATGATTACTTGTTTCTGTCATCATTCACTCACTGCCATGTTGCAACAGTACAAACCTTTCGTTCTTCTGAACACAAATTGGGAGTTTTTGAAGAATATGGCCACTATTTTCCATATGAAAGCGATTCATTGAAAAGATATGACTCAAAAGATGTGTTCAGATACTTCTCTCATAGGAAGCTAAGGCTTTCCATGAATATCTAAAATGTGGTCTTTTGTCAAAGCAAAGCAATCATATGGCTTCAGAAGACTTTTATGCTGCTTTTTTGGATCCAGACACTCCTCATTTGCTTTTAAGAACAGCCAAGATCACCTTTCTGGGCTCTACAGAAGAAAACAAATGCAACAAATGCATTTTCATTATTGCATTAATTGTTTCTTTAACAGCGCACATGGTAAATCTTCATACAGATAAAAATGCAACCATTATTTCAAGGTTTTGAGACATGTTAAACACACAGCTTGTGTTTGTAAGATCCATCTATATGAGCCAGAGAATTCTGACACATTTTTTTCTAATCCAGTTGAAGAAGTCACTTATTAGGATTGCATAATCAAATGTGTGAATGACAGTGTTTGGTACAGTACAGGCAGTCGAGAAGCTAGGTAATGTACATTTCTGGTCTGCATTTGATAGAGGAGAACAGAAGTGCTAAAAAAATGGTCCACGTTGGATATTGATCTTTGTTGTCGCAGATCTTGAATCAGCAGGCATGTATGTACAGCACTTCAGAAAACTGTGAGACCATCTGCCTGTGTTATCTGTGAAGTCTGATCAATCTTATATCCAGCTGGAGTTGCACTGAGAATTCTTCATGTCGCCATAGCAACAATTGTTAAGTGTGAGATTGACAGCTCGCAAAGAAGAACAGAAGATTATTACTTGGCCTATTAATGCCGTCCAGCGCATCCAAACTACATTTCAAGACGCATACAATTAAGCACTTCTCCAGAACTTGTAACAAAACATCCTACATATGGCTGTGAAGACCTCAGGTAGAAACTTCATATCAGGCAACTGTGATTCTCAGTAAATAAAGACAGAAATGAGTATCCCTCAGTTTCTCTGGCTGGATGCAGGGACCAAATTGTGGGAGTTTTAAGTGATCTGACAGCTCTTGATTAGATACATCTATTCCATCGAACAGCTTTTAATAGGATATCTTTAGCATATTCGTTTTTGTAGGTGTTATCATTTTAAACATTTTTCGATATGTATTTCTTTGTGTAAAACGTTTTACAATAATACCATCCTTATATTTCAACAGAATTAATTATTTTATGATAACTAGCTGATTGACGGCTTCTTTTAAAAGTTTACTCCCTTATTGTAAAATTCAAGCGCTGGATGGATGGATTGATGCATGGATGGATGGATGAGTGGATGGGTGAGTGGATGGATGGATGGATGGATGGATGGGTGAGTGGATGGATGGATGGATGGGTGAGTGGATGGATGGATGGATGGATGGATGGATGGATGGGGATGGATGGATGGATGGATGGGTGAGTGGATGGATGGATGGATGGATGATGGATGGGTGAGTGGATGGATGGATGGGTGGATGGATGGATGGATGGGTGAGTGGATGGATGGATGGATGGATGGATGGATGGATGGATGGATGGGTGAGTGGATGGATGGATGGATGGATGGATGGGTGAGTGGATGGATGGATGGATGGATGGATGGATGGATGGATGGATGGATGGATGGATGGGTGAGTGGATGGATGGATGGATGGATGGGTGAGTGGATGGATGGATGGATGGGTGAGTGGATGGATGGATGGATGGGTGAGTGGATGGATGGGTGAGTGGATGGATGGATGGATGGATGGATGGATGGATGGATGGGTGAGTGGATGGATGGATGGATGGATGAGTGAATGGATGGATGGATGGATGGATGGATGAATGTCCAGCGCTGCTGATGAAGGCAACTGTAAAAATGCTTTATAGACAAAAGTGGTGATGATAATAGAAGTTTGGTGTGAAGTTGTGGTCAGTTCTCTGAGACTCTGAGTGAGTTTCCTCACGTGCTTTGTGTGGATCGAAGAGCAGCTCTGCAGGGCCACGGGGGTGATGATTCCTGGAATGTAAAATCGATACTTGTTTCATCCTGAAGGAGTGGGTCCACTTTCACACTGTGAAGAAATGCTCATTTGTCCACCTACACACTTGCTATTGTACTCAAGGTCTAATTTTCCTTACCTGTTTTGTTCTTAATTTTTCTTCAGTTTCCCTGTTCTGGAAATGAGAATACTGTGTGCAGACAAGAAAGCAAATTCCTGAGATTGTGTCTTAAAAGCACTCTGCCTGCTTGAAAATCTCATTTTAAAACCAGTTTCCCTGGAGTTCATGTAACTGACGTCACAAGCTGGACAGATAATGACTGTCTCGGAAAACAAGAGGGTGCAAATTAACCTTCTAGAGATAAAGACAGCTAGCATAAGGTTGTTCTCAAAGCTAACAGGCATGTACTAAAAGCCATAAACGCATTTTAATGCAGGAATTACTTTCATGCATCAGCCACACTCAGTCTTTTCAGCTGCACTCTTTATAACGCACAAGTGCTTCAATAGTGCCTTAGGATAAACTATCACTTAATACAGTGAAAGCATGATGTTGATTTATTTTCTTTCATTATTATATAGGCTGCTCTCTCTATATATATTTATTTATTTATTCATTTATATTTTTGCCTGTATGAAAAGACACTGGTGACCTCTCACTCTAACTCAAACCCCAGTTGCTAAAAAAACAACATTTGTTTTATATTAATAATAATATATACATATATATATAAATACTATAAATACAAATCTAAACATGAACATGCATATTATATAAGCTGAATGTAATTATAAAACATATACATATACAGACTGTTAAAATACATAATATAATACAAAATATACAATTTACATTATTACAAAAAGGCACCAAACACTTACAGGACGATCAAATATTTGTTTAATATTGACCAAACAATTCAATTTCTTCAAAAAAAAAACATTGACATCACAACCCTTACCAAAGTTAACAATGGTTTTATCATAGTAAAACTCCTTAATTTCATTTTGTGTGATTTCTGAATCATCGAGACCATAAAGTCAATCACACTGTATTAATAAAATCATATATCTGTACAGAACTTCAATTGTAATTAATATATAATACAGTTGAATTACAATTCATTTATTTACATTTATAGTTTATTAAAGTTCTATCTTGACCCCCTTTTGAGGCCCTGACAGTAAGTACTAATTTACTGTGGGGTGAATGAGGAGAAACCATCACCATGTACAGATGTTCACACACAGCCTTTCACAGAATTATAGTTGGTGGTCGTGAAATGAATAGGATTCCTGTTAAATCAAAAGCCATTCTTCTTGTAGCGGAGTTCTCTTTCACAAAAGACTATAAAAAGGTTGGCATTACATAGAGACTGAATAGATAATTGCATTATCTTTATGACCTTTATCTCTGACTCTAAATCTGGCCAACTACATTTCTTTCTGTCATTATTAAAATACTAGCTCCAAACTGTATGCATTTGATCTTACATACATTAACAGGAAATAAGAGAAAGTAAGCATATTGCAGGTTTTATTGTTGCTCAAAATGAACTTGTTAGTTGTCAGATGTTATTAGAACATGCAATAGTTAATGTAATTTCTGTCATATTTTACATCCAAGAAAACAAAAAAAGCTTTCCAGAGCAAGATCCAAAGCCTTTCACATTTAAGACGTCAGAATCCACCCAGACTCCAACCGACTCGTGACAGACCAAAAACAGCTCCATTTCCTTTGCTAAAGTGTCGGTGATAGGCAGAAAAGCACTGTAATTGCATCTGTGACCATCAGCAAGTAATTAATTTGTCATGTGCCCTATTGTTTCACCGTGGACGTATCCAAAAAGTGTGTGAGTGTCAGACCAGAACATTTCTTTGAGCTGCTGAGGGAGGATTTTGCCATCTCCAGAGACCTCTGGGTCAGGAAATGTGTTTTCTTTTCTTTTCTTTTTTAATGTGTAAACAACACTAATGGCTCTGACACTTTCAGACATCATAAATACATAATTTGATTTCTTTCGGCATAAACAGTGGTTGCATTGTTGAGTCATGCTGTGTAGCATATGGACCAATGCACTTGTTCATTACGGCAGCCAATCTCCAATTATACTTAGCTCTCTTATTCAGCTAAACAGCATGTGATTTGGTTTAGCATTGCATACTCTTAGTCAACTGTTTTAATATTACAAAAATGCTTTTTAACATACTGTAGTTGTGTAAATTCGAGTCACATTAGACCTAATATCTGGTTTATTATTATTATTCACTATTTTGAATGGTACTGTTCAGATGTTTTCATCTATTGCTGGATCATGTATAGCAACAAAAAAAAGTATTAGCAGCACAACTGTTTTTAAAATTCATAATAATAAGAATTAGCATATTATTTTATAAAATCATGATTTATGTTCATATATTCAACTGTTTGCATTTCTGTGATTAATCTGAAGAGTTCTCAGATGCTTGTAGTGTGTTTAGTATCACATCACAGTATGCAGTATGCATAAATGGTAACATCATTGTACTAAAGTATATTTTTGTAGGCTGAGAAGACTTCATCTCAGAGTATGCAGCTAACAATGCTAAGGTCACAGGTTAGATTGCCTGGGAATTCACGAGCTGATGAAAATGATAATTTTGCATTGTTGAACTTTTTGCACTAGAAGTATAGGCCAAATGCAAAATAAATAACATAAAAAGAGACCAATAGACAGGTGTTTTGAGTGTGCTGCAGAGGTGATACAGCAGTACAGTGCTGTTGATGCCGGAGGTCTTCATAATAGAAGTACAGCCACTGAGGAATCCCACCATAGAGAGAACTCTGGGAGCCTTGTGTGTTGTGGGTGATTAAAGCTTTTGAAATTTTGAATAGCGGAAAATAACCTGTCTCGGGTGTGTTTGAACCAAAGCATCTGATTGGTGCTAATGAAATATACCTAGCAGTGGAGGGCGATGGGTTTTGCCTGGGGCAAAAATAAAAACCTCTTGGAATGAAAACCAATTTCAATTTTCACTCAAAATTAGATTTTTTCAAGTTAATAGATTTAAAATTTTTAGATAATGTGTAAGGAAATAATGTGTATTCTCCCAGATAAGATATCCTAGTTCAAACTGTATCTCTGTCTTTGTGCTGCCAAAATTGAGTAAAACCACTCTCGATCTTGCCGACAGTGACTTTGCTTGCGATGCCCTGGGAGCGACCTCATCCCATCTAACAGCTTTAAGTTGCTGTGACACCACGGGACAGGGTCCTGCTCGTATCTCAGTTCTGTTTCTGTCCGCCTGCCTGCTGAGTTTCAATGATGACCACATGAGAGACAGAGGAGATAGAGGATCAACTCCCTGTGAGACATACAAGTCAGTCTGAAAGTTGGAAGAAGCTTGTCACAGCTGTGAGGGTGATTTTGTGTGTGTGCGTGTGTGTGTGCGTGTGTGTGTGTGTGTGTGTGTGTGTGTGTCTTCCAAAATGTAATTAATATTTGGAATTTTTAGAGTCTCAATGTTGTCAAATCAGATTTGAAAATATCACACTTTTCAAAATTACTGCACTGCAGAAACACTGTCTGACCGCAAAATATTAATGGGTTATGTTCATACTGTAATTTGGTGAGCGCCACATGTGGTAACTCTGGTAAGGATGTGAAAATCAGCTGGTCCTTGGTTTTCCTGAATCGGTTTATGTGTTTTTTTCAAGCAATAAGGTATTCATTTGTGAAAGTGACAGCAAATATTTTTACTTTGAATCCATGCTGCTCATTTGAACTTTCTATTTACAAAAAAAATCCTAAAAATGCAACATAATTCCACAGTATAAATAAATAAATAATACTAAGCAGTGAAATTGTTTTGAGCAGCAAATATTAGAATGACCATATGATACTGAAGAATGGGGTACTGATGCTGAAAATTCAGCTTTGCTTCAAAATAATAAATTACGTTTTACAATAAATTACAATAAAAAAACAGCTATTTATATAATACTCACGATACACACCGCTTTTACTGTATTTGTGATCCAAAACATAAGAAATCATCCCAACCCCAGAGTTCTAAATGCTAGTGTGTAAACCAAATCAATATATAATCTTCATAAGCATATGAAAAAAATAATATAATGGATATAGATCTACATTTCTGATAACGTGGTTTTCATCTTCCAGTAAAAGTAGAGTAAATGTATCTCCCTTCACAGCTAAAAGCGTCGCATTTTCCTTTCTCTCTCATTTTCTACCCCAAAAATGTCAGTTCAGACAGAGAACAACACAACAACAACCAAAAAAAAAAAAAAACCTCTTTCCTGGCGCTTTTCTCTCATCGCCTCAGTTCAAAGCGATTATTCCTACATCTAAAGTCTTTAATCAGCATGCCATCCATCAGAATCCTGATTAGCAGGAGATCTCTGTAGGACAGGCCTCTGCGGTTAAAGTTTTACCTGAACCCCTGCCTCAGAGTAAATTGATATTTGAGTAAGGAGGATGAGCGCGAGCAGTAATTAGACGCTGTGAGGACTGACAGTCTAATGATCAAATGTGTGTTCGGCTTTGACTGGAGGGGGTTTGGCTGACCTCGGCGCTCATACAGTACCGATGTCACCCCATATGGCTCTGTCACATGCTTTATGTCTGCTCCGCTGTGCATTAGCTGCCATTTAGGAAGGCGGGTCTCACTGGTGACCTCACCAGTGGTGTGATGAGGAGAACATGGTCTTTGACGTCCCCTGAGGAACAGCAGCAATGATGTCAGACTTTTACTGTGTGTTTGAAGCATCTGCTCCTCTCTTCCCGTGGCTTCTTTTTCTTTCTGTCCACTCATTTCTAATAGGGGATAAATGAAGCAGTTGTAAAAAGTGGCAGTTTTTTGCCTTCCTTTGAATTGAAAAAAGTATCACTAGGTCATCAGGTAAATGATTTAACATGAATGATCTGGATTGTTTTCGTGGCTGTGAGGTCGGAAAAAACTGTAGTTGCAATCTGGCTGAAACCTTGAATTTTGGTTTAAATAGAAATAGTTCGATAGACATTGTTCTGGAATGTTTAGGAATAGTTAGTCAAAAATGCTGATTAAAACTCTTTTCCATACAAAGGTAGGCAATTTCTGACAAACTGACTATTATAATATTATATTATATACAAAAATTTAGGAACCCATCTTTATATTTTTATAATATATATTTAATGCTTACTAAGGCTTCAATCAAAATTACAGTAAAACACTAATATCGTAATAGTTTATTTAAAACATGTTTTAAATGTTTTACTGACATTTTGACATTTTTTCAATTATAACGTTCTGTCTTTCTTTTATTTATTTATTAAAGAATCTTGTAAATTGTTTAAGTTGTATTATTATATTATACTATATTATATTATATAACTATATTATAATAAACACTAAAAGTTTAGGTTTTTTTACTTTTTATTTTTATATATTTTTGAAAGACGTAATGCAATAGTAAAAATATCAATGTTGTGAAAATATTAAAATAACATTGTTTATTTGAAACAAAAATATTTAATAACTTTATAAATACTTTTACTGTGATTTTATATGCATTTAACGTAACTGATATATTAACTGACCCCAAACTTTTAAATGTTCTTTTCTATTCTATTCTATACACTGTTCCAAATAGACTGATTTGCTGCATCTTGTTAGAATCGAAAGCTCCTATTTTCATAATCTTAGCAGGTAGCAAAAAATCCAGATTTTTTGTCATTGTTTTTCCCATCTTTTCCTCTCCAGTTCATTTCTTTTGACAGCGCTGTTTCTAAAGTGATTAAAGATGATTATCCTTCTTGTGTGGCTGAACTACATGTACAGTATTTCAGCTCTAAAGTGAGATAGATAGCAGCTCATCAGCTAATACCTCTCTTTGGGCTTTAATAGACAGCAATTACAATATGATATAATTCCGCGTCATATTCTGTCTGCCTCTCCCTTTTCTTCTCCTCTAGATGTATGGGGTGTATCGTGTAATAGTTGCGGTTAGAATTAGGGCTTCAGAGTAAGCTCTGTGTGGTGTGTGTCCATTCTGAAGGCTGGAGCACGCATCAGTCAGTACTTTCATCTGATCGCCCAGCGCACCAGAGAGTGTGTGTGAAGATGTGCAGTGCAAGGATCTGTTTGAGTGGCGCTCGTCTCCTTGGGGTCCCTGCCCCGGGTCCTCTCCTCCCAGCCAATCGATGTGTGACCGCTCAGCGTGGAGTGCGACGAGATGTGGTGTGTGTGAAAGCGTACCAGCGGCACCGCGGTGAGCCAGCATATGTGAAAAGCGTTTTCCAGCAGCGCGGAGCGAGAACAAGTGTTTGTTACCCTGCCCGATCGACTGCGTCGTCTCCTTCACCCACTGGTCCACCTGCGAGTACGTACCTCGCGGTCGAGCCCTCAGCAGCGCGCAGACCGCGATGCTGTGGCGCCCCACTCTGTATGGAGGAGCAGACTGTCTAGCCTCACCCAAATGTCCCTGCAACACGAAAGCCACCCTGCCCTTTGTCCCTCCGACCAACAGGAATACGGTTACAGTTTGTGGGTGGGGCCCTGGAACCTTGCAGACTTAAAGGGACGGGGCCTGTTGGAAAAGACCACAGTGGACTTTGGTTCGGGCTTGATGGGAAAAAACAATCAAAGCCGTACACCATCAACACGCTAGAGTAATTACCGTCAAATCATTATGATGAAAGAGGCCATAAAGAATCCTGGGAAATTATCATTGGCTATCAGACTAGGCAACTGCGCTGTATGAAGGCGATGGGAAAAACGCCATGCTAAGGTGGTAATGAGTGTAGAAATGCAATCAATTTAATGTCCATCAATTCATGAATCGATCAGTCAGTGTACAGTTATTAATTTTATTTAATGTGTTTTTATTTCTTTATTTTATTTTTGTGTGCTTCATCCACACCATAAGAGCAAAACTGCTTAGCGATACCTATCAAAAAAGTGTTTTAGATACTTTTTATTATCTAAGTAAAAAGACATTGTAAAGTCATACAAAGAACATGAAACTAGCACGCTATGAAATTGATCAATTATAGCATTTTACAAAAAAAGTCCACAGACTGCTTCAATTGGTTATTGCGATAATGAAGAGAGAGCTGTGTAATAAAAACTTTCTGTAAAAAGAAAAAGCAGAAAAGAACCTAATGTAGATGTATTCAAATTGTCTGTGGTCAAATAGAGCCGCAATGAGGACTCCATAATCTGACCATGAATAAATGATACAGACCTAATGCAGACAGTTATGCAACAATGTTATGCAATAAATTTACTTGTTTTATTAAATGCCTCCCCCACAGTGAGGATATTAAGTCTTCTGTATTAAGCACTACCATCCTGCGAGTGCAGATGGATTCCCATTTACCATATGATCTTTGTTTGCATCAAAGAACATGCTGATATTTATGTGTATGCGTTACTGGTTGCACTGTCAAATTAATGAATCTAGAATTTTGCAACTTCTGTTGTGGCGAGACGGAGAAAACAGAAGATATTCATACTTTTCTTTTTCCTGCTGAGGAAGATCCAAGTCAGCTGCTTTTTATTAATTTTTCATTCGATTTTAATGGAAATAGTACTTGTTGCACCTAGAAACTACAATAATAAGCTCCAGAGAGGAAACAGGACTGCCGTGTGTAGTGAATATTAAAATGAAGAATCATTTCAGAAAATATCCACATCCTGTCGAGCATACTATAGAACAATTGGGAATCAGTGAGACAAGCAAGCTATGCTTTTGATTTGCTGCAAATATTTTCCAGAAGTTCTGTGTATTCATATTTGTCTAAAATCGTAGCACCCACTGAGAGCCATCTATTGACAAAAAGGAAAAGAAAGGTGGTCTGACTGAACCAACTGCAGGAGTCTTAACAAATCTCACAAAAATTGTAACAAATCAGCGTTTAAGTTGAAACATAGTGAAGGAAGACTATTGTGCCCCCTTTTACAAAGATTAATATAAGTCTCAGGTGTCTCAGAGTATGTCTGTGAAAACTGTCAAATGACCCATAGACCATTCATATCATCATTTTGACATCAATGCCTGTTTGAATGGAAGCAGAAACAGGCTGTTTTTGTGCATGTCTCTTTAAATGCAAATGAGCCTGCTGGTCCCAGTCCGCTTTTCCAGAGAATTGGACTGTACCTTGGCAGTGTTGCCAAGTCCATGGTTTTTCCACAGGGTGGGCTACTTTAACACTGTTGCCCTTTTAGTGTCTGCAGGTTAGCGGCCACAATATGATATTAATCCTGAGTGTGAATTTCAACCCCGGGACCCCCACTGGGAGCGGGTTGGGCGAGTTTGCAGTAGCAGCAATTGAGTGGGTTTGCTGTAGAAAGCTCTGAGCAACCACTCTTTGATCCTACCTCAGTACTCTCCTGGAAAGTATCTTCTGATACTTTTGATTTATAGCTCCTGTCACATATAAATCTCATGCGTTTTAAAACCATAGTAGTGAGGGAGTGTCTCAACCAATGCCCAGCACTGTTTTCAGCTGATCGGATAGGACTTTGTAAATGTGACATCACACTTGTTTGGGGTCTGCTTATGATTTACGAGGATTAAATAAAGCAGCAGGTGGATATGTATTATTAAAGGGTGGTTGTGTTCACACACTGCCAGTGCATTTATGTTCAAACAACGAAGTGATTTTTGCATAATGGAAATTACTTCAAGGTTCAAAAATGTCCATATAAATCTGTATTTAAATATAGCACCTGAGTGGGATGAGTTTTAATTCCATCACTATGTAGACATTTTAAGTGTTTTTAGCGTATCAAACTCATTATCTGATGAAATACTGTAATATTATTTAATCAAAATTCTTCTGCTTTCTATTTCATGTTAATACCTTTTTAATAGTATATTGAAGATTAGCACTTGGCGATCCTATTTAACTAATCCACTAATGTTTATTCAGTGTCAGTTCAACTCTAAAACAAGCACACTACTTAATCAATATTTTGCAAAAAGCGCTGTTTGTTATCTATGCAGTAGCATCAATAGTGTTACCAACAATAAGATGCTAATGCCGGTCTTTATTGTCTGCATAATAAATTAACATCATTTTATGTCTTCAGATTATCACGATTCCCATTGCGGTTTACCAAACTTTTTACGCGCGTGCGTATTAAGCCAGACTAAACTTCTGAATAAATTGGTACCACGGAACACCCATCTCTACTTGGGATTTCATGGATTTGCTTTTTAAGCTTGTTTTCTATGCCAATATATTCCAGTGAGAATCAGCAGCAACGATAAAGCCTTGAAGTTCAGGCTAACTTGAAAAATGTTCTGTTTATGTTGCTACCTTTTTGTCATATAGCAGGACTAAATGCATACCAGCAGCTTCAGAACAGGCAGATGAACCTCTTTTTAATACAAACCAATACATAAACATGAAAATCCTTTAAAGTAACCCAAACAGTAACTGCTGATGTAATTTTTGGTGTAATCAGTTTGTTTTGTTGTTTTTAATAAAATCCCCAAAGAGGACAGTTCAGCCAACCAGTTAACCTGAAAATAGCAGCAGAGCGCCACAAACTATCAATCATCTTTTTTACAGCGGTACAATTCTTCATTTTACAGTGTCATAAGAAATGAGTAAAGATGACACTGTAAATTTTCTTCTCACCCAGCCTTTGCGACCCGCGATAACAGCCGGTGAACTTTCGCTCATGCGTGATGCCCAGACACCGCAAAGTGTCTGATTGATCCGGTGATCCCGTGTTCAAAAGAACATGTCCGGACCGTCTGATCAATCGCCTGCTTCAAAATCAGAAACATAGCCTGGAAAGAGCAGCCATTGGTGGAGAGAGCCATGCCCCGCCACAGAAGAGCATTAACCTTAATGTTTTGGAAGACCACTCTGCCACTGTGCCCAAGGTGAAGAGATAGCATTGGCAAAATCATTTTAAATGATAGTTTTAAAATTCAACTTGAAAATAAATTTACCAAAAATGCACATGAGCAATTATCCGTGCAGTTTCTTTAAAAATGACCACATAACTTTAAAATCATATCTTACTATACAGTTTTTTTTTCATTTTTGATAATTGTTGTGGAAATAATATAGAAAGAAGATATGTTGCTATTTCAGTTTTATTATGACTTTTTGAAAAGACTGGACTCGATGACTCTTTAGTTTGTCTTCAAGTGTATTTTATGTATTTTAATGTGTATTTTAATTGGCTGGGAAATACAGGTATGAGTGGAGGTGACCAACTGGAAACCATGCCAGGTGACCCCACTGTTGAGTCAGCAGGACCATGCATGCATGCTGCCACCAGCATCCTGTGGGCGTGGCATCGGACCCGAGAGGGATATTGTGTCCAGAATCCATGACAACAAGTATCATCCCATAGTAAAGAACTCAGTTTTTTTAAAGTCAACTGTGGATCATTAACAGAAATATGTTTTTAGTTAATATTTTCACACAATGTTACATGTTTTTGCACAATGGTAGTATCGCACATTATTATTTGAAATCGTTTTATGTGAGTATGAGTCATTTATGTAGTCATTAGGACTTAGTGAAAATCAGTATACAAGTGGTCTTGACAACATCCCTATCAGCTAAAGATTTCACGAAAAATTAAATGTGCATTGATCATCACAAATTTGCCTTCTGCAGGCAGTAAATCAGTATATATATATTTTAAGAGATCGTATGACAATGTAGTAACAATGCTGAGAATTTAGCTTTGCATCATATGAATTAATTAAAATGTTATCCATATTGACACAGTTAATATGATTATTTTAAAATTTTAATAATATTTAACAATATTGCTGCTTTGCTCTATTTGTTTAAACAAATGCAGCATAATGAACATTAAAGAATCTTACAGACACTAAACCTGTTTTACAATTTCTCTGATGTAGTTTTAGTTGTTCAGACTTCACATATCATTATCAACAATAATGTATTAATAAAAAGATTTTAAACTAACGACAAAATTTCACCCTAGTAATTGTGTGCATTATATAAATTTATGCTTATTAGGAGTATTGTGTATCGTTACCTTAGCAACAAGAAAAGTCCTAGGAATTTGCAGCCTATGAAGTGTGATCCAAGTCATTTTATAAGATTCCATTTGAGTGAAGATGATGCTTTTGAACACTTTTTTGGTTTTTCAGATCAGAGCACTAATAATATGTCCATCGCGTTACAACAACAAATGTGATTAACACAAATAAGAGTCTTTTTTAAAACATTGTTGGCATAAACAATGTTTAAGGCCCACAATAGTGCTTTCCTTTTTACTTAATCCTTCATAGGCTGTGTTAAATCTCAGGGCAGAGCAGCTAAGGGAGATTAGTTTCCTCTATATTTCTGGTTTTTGATTTAAATGGTAATCTCTGGCCACACAGATGGATTTGAATTACATTTATTTTTGTGTTTGATGCATTTCATATAGCTGATAAAAATATACCACTTTTTATAGTAAATCTCTCCGTTTTTCTTATTAGTGAATCGGCCTGTTGGCAGAAGCATGCACCGGACGCTACCAGCTATTAGCTGAGTCTTGCTTCATTCCTGTCAAGAAACATTTGTCCCCTCACGCCTTGGTCACCTGGGGACCCTGTGTCTCATGACCAGCTGTTTGGAACTTCAAGGGAGAAGAGGTGGGGGCAGAAAACATCCATCAACTGAATCCCTTTTACATCCAAAGCTAAATCGCACATTTATTCCCACCCCTGTCCATGGTTTCTCCTCTCAGTAATGCATAATCATGTGTGAATACCAGGTGTCAACATATCTGACCCTAAGCTGTGGTGCGCCCTCAGGTCAGCTGCATTCCCTGCATTTAGACTCGCCATAACGCCTTTTTCTGCATATTCCGTTTCTATTTCTTCTCTCACTTTCCTGTGCATATATATCTGGCAAGATATTGAAGCTGCTACGCATTTTATTTTGCCAGGTGTTAGAACAACCTCTGCAAAAGCGTTGGCATCGAGCAGGTTGCTGTTTTGAGTCATCGCTGTTATTTTGCCTGCGTTCACCTCACTTTTGGAGTTTCAGGGTGAGAACTTCGTTCTGTAATTAAGGAGTCATGAGGCGGAATCCGACAGTTGCCCTCACGTCAGCGGCGATGACCTGCGATGACCCGTCTGCTTCCAAGTGGAGTAGCGTCTGGGGACCCTGTGTTCCTCAAAATGGGCCGTGTGGCCCAGGATTCCAAGAACAGAGTCTGGAGTGTTGTCTGCCACAGGTATATATATACACAGCTCATTGTTTCCTTTTTCTTTCTATTTTTATGGAGTAGTTGACCCAAAACTGAAAAGTCAGTCTTGCCTTCATGTAGTTACATACCTGAAGACTTACTTTTATTCATGGAACAGAAGAAGGACTTATTTTGCAGAATGTCAGATGTGCTCTTTTCTGTACAGGAGAAAATAAAAGCAAACTAACAGTATCATGCCAGTCCATTTGTATATTTTCCAGTTATTCAAATATTTAATGTTATACACCATATTATTCAACCTGTTGTCTAATGTTGTAAGCCCTTTTGCCATTTGCCATTGCCTTTTACCAACAAACAAATTATGGCAGCCTGACTGATTATAAAGACCGATGATACTTGATGCCAACGACATCAGTTCTGAGCGTCTTGAGAGTACGAGGCGTTTTTAGGAAATATCCCACAACTATTTCTTCAGAAGAATATAGTATTAAGACAAATCATGGTGGACTGTAATTTCATAGTGTTTGTTGTCATTTTTGGAGCCTAACATCCTAATCTACTAACTTCCAGTTTGAGTTTTGGTGCCAATTAAATTTTGTTGTTATCATTTTTGCTGTTACTCAGCAGGAACCATTATATTGTTCAAAAGTATCAGTAAACACATTTATAATGATACGTAACTTTCAGTAAGCTGTTATTTTAAACTGTCTATTCATTAAATAATATTGAAAAGCTGTTAAGACTAACTGTTTCTCAAGCAGCAAATCAGCATATTAGAATGATTTCGATAGAATGATCACGTGACACTGAAGACTAGATAGTGATGCTGAAAATTCAGCTTGTATCACAGAAGATAAATAACATTTTAAAATATATTAAAAACAAAACATGTATTTTAAATTGTGCTGTAATTTCACAATATAACTGTTTTGCTTTGTTTTTCATCAAGGTAAATATGTAGCCTTATTTTAAAAACATTTCAAAAATCTTACTGACCCCAAACTTTTTGGCAAAAAAATCTCAAGGTATTATTCTAAAAACATGCATAGAGGTGATTAAAGGGAATGGATTCATTTAACAATGAAAATTCTGTCATAATTTTGATAGTATAACCTCAAGTGGTATGAGGGTGCCCAACACAAAGAAAGATATTCTGCAGAAAGTTAATCAGGCTGTTTTGGGTCACCATTTCTATACAATATTTTCCTTTGTATTCGTCAGAGCAAAGAAATACATAAAAATTTGGAACTACTCAGTGAAGTAAATGATGAAATACAAAGTGGGATTTTTTTGTTCGCTAAATGAGAATACCATTTGCATTTTGTGAACTATCCCTTTAATTATCTTTCTCAATCCCATCATTCTTCACCTTCATCTCTAATTACTTTCAACCTTCTTTTATCCCCATCCTCCAAACTCTTGATTAGTTATTTTTACTCCACCAAGCAAATGATCCAGCTATCTTTTAATCTCCCTCTCCTCCCAGAGGTCACGTGTGTATTTCTTATCCGTCCTCAGCTTCTCACTGAGATGAGTTTGAGATGCAGTTTTGACACACAACAGCCAAAAAAGGAGACATGGGTGTTCTCTAAGGTCTTTCTTTGTAATAATATCACTCATCCCACGTCAAGCGCAAGCATGTGTGTTAATCCATCAGTAAGTAAGCATATAAGTAAGTCGCCAGAGGGAGTTTCTTTCAGCATGTAAACATGTCATGTATAGAGCAGTCGCCGGGCATGACTGGATGCGTTGGAGCTGGAAATTTGACATCCGGCTAGCACATACTGTATCTGCATTAAACCTTACAGCGTCATCCTCCCAGCATGCATACCAGAATGTTCTACAAAGCGCCAAAGTAGAAGCTGAAATGCCAAAAACCATTACAGCTGAACTGCAGCTGGTTAATGTGATAATGTATTCTTGCTGAAATTTGAGTTGTAATCGCACATGCTTGGTTAAAGTTTATGTAAACCATAAACTTGATTTTTACATTTTCTGATGAAAAATTTAGTTGGTGTTTTTCTGTGTACTGCCATGGTGATAAAGTACAATTCTGTGTATATATGTATATATACACAGTTACTATAGTGCTAGTTTTGATCGTACTATGCATTTTGCTGTATAGGAAATTGCTTATTGGAAGAAGCACAAAGTGTAAGGATTTTTGCAATGGCCAGACATGGTTCATAGCTTCATTTGCTAAACTTATCCTCAGTTTTCTGTGATCTGACTGCAAGTTCGATGTTTATGAAGTAGCACGCTATTGAATTCTGCTGTCTATCAACAGTCCTGCAGTTCTCTAGCGCACTATAATGCACTTTTAAGGCTCTAGGTGATAATCACTCATATTGCTTCTTCTAACAGTACAAATAGTTGAAAAAATCTCCCTGTCTGCCGTATCAGAAAGAAAATGAAATAAACCATATAACGCAACAGGAAAGTGGTGATTACAGGGTCATAAAAATGCATATTAAGAGCTGTGTGCATCTTCAGTGAACGTCTCTTTAAAAAAAAAAAGACTCAGTTTGTTTCATTTTATATCTTAAACCTTGAATACAATTCAGAATTGATTTTAAGGCCTAACATCAATTGGTGAAAACGTTGCCCTTCCTGCATCTGAGATGTAATGGAAAATGAACTATTAGCTCAATATCTGATTCCTCAGAGGAGAGTCTGTCAGACCAGTCAGGTTATTACTGTAGCACATCTTTGTTCTTTTATCTCACAAAACAACCTGAAGGACACGGTATACTAATTTGATTCCGTATGTGTCTATTGTTCTTTCAATCTCTCACGAATAAAAAGATCTGTAGAGATCGTTTTTGTATATAGGGAGTTGATCTTTTTCCTCAGTTATAAGTTAATAATGTTTAGTTAATGTTTGGATTAAGTATACTCATTGCAAAAAAGCTGAGCCTACTAAAATGTATTAAAACTCATTTAAGTATATATCTTGGCTGTTTTGTTTTTCTTGAAACTAACAACATATAGTAAGATTAATGTTAAAACATAATCCAGAAAGTACCACTAAAATCTTCTTTCCTTCTTTATATTTATTTATTTGTTTATTTATTTGTATTAAGCAGTTAGGACTTCAGAGTATTTTTCATATAGTGAAGTTTAGCGCTAATGTTTTTAGCACCATTAATTATCAGATAATTATTTTCAGCTGTCTGGTAATTAAAAATCATGGTCTTTGAGAACAGAATGAGCAATCATAGTGCTATTCAGCATCTTATTTGCATATTATTCTATTTTAATTAAAGAAAAGTGATTGTTAGGTGCAAGATAACAGTAAACCGAATTCTCAGTACTTACAGCAAACCATGATCATTATTTCAATGTTCTAATTTTACTTGGCAGTAAATTTAATTGCATATTTTAAAAAAACAAAACAAAGAAAAAACACATTTCCTTTGGTTGTATTCGAAGATGTTAATTAAATGTGCATTTTATTAGGAAAAATAAGTGTTGTTCAAAAAGAAACTGTAAAAATATAAACAGTATACAGTATGTTGATATAATTAAAAAACTTAAAACAAGGGCGTTTTGTTGCATTTAACAGAAATGTCTGCCTTCATCTTTGTATTATAGGTGAACCGGTCCCTAATGGCCAGGTGTTCAGAAGATCCTCCTCGGTCCTGCAGGCATGTGAGATGCCTATCCTGGGGACTGTGTCCTGGGACACTGGAGCCCCTGGACTTCCCTGTTCCCCAGTCCTGCTTGAGTAAGCACCAGAGGAAAACCGACTTCGTCGCGTCTGATACAAGCTCTTCCTGAAGGAAGTGTGAGTTCAGATTGAACATTTGGTTCCGCAGTATTCAGTTTGTGCAGGCGTGCCAGGATGCGGGCAAATGATTCAGGCGCAAAGTTGAGTCATATTTTTCATTGTGATGATATGGTTATTGTAAAGTTATATTGTAATTATTACAACACACAATGAGGACAAATCATGAATACACAAAGCCCAAATTATAAAAACGTGTTAGAAATGTATAACGTTTCCGGCAGTTGCAGAAGAACTGAGTACAACAGCAGGCTTATTAAAGCTCTTCTTTGTGGCTCATTCCATTTAATTATTCAAATGCCTCTTTTAAACTGTACTCTGATTTACCCCAGTACAAATCTCTAATCACCGTTTTAAAATGATATTCTATTAATCTCGTCTGTCATCCCCTTCTTTGTGTTGGTGCAGCTCTTTCCAATGAATTATGATACTGTCTTTTATGACAAATTCACGAGGACATATCCTTTGTTTGACCCCTCAAACATATGTGCCTTCATCCCTAAAGCGCTCCTATTATGGGTAATGGGAGTTCACAGGTTTTGTGTGTCGCTAACAACAGGTTAACATGCATGCATAGTCAAAAACACTTTATTCTCTTATAATATGCATTATTTTTATTTGCTCAAACAATTAGCTTTTCCATTTTGTTACAAAACTACGTTCATGTGTGCAGTGCTGCTTTTTGTACAGCATTAACGAAACAGCTATATTTTACCGCTCAAAAGCGGCACCTGTGGCAGAATGAATTAGCATTTTCATTCAGACCATGAAAAGACCAACAAGTTTCAACGTAACGGCAGGATTCATTTAAAAAAACGACTTGTTTCCAATGATTGAGTCAACTCTTTCTTTTGAGAGCGTCTTTATAAAGCAGTGCAAAAATGTCTTTTCATGGCCACAGCGCCATACTGCATAAGTAAATTTCAAATCCATAATAGGAGCGCTTTAAATGCAGCGCGGATGGGTGTGTGTATGTATAGATTTTTGTAATATATATATTTCAAAGAAAAATCTTGAGCTCAACAGGCTGCATTAATTGATCAAAACAAAGGATATATGTGATTATATTACAACTGCAACAGACATTTATATTTTACATTTTACATTAATTTTATTCCACAATTTTTAGCATTCATTACTCAGTCTTTTGTTGTTATAGTCATGAAAATCATTCTTATAACTACTTTTCAATTTTTTTCTGAATCCTTCAAAGAATAGAACGTTGAAAGAAACAGTATTTGTATCACTCCTGAGTAACTGAATATTTCTTGCTGAATAAAAGGTAATGTAAAACATCTTACCCCAGCCTTACTCCAAACTAGTGTGATATTATGCACAGCTAATGATTGATATGTATATACAGTATAATACTATAGTGGATGTCTAATAAATGATTCTATGATGCCATTAAATCAATGTGTAGAGTTTTACTGAAGTGATAGATTTGTTGAGGCTATAAATAATTACTGCCGTAGTTGTTGGTATGCGACAGATTTGGGATTTAAAACTACTTTTTGTTATAGCTGGAAAGCCATGTCCTCCGGCCCCTAGGCTGGAGCAATGGAGACCCTGTGGCACACACTCATGCACAGTATACTGACCAGGATACTTCACAGCCAGGATCCTGTGTGCCAAACACACCATCTGGAGCGAGCGAAGGTAACAGCACAACTCACAGATGGAGAATGATGCCACCTGCCCAGACAGGAGTAGAGAGATTAAGCCAAATCACGTGCAGAGCCGGGAGCGGACATGTTCTGCCAAAGCGGTAGAACACAAAATCTTCCATCCTAAATTGGTCACATACAGATAGTCTCATGGAATATCTTTAGGTGTCAGAATCCTCCGTCTGACTAAACAGTCTTGTCCTTTACCTTACCAAAACTGGCTGCGTTGTCACACCTTTTAGTGAATGGAGCGCCTGTACCACTTCCTGTTTATCAGGTAAGCGTAGTCCTAACCAGACTAACCAACCCATTAGTTTACAAACTCTCAGTACTGTAGTTTCTTTGATTTTCTAGTAAATGCTACACTGCAGCAGTCCGTCACAGGATCATAATCCAGAGACCTGTTCTAATGGAGGTCAGAGTGCCCCGATACTCTTTATGAGGAGAGAGAATGCGATCCACCTCCTCTCTGTAGCGTGCAGGTAAAGAAAGAAGTGGTTTCATAATTGAAATATTGAAGTAAATGGCAAAAAGTTGAATAATCTGAAGAAAGGCCCAACAAGTTAGCTATGGTCAAGTCATTTTACAACCAAATCTCAAAAATTTTGTAGTTTCAAAAGCTACACAAATTTGGTTTTGGTAACTTAAAAAAAAGAAAGTCTCTTATGCATTGCACAGCATTGCAGCATTTATTTTCAAATACAGTAAAAACTATAGTATGTTCAAATATTATAACAGATTTTTATTTTACTATATTTTTAAAATATTAATTTTATTGAAATAGAAATATTTTATAATGCTATAATTTCACCTTAATAAAAACATACATTTCAATTAATAGCGTATAACAAAGCTGCTGTACTCCGCGTATCAAAATAAATTATAATCAGTTTGAAAATGACATAATATCATCATCAGTAGCTCATTAGTTATTCGTTGTCATGAAAAATCCGAACTGTGTACACTAAAACTGAACTTTAAATATCATTTTTCTCATTTGTTTATGGGTTTTTCTTAAAATTAGGAAAGTTTTATAAAGTACTCTAGCGTTTTAAGAACCTGTCTTTTAAATACCAAATGTAATCAAACATGTGGTGTTGGGCAATGGTAATGTGTATCTACTAGATGTGCCAATAAGATACAAAATGTTCATAAGGTATCACTGGATGTAAGCCAGACACCACCAACATGTTTTTCTGTGCGCTGATGTTTCCTGGCAGATGGCAGACCCGCTGGCATCAGTGCATTCTAGTACCTGATTCAGTGAAGGAGCAGGCTGAGCTGGGTAGGCCACCAGAGGCATGTGAGTATTAGCCTAGAGACAAAGTAAGTGACAGATTAGGATCTCTGTATGATTTAAAAGTTTTATTAGGAAAGTTCAAAACCGGGGTTACTGTAGGACGATATGCTTATCTAGCAAAGGAGATTCAGAAGGGACTTCTTGGCTGCCTGAAGGTTATTTTTTCCTTGTGATTTCCCCATATTCTCCGTCTTATAAAGCGTTGTCAGAGATGTCAGAGAGAGGACACAGCGCGGTGTGACATCCCAGCATCTCCGTCCCCGGGCACCTTTTTTAAAACACCCTACAATTGCTTCATGTAAATTTAAAAGGTGCTGGCCTATCAAAAGAAAGACACAGTAGGGATCCTTTCAGTAATGCGGTTGTATGGGACCAAACTCTGTCTATCAGTTTTGGGAAAGTAGAAGAGTATTTCTCAGCAAACAAGCGTACTTGGACTTCATTTAAAAACATGAGCAGAATGATTATCTATATGTAAATTGTTTGTAAGAAACCATTCTTCCTTAAATTATTGAGTGGAACAATTTACATAAGACGGTTATATGAGCGTTTGCACTGTTTATTCTGCTCATCATTGAGCAGATAAACTCAGTATGTTACAGCAGGCTCAAAATATAATTTTACTTTACTTGGGGCCCATTGGTGTAACTTGACAAAATCCCCTCAACACAATGGAAATAAGTCTCAGATAGCTGACAGCAAAACCATAAATCGCAACTTGTTTTATACATATTAATTTTTATATATTAGCATATTTTAAAAACAGTTACGCTAATAACAATAAAAGGACATAGATGACATTAAAGCGCCCAGGCTGACGAACATCGTGCTGCGTTAGTTATCATAGGAACATCAGCCTTCTGAAGGTAATGAGAAATTGCCGCTCCTTTGACAAGTCTGCGTTCAAAGCGACTAAATGGTGACACGCCGTGCTCTGCTGCTCACTCAAGTCTCCACTAACAAGGGGATAGGGATGATCCTACGATTTTTGGAAAAGGACCATGAATCGCACGATGCACAATATGCAAATCGCTACACCTCTAGGCCACAACACAACGGAAACATTTTACATATTTTATACGCATGTTGTAGAGATTTCATTGTGTTATGCGCATGCCAAAGTAATATATTTAAGGAATAATTCAATTTAAAAATGACAATCTGTCAAAAGCGCCCAAAATGGTGTGTTCCACTTAGAGCATTGTCACTGAAGCGCTCTTTTCCCTCTCCATCATGTTTTCAGAGGTAACGGTGTTGGTGCGACGATTCTCCAGCAGATATGACAGACTGTGTGAGGTGGGCTGGGCTGATGCCCGGCCCGGTGAGGGAATGTCGTGGTGCCTTGCAGGGATGAATGTAGCTTCACGCCCTGGAGCAGATTCAGCCAGTGTCAAGGTTGTGTGAAGTTGGCGCACCTGCCCTCCCGATCTCTGATAGGTAACATGCTCAACCATAAACCATGCTGATTATCAAAATGTTTTCCAAAGCACACACACCTTCCCAGATTCTCTTCCACTTAAAATCTCAGGTCGGAGTAAGAAGCGCTGAGATGCCAACAGGAGGAGACGTTTCCTCTGCTGGAGAGAAGAAGCCTGTCCTTGTTCTGAATATCAAACCAAACCTCAGGGTCCCTGGTCTCCTGTTTGCTCTCACCAGCAAAGAACATTGCTGGCCATCCTTTCATCCAAGGAGTTTTCCACCAAAGCCAAAAGGGCAGTCCAGGGGGCTGGCGAGCTCAGAGGAAGAACAGCGAGTGTGGGCATGGAAAGCGCTTTCAGAGCTCTTGCCTGTCTGGATCACATGGGACGACATTGGTGAGCCAGCCTCTGCAGCAGCCCCTGGTGATGCACTCTTTCAAAATATAAAATAAAGTATATATATATATATATATATGTATATATATATATATATATATATATATATATCCTGTGTGTATTTAAGCTGTAAAGCAAAACTGCATTTTCAACATCAAGTATCTAGTCTTCAGTATCACGTGATCCTTGAAAATCATTTTAATATGCTGATTTATAATCAGTGTCGGAAAAAGTTGTGCTGCTTAATATTTCTTAGACCTGTGATACTTTTTTTTAGCATTCTTTAATAAATTAAAAGTTAAAAAGAACATTCTTTTTGTTACAATATACACTACTATTCAAAGTTTGGGGTCAGTAAAGGATTTTAAAATAAATTCAGCTTTTATTCAGCAAGGATCTGTTAAATGAAGTGATGGTAAAGATTTATATGGTTAGAAGAGATTTCAGTTCGACTTTTTAGTATTATCCTTTTAGTCCGTGTACTGTGTGTGCTGTTACAGGATTAGAAGAGGAATCGTGTCATGTAGCCTGTTCTACAGACTGTAAGCTGAGCGAGTGGCCTCAACTGGGTCACTGCAGCGCCTTGTGGTGGGAGGCGCAGTTGTTCGCTCTCAGTGGCTGCGAGAGAAGCCTTTCAATGGAGGTCGACTGTGCCCAAAACTCAATTACAAAAATCAGGTGAGAATGAACGCTCACTTCAACTTCTACCTCATCGCCTTTTTAAGAAATCAACGTAATTAGTCCAAATAAGATATGAGTTGTTCTGAGAACTTCAAGTATCCCGAGACCTTAGCTGTTATTGATAATAGAGCTGTTCACAGTGTATTTAAATTAGCCTCTGAGGAAAATCGCTTGCCAGAAATTATACATGCACTTGTATGCTGAATTATACGTTCATTAATTTCTAAGTACTGTATCTTCATCTGTGTTGTGGAGTTACAGAGCACAAGTCAGTGTGAAAACCTACTGTATAATTTATTACACTCTGGCCTGGCTTTGGGGTCTTTCCAGGCTGCCCACTTTGAGAGCTGTTTCCACAATGTTTCAACCTCATTTGTTCTAGTAAAATGAAGACTGGAGAGGATCAAGACCTAGGACTGAAACATCTTATCCCCGCTTGCTTTGCTCTTTTCTTTTTTTTTTTCTTTATTTCACTCTCTTTTATTTATATTCCATCAGGGCAGGTCAAGAAACATTAAAGTTTCATCGATCTGAAGTGTGAGTCGGCAAGCATTTCCTTCAGCTCAGTTTCTCTCATATAAAATGAACCAATTAAATAACAAATCTACAGTTAGGGCAGACATGTTCTTAACAGAGCTTAATAGGTAAATCTCTTCATTTGTTCTTGTATCCCTTCCCTTTTTTCTTCTCTCCCTTTCTTTTACCTTTTCTCATTCTGTCTTTATTTTACTTTTCTTTACATTATTTTCGCCTTCCTCCCTCCACCACCCTCCTCTTTCAAATTTCTGTCCGCTTATTTTAATTTCATTTTCCCTCATGTTCACTCTTCTGGTTCTTATTCAATTTCTTTCCCTTTTCTTTTGCATTCTCATTCATTATTTGTGCATTACTTTCCCTTTTCATTTTCGTTTGTCTTTTCCTTCTTCCTTTTCCCTGTTCACGTCTGTTTTCTTTCCTTATTATTTTGACCTTTTCTTTCCTTCACTCTATTTTCTTTCACATTTCATTCCTGTTGCTCTCTTCCACATTTCCCTGTTAATTTCACTTCCTTTCTCATTTCAATATTCTGTGTACCTTCCTCTTACCTCTCATTTTCCTCTTTTCCTCATTTACTTTCCCTCTCTTTTTTGTTTTCTTCCTGCATCCATTCCATTTCCCTCTTATCCTTCCTTTTCTTTTCTTTTCCCATTCCATTCCATTCTCGCTTTCCGCTTTTCCTTTTGTTTCTATATTCTTTACTTTTTCCTTTCCACCCCTTTCCTTTCTTATTTTGTTTTCTATTTACCTCTTAATTTCCTCTGCCTTTCATCATATTTTCGATCTCTTTGTTCACGTTTAATTTCTCATTTCTGTACTGTTTTCCAATTCATTTTCTTCCCTTGCTCCTTGCCCATGTTTTCGTTTCCGTTTCTTTCCTCATTCTTTTGTTTTCCTAACTGCTTCTTTCCAACTCCTACGTGTATTTTTCTGCTGGTCATGCTGGATCTGAATATGCCACCAAAGGCTCAGGTGAGTACACTGAAGGGAGTGTGCGATTAAATGTCTCCATGTCCCTTCTGTGATGTATATGTGTGTCTCCAGCAGGCATTAGCACTTTGTATTTTTCTTTACACACACACAAAACCTCAAAAAGCATAAGCTATCTTGTCTGTGAGCAGGTGTCACGAGGTACTGCTCTGTGCCTCTGACTGCGGTCAGTACGTATGGGAAGTGAAGTCCTGGTCCATGTGCCCTTCTCGACCACCTAAGCAATCTCACGAAGGCTGTATGTGGAGAGGCTTCCGGTTGCACAAAATCGGTGAGCTCATCACCAATGAGCAACTAAATAAACGATTAATCGAAGAGAGTCAACAAAGATTTAAAAAGACGTCTTTTAAAGCGTCCTATTCTGCTGAAGACTGGCTCCACATTATAGTAGCCAATTTTTACCTCCCTTCCAGTGCAATGATAAAACAGATCCTGTGGCCGTCACGCAGCATAGGTATCTCATAAGTCAGCATTCAAAACCATTGGAGGTGGGTCACAGCAGTGCCAAACAGATTCATGTGGGGTCATAACTTTGCTAGCTAAAGATAGAGTGAGATGATAACTCTGCCCTTCAGACCAAAAGTGAGTCCAGGGGGATGACGCGAAACTTCATGAGTAATGTTATAACTGTAGAGAACAATGTTTTCTACTTCTAGTTCATGCTCTGAATGTTTTCACCAGAAATTGCTCCATTTGAAGCTCGTGAATGAGTCAGTTTTCACGGCTAAAGATAATGTTATTTGTTTGTCTCGGTATGAAGCTGCTTCGAAAACGGGAGGAGAAAAACAGTGTGAGGTCGTGGATCAATACGCTGTGCGCAGCGGAAGGGACAGCCAATAATGATCAGGGCCTGCCCTGCTACCGTGCTCCGCCCACTCGCGTGACATCGAAGTGAGTCAGTGGACCAAGTGTAGCGTGGTCAGTTTGACTAATGGAAGCGTGATTAATAAACGTCAGGATGGAGAAGCATCGCCATGAATGAATGATCAAAACGAAAACCATTTACTGCGTAGTAAATATAATGAGTTTGCAAGTGAATTTACAAAATGATTCACAGCAAGCAAGTAAAAACACAGGACAGATAACAAAATCAAAGTTTTAGTGTACCCATGAATCTTGAACTTTTTAAAATGGTCCTCGGGAGGATAGGAAAACCTCATCTCTCCTACAAGAAAGGACTTCATTAATGATTACATAATCTTTCTTAGATACCTATCACATCTAAAAATGTCAAAAGCTGCATTGAGTTTTTTGTAGTGATATTATAATCAGCCCATATTAAGAGAATATTTCTTTTGAGCTGAAATAACACGATTAATGGAAGCGCTTTACAAAATAAGTTCTCTCTCTGAAATGCTTCATATGCATTACTTTAAAAATATTGATAATGCAGGTCCCCAGTGGAATATCCCATATCCCAGTGTGTATTATGTATTGTTTTATTTGCATGTGTGATTCGTGCCTGTGTTCCTCCAGGACTATATTGAGGGTGATTTGAGGTGGAGGAGTAGAAGTGTCTTGAGGTGGCCAGAAGGAGATCATACCTGCCCTGATCTAAACCAAACTCAAGCCTGTATCAACAGGCTGTCTCAAATACTCCTACTCCTACTCAGGTGCTGCTACTAAGCATTTACACTCACAATTTATAGATGGCATAATGTATTTCTGTCCATGTTCTGGAGTGAAGTGAATTATTTGTGTATGTTGTGAGGACTGGAGCAGCTGTCAGCCTCAGTGAAAGCGCAGTATGCGGCGCCAGGATGGAGACCAGACTCCTGAACTGTGTCACGGCGTGACGGGAAGCTGGTGGAACTGGAGCATGTGCAAAGAGGTGGTGACTATTCTTTTCTCACTGGGATTATTTCTCCAACAAAGGCTCTATTCAGTTTATTTCATTTTTTTCTTCTCTTTTCCCCAGTTGGGTCCTTCACGTGGAAAGCTCTCTGCCCCTGCAGTGGCTGCCTGTTGGTGCCTGATCACAGAGTGGTCCACCTGGTCAGGATGTTCCACACACCTGTGGAAGCCAAAGTACGATCTCAACTGATGCAATTCCATAATAATGACAATAAGAAAGAAACCATTCTTTCCAAGAAACCAAAATTGTTTATTGAATATTACATAAATGTTTAATTCTATTTTATTTTAGAATAACGTGATGAAAACATGAAGTGTTCAACACTAGCCTGTAAAAGAGGAAACGAGTATTTTTCGCAGAGATAGCACACAGCTGTTACAACCAGAGAGACACCCAGTCATGCTTCCTTGAACTCGGCTGTTGTTAGGAGCCTAATTAAAAGCTTTATCAGTCTCATTCATCTCAATTCAGAGCTCTGCCAGTCCCATGATAAACTCTTCCCAGAAACAGCTTATTAAATTTCAGCATGCGAGTTCTCACACTGGACTTCAGCTTCTGATCCCATGCGTTTATGTCTTGTGTGCAATTTGCCAGGTCAAATGACACGCGATCCAGGGTAGTTTTGCAGCCCGCGGGTGAAGGTAGAGTGCGTCCTGTCCGTCTCAGCTGTCCCAGACTCGCCCCCTGTCCCATCAGGCGGTACTACAGCTGGATACTGGGGACTGGAGACCGTGCAGGGTGGAGGTAGTATTGACAACGGAACACCTGATTGAATTACATTCAAACAACAGCCTCTGCCGCTGAGAGCGTTGTCCTTTACATGCACAAATGAACAGACTGAAGAAATTCACATAGCTGAAGGCTACCTGCTTTCCATTAAACTGTCAAATTGAATGCATCATGTCAGAGTTTCCCCTGAGCTCATATGAGATAAAATCATCCACGCTGTGCCGTTATGAACAGCCCTGATAGAGTTCTCTTTTCTCATCTCAGATCTTTATGTAGGTGCTGCATCACATTAAAGTAAGTAATGGCAAAACTATATTCACAGATGTATCTGTCCTCTATTGATTCATTTCACAACTGAAAGCATACAGTATAAGGGGAATTGAGGATGAAGATGAATAAAAAACAAGCACTAAAGTGATCAAAAAGTGACAGTGAAAAGTGAAATATCCCTTTGAACTTTCTATTCATTATAGAATCCTGACAAAAATGTATAATTGAACTTCACAGAAATATTCAAAGCACAACCATTTTCAGCATTGATAATAATAAGAAATCACAATTCAACCATATCACAGGAATTAATTACACATTTTATAATATATATTTATAGACAATAAAATGCATAAATATATTGCAGTAATATTTTGTACCATGAGCAAATAAATGCAGCTTCAGTGAGCGTAAGAGACTTGACTTGGAAAAAAAAGAAAGTAAAAAAATATATAAATAACTAAAAAGTATACCTAAAATGTATATCATTATAAAGAAAAACTATGTAGTAATGAAGTCAAAAATTATTTGGGGGGTATAAAATATGCAATTGTAAAGTATATAATTACAAATAAAAACGAGTCAGTGGAGACAGCACACTTTCTTGGCCAATCAGACCAGCCAGAACACTCTCTGGCTGTAGATCATTCAGCGTCTTGGACTCGAGCCCATGCAGGAGAGCCCCTCACGGTGTTATGAGCCAATTATATTACAGGTTAAATCTGGAGCCGTTTCTTTCTACCAAGCAGATTTACACTTTCTAAATAACAGAATCCAGAAAAATGTCCTGATATATTTCAATGGCGCTTTGAAAAATGAATAATATATCTAAACAGCCCAAAATAACATACGCTATCTTGATCTTTTGATCTTCTAATAACGAAGGTGACAGGCAGCTGAAATCCTCTCTCTCTCTCTCTCTCTCTCTCTCTCTCTCTCTCTCTCTCTCTCTCTCTCTCTCTCTCTCTCTCTCTCTCTCTCTCTCTCTCTCTCTCTCTCTCTCCTCTCTGTTTGCAGGGGCTGACTGTGGCGAGGGAGTAAGTCGGAGGAAATATCCTGTGTAGTGCACTGGGGTTCTCTTTCAGGTCATCTCCTCGGCCCGTTCCAGTAGAGGATAAAATGTGTGTGGGAAATTCAGGAGAGCAAAGTCAGCGAGGTGGAGTTACTGCAGCCCCTGCACAATCCATGTCCCGGGTCTGCATCTCACAAAAAAAACAAAACAAAGCTTAATAATTTACAGTGACTGCATGATGGCGACATTTATCTAAATTAAGGGTTAATTAGTGATAAGGATAGGGTTAATTGCTTTTAATTAATCATACATGTCTTTAGGCTACTGCTTTCGTTGGCTGTAATTGGCTGTAATTTCAGGAGAATGTCACCTGACCAAATGGTCACCGTGGAGTTCGTGTCAGCTGCTGTGTGTTTGGATGGGAGGGAGTTTTGAGACTTGGGGCATGAACAGGCTCGTTCTAGAGCCGTAGTCACTCAGGTCCCGGGAGAACCAGGACACCTGTCCCAGCCAGATGTACGAAGGCTTGCGGCCGTGCCGAGGTTCGTGAAGCCGATGCAGTCCGACTGAGTTTGAGTTTGACACTGAAAACTGGTGGAACGGCAGCTAAAACATTTAGCCAGCACGGATTAAATTACTGCTAAATAGTATAACAATTATTTCAAATAAATTCATTTAAAATGTAAGAAATGTTGATAAATATCAAAAAATATTTATTGTTTTAAACAGTAATAATATTTGACACTATTACAACTTTGATAATATTTTTAAAGCAAATATATGGTGATAACAGACGCCATTTAAAAAGACGACCGACTCCTAAACTTTTAAACAGTATAATAAAATGTTTAAAGTAAATAAATCTAAATAATGAATGCATTTTTAGGTGAAATAAAGTCAGGTGAAATAAAGTTAAGGTTTAAAGTCTTTATTTTTTTACAAAAAATAGGAATAGTTTACAAGCAAGACGCTTATTAGAAGCATACTAATGTGGCTGTAAAAGCAGACTAGTGAGTCGATGAGTTAACCTGTTTAATGTCCGGACAGTCTCAGTTGTTTTCTATTTTACCTCTTGTTAGCAACCACCTGTTTGAAGACAGAGATAAAGCTTCCAAAGAAACTGGTACTGGTGTGTTTTTATTTTGTGAATAAGACACCACAAGTAAATAAGCACATACCTGTGACCTCATTTAAGACATTTAACCAAAAACCCTTTCAGAAAACACATTAATGTCGGGACGGTGGAAGCAGAGGATTAAAGCCACTCTATGTTTAAAAGAACACAATACTCATTTTTTTCTCTTCTTTTTCTTCCCCAGGGTTGAACAAACAAGCCCCTTTCTCTCTTCCCCTCGGACCCAGGTCCAGAGCTGCTGTATTTGCCAAACTGTTATTTCCTCTCACAGCTCTTTGAGAAAATAGCTCTAAGATGGAGAAGTGATAGACAGGAAGTGTTGTTCAGTCACTAGACCAGAAAAGCACTCTGGTGTATTTTTTTGTCTGTTTTTCCAGGAGGAACATGTCTCTTAGTTATGAATGGATGACTGGTGAATGGAGGCATAACCGTAGACTGGTGTGGTGCCAGCGCTCTGATGGAGTCAACGTCACAGGTGTGCACTTCTCCATCCTTAAAATATTATCAGCGTTGTATCTTATTTCACAGCTTTATGTAAAGGTCTTATAATGTCAGATTTCAATTTCAGCCGAATGTAATCAGTGTTTCTGTACATTAGAGGCTGCGTTACTCAGAAGCAGCCCTCTGTCGCACGACAGTGTCAAACCCTCCTGCACCAAACCCTTCTCCTTCTGCACACAGGTGACACCCCACAACACTGCCAACACACTTTCATCTCACAAAGCACGGCAATTCTTACTTATCCTTTTATTTATTATATATTATTTGTGACAAAAAACATTTAAATGAAAATTTGGCACATTTTCCTATCCCTCACTCCCGTATGGTTATTATTAATTCAAACTAAAGTGATTAAAAATCATTGTCATAATTGAAATCAAGCTGAAATTTATTAACGTAAAATTATAAACGTTGCCATTGCAACTGAGCTAAGTTGAAATAAACGCCAAAATGACTTGGACTAAAAATGATATAAAAATGAATAAAAAAATATTGAATTATCTGCAAAAAAAAGTATAACAATTACTAACTTACTAAAACTTGAATTAAAATAAAAATGGAACTTTCATAAAAATAATATTCAGATTATTAATAAATACTATAACCGTATATACTGTAAATAACACTAAAATAGCGCTGCCTTCCATACTCTGTGTGTGTGAAATTTGATTATTTTGATTCCCATTCGGTTAGATGCATTGCTATAATGTAATGCAAGTAATACCAAGAACAATGCTGGTTGCTATTGTTGTTACTGTTGTTATTTCTACATATAATTGTTTCAGGAAATATGAAATATGGAAGTGAAATATGATCTGAACGTGTGACACCCTTTTGATAATACAGCTACTGTTAAATCGTGACTTGGATAATGATAACATCACCCAGTGCTTTAATTGCTATAATGTAATATTTACCAGCAGTGAATAAATTTTAATACGAATGATGAACTATGACAGATCCTGAGAGTTTGCAAAGTGTGGTATCATTTACGGTCTCATTCACGGTGAGATCTAAACACCTTCATTATCACATATCGCGACTTCATCTCATCCTCTAACGCCTCGCAATTAACGACTGTGTGTCTGGCGTGTGCAGAACGTAGCACATCTCAGTATCCAGCTGTCAGCCCGCCACCACTCTTGATGATGTTTCTCATAAGCTCTTCTCCGTCTCTCCGTCAGAATGGAGTCTGCGGTTGTGAGAAGGGCTTCACGGAGGTCATGACCTCCCACGGGTTCCTTGACTACTGCACCCAGAACCCCGGGCTGACCATAAGAAGGCAGATGTGAAGACCACATGCAGGCCGCCTTCGACCAGAGCAAGCCTGAACAAGCACCCCATTAAGGACTGGGCGCTACAGCCTCGACCAGGTGCTGCCAACACCTATATGCTTTCCTGCAGAGTGCTGCAATGGATATTTAAGGCTGAATTTGCATCAACCATCACCTTGTCTGTTAGCTCTCAGATTGTTCCCAGTAAAGCGTGTTTCCATATCGTCACGCCAGCCGTGACGGAAACGGCACCAGTGCTTTTAAGAACTGCAAGTTTCTCTAGTAATGGCTGGAACTAATGCGCTTAATCAAAATCTTATTGGCTGGCACTCACATGCTATCGTCCCTGTTTTGATTTCAGCAATCGATTCCAGCGAACGAGACTATGTGATTAATGAGGCCAGCAGTTCAATCGTCCTTAGAGTGTTTTATATTATTAGTAGCAGTAGAATTCATAGTAGTTTTGTCATCTTATCAATTTCTTTTTATAGAAACACTAAATGACAAACAATATCTTAAGCGCCACCCTTCAGTCATCTATCATCATGTAAGGCTGAATTATCATAATATCACATTATAATGCTTGACTGACTGATGCCACACATTATTTATTATATCATGTGGATACTAAGTCCTTTAAAGTCTTACTGACCTTCAACTGTCAAAATAGATACAGGTTTATGGTAAAAACTCTGTGAAGGTAAACAGCTGGGAAAGAAATGGCATGTTTATATTAGATCTGTGTGGCAGCAGTGTAATATACAGCAAATAAATCAATAAATCACCGCTGTCCCGTCTCCTCTGAGACTCTAAACATCAGTCCTGTGCTCATCAGCGCAGCCAAAGATAAAATAGATAGTATGCTTTGCTAAAACTTTCACCATGGTGTTACTACTGATACATTATTACCTCTTTGCTAAAACATAGTAATATGTTTGGTAATATTATAATACGATCCCCTTTTGTATATCATCAGGGAGCAAAATCTGTCACACTTTATTTTCCCACACCTGCAGAGAAAAGGGTTACCAAAAATTTTTACCTTAACTTTTTCATGTTTTTGGGTTTTGTGGGTTGGTAGATGCACTGGGGACACAATTATAGCACTTAAACACGGAAACGTGGAATAGTTTGCAAGAAATTGAACAGAAACGCAACGAGGTTGTAAAAGCTCTGGACTAGTGAGTCAATGATTTAACCTTTTTAATGTCCTGACAACCTCGGTTCAATCAATCAATCGATTTTTGAGCACAATAAAAACAACCGTAGCTGACCGCTGTGACTTACGGACTCTACTAAAAAGACATAGAAATAGATTTTAAAAAATAATAATGACTACAGTGCGCTAAAAGAAGAAAATCGAGAGGAAAAGGAACACTGGATAAATGACACATCCTTGTACTCTATAAGGTTTGGAAGAAAGGTACGTTTTTAGTTTGGTTTTAAAAGATCACAGAGATATTCAGAGCCGCTTCCACTCAGAGCTTTAAAACAAACAACCAGTGCAAAGAGCATATATGCACGGGACATATGATCAAATATGCCAGTCTTTTTCATCCGAAGCGATTTATAGGTGTTTCTCCAATTGTTATCAGCCTCAGTGGTGTATTAAAACATCTTGAGACGTGTAACTTAAAAGTAATTTAAAAAAAAAAAAAAAAACACTGACATCTAGACAACTCTTAGACTACGAAATAAGTCATCCTTGCAGCACTCTGTTATTGTCTTTTTTGATTGACAGCTAGTGGTCGAGAGTCATTTTTCTCAACCAGAATCAAGTCAGAATGATTTACAAAAGCTGTACTTTGTGAGCATTACTGTACTGCATTTTGACCGACAGACGGCCGTGTCAAGTTATGGGTGTATGGGCTGATGGCGGCCGGGTTTGTCGTGATCCTCCTCCTCATCATCATGTCCTTCCTCCTGTGGTGAGACACGGCTTCACTAGTTTAATGTTCTTCCTATTCTCTCTTCTCACATTAAAACAATCAGGGTCCTAATCACCCTCCCCCGTCGGTTTATTTTGCTATAACGACTGCCTGGCTGAACATTGTCTCTAAAAGTGACAGCTGGCATGCGTCTCGTGTATAAAACGTGGCTGTCTATGTTCTGCACTCTAGTGGTGATAGTTCAGACCGCAACGCGTTGTTGTGCGAGCTTACGCGTATGCTGGTGTGCTTTACCTTTCAGTAAAAACCCGGAGGACAGTCCCGGCAGCAGTCCGCAGAAGGCGCTGGCTCTAGCGTACGACGGGGACGTGGACATGTGAGCCCACCGTGGGTACGCAATGCTGAAACATGCTCACAACGCACGTCTGGCATCTTTCAGAGCGCAACATAAATGTTTACGGCAGCGCACGAGCTGAGCACGACAGATAGCCAGGCCAGAGACGGCGCTGACCGGATGTTTAAACGACACTAAGACTAAAAGCGAGGCTGTCTGTGGAGGAACTGTTGAGGAGCTGCACAGAGGAAAATGTCATGCAGCCAGAACTGAACGCGGCATACGGTTACCATAGCTCGAGTGTGTGTGTGTGTGTGTGTGTGTGTGTGTGTGTGTGTGTGTGTGTGTGTGTGTGTGTGTGTGTGTTCATTCATGAGGGTGCCCATCATGAGGAAATAGTCCTGTTCGTCTTAAAGGAATCGTTCACTCATTTTGTTTTTGTTTTATTTTTCTTTCATTTCAAATCTGTATGACTTTCTATCTCCTGTGAACGCAAAAAGAGAATTTCACTTTAAAAGAGGCAGTTGTATAAACTACTTTTATGATGATTTTGTGATGTTTGTTTGTTTGTTTTATCCACATTCAGTGTAAATGTGTAAAAAAGAACAAACAGACCATCCTTGAAACATTTAATTAAAAGTCTTTATATGTTCTGCAGAAGGAAGAAAGTCATATAATTTTGCAATCACATAAGACGGATAGCAGAATAGTCTTTTATTATTATTATTATTATTATTAATTTATTTACTTATTTTTGTGTTACTACGCCTTTAATGATCCTTAAAAGGGATGGTTTCTGATGCACTACATTAGTGCCATCTTAAGTGCCATATTTTTCATTTATTTATGTTTTAAAACCTACATAGCCTTTCAGATAGCCTCCTTATTATGTGTAAAAAGTTCTTTTGAATTCACCCTGATAAGCTGCATTTAAACGCTTTATTATCCTTGTGACATGTTCTTTTGTAAATGTGTGTGCTGTGAATATTTTCTATCTGTGTCTTCAAGTGGTTTATAAATAAATCTGGATCTCAGAGAGGAATCTTATATTTAGATAAGGGACGCTTCGTGCGGGAGGCTGTTTGAGATTTCTCTCCATCTTTGCGGTTCTGGGACTGTGCTGCTGTCATTTGTGATCAGTATCAATACGCTGAGCCAGATTCTATGGGCCAAGCTCAGATTGTCATATTCCTCTCATGAATTGTAATTAGGATGTGCATTAGTTACAACAGATGAGATCAAATAAGGGAAAACGCAGGTGCCACACTGGTGTTGTATTTAGGTGCATGGGCCAGTAGGTGGCAGTAGAATACAATTATAGAAACCCTAAGTGCTAGGTTGCTGCTTGATTGTGGTGTGCTGATATGATGCTCTATAAGCATAAAACATCTGAGTTTTAAGCATTAGTGATCGTGCAATTTATAATTAACTGGAGCATATTTAATGCAAAAAATCAGCTTTTGTTATGAATATTAACAGAACTGTGTAAAATAAACAAAATTTTATTTTTAAATAATTTTATTATATTAAAGATTAAGGTAATATATTAATTTAATTTTAAATCACCCTTCAAATAAAAATATAGCAATTAAAAAAAATACTATATGCATCTGTGAATTCTAAAAATCATGTTTTGCAGCTTAGTTTTCACATCACCTTGTTTTTTTTCTAAAATATCTAACAAATTTTTTTTTTTTACATTAATTACATTAATACGGTTATATTACTGATTCGAACCCATGATTTCCATTGAACAAAAAATAGGCTTTTATACAAGGAATATTGCACACTGGTACTGATTCATCAGACATGTCTTCACAAGTTTAACGTCAGTGTCGCCAAATGTAAACGGTGGTTTAACGTTTAAAAAAATGCAACTGTTTATTTTTGCATCAGCTGTTACTTTAAAAGTGCCTATAACATGTATATCTTGGCCTCTGGTGGGTGAACCACCAAGCCAAGGGAGAGAAAAAAAAAACAAAACAAAAGGTTTTGCAATCTTTTTAGCCTCTGCATGCTATTAAATACTGGATTGTTGGCATAAATGCATGACAGAGAAATTCAATCAGCAAATGTGATTGATTTGGAAAGTTGTTGACCGAGCGAGGTGTTTGAGCGAGTTTTCTTCACACCTCACTTTGCATCAGGTCACTGATAAGGTTTTCCAACAGCCCAGATTTCGAAATTGGATTCATTGATTTACGAGGGGAGGTAAACGACTTTTTACTACTCTCAAAGGAAAATATTGTAGGTTATTTGGACCTTGAATTATTTTCTGTCTAGCTAAATTCAGCCAAAGATGATCAAATTACCCATTATAGGCAAATGGGCGGCCCACAGCAGCAGTCTTTTTGCATCAAAATGTATTTTGTCTCTCGCAATCTGGTTACTGTTGAAGGACGACATCAATTTTACATGTCCGTTTTTTGCGACACTGGATCAGATGTTCTGAGGCCTTTTTTGTAGATATGTGGTTGTTTTAGACACAGTTTACTAATTTAATTTAGTTTTCGGTCAAAAGAAGACCTCTCATCTCCTCATTCCTCTACTCTCGTACCCTCCCCTCCTTTTCGCTCCTCTATCAGTGAAGAAGTGCATTAGAGAGCTCTCGTTCTCGCTCGTGTCTCTGTGCGCCTTATCAGATGAGATAAGCTTGAGTGCTGAGGTTCTAATAGGGTTCCAGCCCAGCGGGATTCTCCTCACGTGCCCAAGAACAACAAACACATACATCACTGCACCTCGAGATCAGCTCCACTCCACAACAACACAGACGCTGCCCAAATCAACCACTTTCTTAGGCGCCGAGATCCCAGTTTACTGAAAGCATCTGAGGTTGCCCAGCATTTGCATTTAAAGGGATAGTTTACGTTCAAAAATTTTAATTCTGGCATAATTTACTCACCCTCAGATCACTCCAAACCTGACTTTTTTCCATGTCGGCATGTGCACTTTGACCGAAATCGATGCACTGTTTGTCACCGATTCAGCGTGAGCTGCGCTAACAAATATAAAATGTTACAATGCCAACACTGGTGCCTTAAATCATTGCGAGCGGTTTGTAATCGTGCCGTTCCACGATTGCTCACGTGCAAAAACACCTCTGACAGTTTTTTAGAACATCTTATAAATCCTAATTTTGTGATAAAGCTGCAATTTATGGTTTTCATCTTTGTTGTTTTTTTACTCATTCTAGTCCCTATACATTTTAAGTACGCGTTTTTACAGAAGAGCCGCATGGGTTAGAAACGACATGAGAGCGAGTCAATGACAGAATTATCATTTGTGGGTGAATTATTCTTTTAAAAGCGTGTCTTATTTGTTTAGCCGTTTGCCAGCTCCCCCAAACTCACACTATTGGTTAAATCGGAGTTGCTGTGTTGGGACTGACAGAGCACTCGAACAAACAAGGTTTTAAAGAAGCCACGGAGCTACAGTGAAGAAAAAGCGTTTATCGTCTAAAACATTGATATTTTCCATAAAGTGCATAAAACATAAAAACACAAAAAAAAAGGTCTGCCCCGGCAACAACAAGCTTTACCTTACGCTTTCCAGAGGCCAGCTCACCTTCCAAATATTAGTAAACCATTATAAAACACAAATACTAAGTGGAAGGCCGGTAATGAGAGAGATAAAAGAAAGTGGCAGAGCGAAGAAAAAGAAGAGTGTTGGCAAAGATAACTCCCGTCTCTTCATTACTCCCTTCTCTCTTTCATTAAAAGCCTTTTCCAGCTCCTCTGCCCCCGGCTGAAGACTCTGAAGAGAAAGTGTAATTGTGCATGGGAAATTAAGTCTGCGACTTGCGACGCTATTTAAAATACTGAGTCCCCAAGGGTAAGGAAGTCTGCTAGAAAATGACAACCAGTCTTGAGAAAGCTACTTGAGAACTCTAGCATGTCAAGCTCCTCGTGACTTAGTAGTGGAAGTAGTTTACTAGAAAATGAAAATTCAGCCGTTGTTTACTTACCCACATGTTGTTGTATGGCTTGCTTTCTTCCAAGGAGCACAAAAAACATCATGGCAGCTGTTGTGAATTTACTGAAATTGACTTCAAATGACACTAGTATCTCGAAAGTTGTTAAAAATGAGACATGGACTGTATATATTAAACTATGTCTTAATATGATAGTTTTATGTGAAAAACAGACCTTAATTTGAGTCCTTAGAAATTTCTTGACAGAAATAGATCTCCTGAGTGAAATAGCAATGACATTTCTTCTTTTCGGTTAGACCGTTTCAATGAATCTCTTGATCCATTTGACAAAACTGGTCTGGAGTTGATTTATAATAATAATTTGCATTTCAAAGAGTTATTTGGGGTGTGGGGAAATTAAATGCATTGTAGTATGCAGAGTGGTCTTACATATGAAGTAGACTCACTCCCTCGGTCGAAGTCGAGGAGTGGAGGGTCTGGACATATTATCTCCATCCAATAAACGAAGTGGAATGCATCAGGATTCCACAAATAAAAGTGTGTGTGTGTGTGTGTGTGTGTGTGTGTGTGTGTGTGTGTGTGTGTGTGTGTGTGTGTGAGTGTGTGTGTGTGTGTGTGTGTGTGTGTGTGTGTGTGTGTGTGTGTGTGTGTGTGTGTGTGTGTGTGTGTGTGTGTGTGTGTGTGTGTGTGTGAGTGAGTGTGTGTGTGTGTGTGTGTGTGTGTGTGTGTGTGTGTGTGTGTGTGTGTGTGTGTGTGTGTGTGTGTGTCTAAAAGTGAAGTGAAACAAGTCTAAATGATTCATTCACGAATCAGACTCATCCAGTTCTCAAATTCAACATACATTGCCACTTCTAAGTCTCGAGAACCTGATCAGTAAACAAATTATGCTTTTTCAGATCTTTTAAATTAAACAATGAATCAACTGAATCACAGAACTGAGCACAATTATTTATTTACAGATTAAACTCACTCACTTCTGACGTTGTTTACGTGGTTTACTTGCAAATTGACTCGAGAACTGAATCAGTGAACAAATCATTCATTTATTTGGCCGATCTTAATCTCTAATTTAACCCAATTCATTCACAGGGTTTAGGATTTGATCCTACGACTTCAGAGTATACTTTTATGAGACTTTATAAAGTTTGACTTCCTGGACCTTTGTCCAAGCCATTGATGCTCTTACTTAAACACACCGCCAGCAAGTTGTTGTTTTTTTCCATCATTAGTGGAAAAAGAAGTGCATCATCACATTTTTTTCTGTAGCAGAAGCATGAATAACAAAAACTACTCGTCTTGATGACAGATTGCTTTAAAACTGCTGTGTTTTCTCCCCCAATCAAATCTCGCATTTGTTCTCTTGTGGTAATTTTAATCAGTTAGTCTGGCAGAGTTCACAGGCCAACATTTTCCCTTGGGATCAATAATCGTATTGATGACAGTCCCGATAGAGGCAGTTCAAGCAACCCGTCTCCACAGAGCCACATCGATTTCATTTTCTGCAATCCATTCGAATCAGGTGGCTGCCAAACGCCATTGTGTTTCACCTCGCAGCAGACAGGCATTATCAATCACACACAGAGAATGGCCTGTCCGATCAGGCCAGAGTTATGTGCAGTCGGTCTTTCTCAGGGACATTGTCCCAGGCGTCCGCTCTTGAGAGATGAGATACACTGGGGTGCTTTACACAAATGCCGTCAGGTTGCAGTGCAGCTGTTGTGTGCTGGCCATAGGCAGAGGTGTTCAATCTCTTGCCAGACTTATGCAGCATGATGGTGGCAGAATCTCTCGTCTTGTTTTGCAAAATCTGACCTGTGCTGATTAGATTTAACTGGACAAATGGTATATTTTGTCTTGTATTATATCCTCTTAATTCTTTTATAAATATGTGTATGTGTGTGTGTGTGTGTGTGTGTGTATACAGTCATGGCCAAAAATATTGGCACCCTTGGTAAATATGATCAAAGAATTATGTGAAAATTAATCCGCATCTAACCTTTCATTGGATAATAAGAATTTAAAATAGGGGAAAATATTGACATTTAATATACTGTTTATACAATATATACATTATTTATAATATTTCTCATTTTAATCCTTGTTTTAGCAATTTTCTTGTGCACTTTTGTCTTTTTTGTAAGCGTTCTATTTAGCTTTAATTATTTTTTCTTGTTTAAGTCATTTTAGTACTTTTAATCAGGGGGTTTTTTTGTGTCTTTGCATACTATTATAGTTCTTGTTAAGTATATTAAATTTAATTTAATTTGTATATATTGTGCTTACATTTTAATTTTAAGTCTTTTTGTCATTTCAAAAATATGTTTATGTAGTTTATCTTTTTTTATTACTAGAAATTAAAATATATTAGGTTTGGGTTTTTTTTATATGTAATGAAAATGCTTTCTATACTTTTAGTTTCAGTAACAATTATAACATTGCCGCTTATAGATTTTGTTTTATATTTATATATGTTTTTAATATATATATATATATACCTTGTCTTTTTTAATTGGGAGCACTTTATTTACAGTACATGTACTTAAATGTAGTTAGATATAGGGATAGGTTCAGGGTTAGTACCTAGTTATTACTTAGTTATTTTAATTGCTACAATAAGTGCATAGCACGTTCAGGAATAGGACTGTAAAATAACATGCTACCGTTTTGTGTTTAATTTTTAGTTAACACTAACAACACTGTTTCATACCACACAGACATTACTGTGGTTATATGTGCACAACGAAAGAACATTTCCAGACACTCAAAATTATTTGCAAACACTTTCAATCAAATATTTTTTAAACAATTTTTTTATTGAAATCCACTTTCCTAAATAAGCTCTTTCATATTTCTCTTATCGTTTTTTGATTTAACTTCAGACCAGAGGACATGATGAAGCTGTCTTCTGGTCTTTATTAATGGACATTCTGCGGTATCACAGCCCTAGGCAAAAGAGGGAACTCAGATGCAGCACTCGATGCCATGTGAAGTGTTTCACATCTAAAATGTATCGCCGGACCGCCTCTTTGTCAATAATACCTGCCAATGTGAATGTCAGGGCGACGTATGACAATCCATTAGACACGGCAGCAGTAGCCTGACCTGTGGCATCGCATTCAGTCACTGCAGCCTGCTGTCATTTCTTTTTGGTCTCCAAAGAAATATTCGGAATGGAGTGTTAACCCTGGATCATAAAACACGAGAGACTGCCATGGGCCATTTTGACATCAGCCTCAGATAAAGCTCCTCAGACACGTGTAGCTTCGTGAAAACCCACAATCTGCGGTATGAAATGAGAGCGTGAGATGCTCTTTTTTTTTCATTTGCCGTGTTTATTTGGTTTTGGGGTAAAATGTGTCCTCGACAGGTTGCAGTGTGATTCACCTTAAAATTCAGTTCTGCCGCTGGGAGTTTAAAGTAAGTGCTCCAGCCTAATCTTAATTAAAGGGCTCGATGGCAAAAAGGCAGGGCTGAGAAATCCTGCAAAAACAGATTCGTTCACAAGAAGAGAGAGAGAGGGGGGGGGGAGAGAGAGAAGAGAGAGAGACAATAGGTTCCTAAATCCCATGCCGGATTGATCTTCCAGCTTGTGGTGTTGGGAGTTCTGTAATTATGGCTGAACTGAGTCCTTGACCCACTTTTGCAGTCTTATCTCTCTCCCTCTTTCTCGTTTTCTTTCTTTCTATCTGCCTTTCTTTCCCTCGGTCTCTCACTCTGTATTCTTCCTGTCTTTCGTGCCGTCTTTCTCCTACTCGCTAAACTGCTGAAGAAGTGCATGTGAGTAGAAATAGCCTTGTAGATGCTGTTATGTGAGACGGAGATGGCCGAGTGCCCGGGGTGTTTAAACTGCGAGAGCGGGGAGAATTACTCTCCTGCTCTCTCTCAACACCACGTTTGGCACCTGAGGCCTGCCCTGGCAAAGCACCTCATCGCCCCCCCCTCTCAAACCCAGACACAATTCAGCACGCCACTGCAATCCGCTTGGTAATGCGGGACCTCAAACACCGCTGGCTGCAGGGAACCGTTGGCCATCTAATATTTCATTTGATCCATTTCTTCTTGGAGATGAGAGTGGATAGTCTTGCTCGGGGCGATGTTTGGTGGTAAAGACGTTCTCTTTTAATACTACACAGCAAATGTGCCGAGACAGAAGACTCGGCTCATCTTTATTCCCTGGCCGAAGCGGGATGGGCTGAAGGGGTGAAACGCTCGAGTTTAACTCTCAACCTCATTTCACGTGTTATACTGGATAATTTTTATGGCGTCGCAGAGTTTATGATTTAGAACGATGTTGGAAAAAGCTTTATAAAACACCAAGGTGTCCCACTGCCGTGTTTAATTTCTAGCAGCAAATGCATATCATTTGCTTGAACATAAAATCTGTGAATCTCACGAAAACATGTCCAGGTCAAATATAGGATAGAAAGTAATTAGAAAAATTTTATTAGAAAGATCAAATCCAGAAGAACTGTGGCAACCAATATGGCCTCCAATATGCTTCAAGAATGCTTTTAGAATTTATATATATATTATAAAACAAAAGATATATATTTTATAGTAGGGACCAATTATTAACTACTTATTAATACGCATATTGCTAGAACTGGGCCTTAAAATAAAGTGTGAGCCAATTTATTTTTATTTGGGAATGAAAATGAATCTGGACATGTTACGTTTCAATCCTAAACATTACTCTGATTTGTATAAAACAATATTTTTTTGTTAACACTAGAGCATTGTAACTAACAGATTGAGCAGAGTTTTCACATTCAGGTTGCCAAGGTAATCAACAGGCGAAGACTGCTCAGCTCCAGGAGCCATACATCACTGTCACCCGACCGCTCCTATCCATGACGACCGTTCCAATGCACTATCACAGCTCCTCAACCTGGATGCTAATCACATCTACATCCTCCGTCTGCACATGGCCTTGAATGCATCCGCGTCGTTGTGTTTTCTTTAGTCCCTTTATTTAGGTTTAATGATTTTTATCTCACAAAGAAAGCGTATTTCTATAGGACCCTGAACCGACGGCAAAATTAGAATCAGTCATAATGAATAGTAGTTGTATTTCTGTTCATCTTACCTCACGTCTTGCCTAACTCTGGCTGGCTCGTGATAAACTGCCTGCAATGTTCCTCATTTGTAAGTCGCTTTGGATAAAACCATCTGCAAAATAAATAAATGTAAATGCAAATGAAAATACTTCCCTTTCTCTCTTCATCCATTGGGTCTCATGACAGTATAAAAGTTGTTCGAACGGCTCTGGCAGAAAAAAGCACCTTGCATTTTCCTCTGTGTGGACATTGACAGCACCATTTATTCTCTGCTGATCGTGCTGATACGAAGCCTGATGTTACTGCTGTTTTCGAGGCATCATGCAAAATTCCTTTGCTAAGAAAAAGCACCTTGGAGTGCAAGTCCGTCCGTGAGATAAAGATGCCTGGGCTGTGGGAGAGATATTTTTAAATCTATGTACATAGACTGTTGTTTTTAATTTTATTTTGACAACCACAAACCAGCAAAGACATACTAACCTTTCATGAGTGCATTCAGTTTATTGCACATACTTTCTTCATTGGCAGAACTTTATTTCTAAATCCATTTACACTGTAACAAATACATACTCCTAAATTGTAATTTTTTTTTTTTTTTTTACTGGAGTACTTTTAAATAAATTACAGTGTTAATTCAATGTCATACTTTGGTTTCTTTGTCATTATTTGTGAAATTTACTAGCAGGGTTAATGTTAGTAAGTAAGGGTTTGGGTTCAAGTTCTTTGTTCGTGTTTGTTTTGCTGCTTGATGACACTGGTGTGTCCTATCATGTTATTTTTATGTATTATTTTCATTTTGAACACACCGGTGTCTTCTAGGCTTACTTCTGCGGAAATATGTGGATACAGGTGGAGCTGGGGAAGTTGGAGAGTATTCAAGTATTTAAATATTCAGCAGCAAACTCATTGACCGCTGATAGAAAAAGAACCAATCAGCTGTGCCGTGTAATAATGATGTCATTATGTTAGATTTAGTTAGACCTATTGGACCATTTAGAATACGGATAAATGAAAATGTATTGTTGCTAAGAAAGACAGGGCTATAAATACACTCTATTTGTTGGAAGCACAAATTAAATATAACTTTTCATCCAATGAAAATTCTGTCATTAATTACTTAAGCGCAAAAATACCCTCCACAATGGTAGGACGCCGCTGCAGATGAGGAGAGAATTGTTAAATAAAGTTGTTATTTTTGTCTTCGCTGTGCAATTTCTGTGAAACTATTCTCGTAGCTCCAAAAAGTTGCAGTTCAACCCTGATGTCAAGTGGACTATTTCACCGAAGTCCTTGCTATGTTTCTGAACCTGGAAGCATTTGGAGTCGGAGGGTGAGAGGGCTCTTGGATCTCATTAAAAATATCTTAATTTGCGTTCTGAACATAAGCGACAGTCTCACAGGTCTGGAACCACACGAGGGTGAGTAATTAAAAACATTTTTGGGTGAGCTATCCCTTTAAGACTACTTTTGAACACGACTTCCTTATTTCTATTTCTCATTTACAAGTTTTTATTGACTAGTCTCATTCAATGAACTGCAAGCGTTCGATGCCTTTCAGATTTATTTAAATAATATATTAATTATTATTGAGCTTCTTGCGGAAAGGCATTGTAATTCTAAATCAATCAGAGCATCAAGGAAATGCCACTTAATTAATCTTTCCGCTTCATTAGATTTTCCGATCATAATTAAATGATTAGTAGATATGAACTTTGTATTCAAGCGTTCCACTCATGCATTTCTCCGCACTGAAAATTAAAACGGCACAATGATCTCATATGATTGGGGGGAAATTGAGGACTCGGGGCTTGAGTGTTTCTTGAGATAATATTAGATGAAATTCGTAACTGTGAGTGTGTGTTTTGCGGGTATGTGCGCAAATGGCTAAAGTGTCGTTATTTTTAGGAAATTTCGTGTGGTACGGCACGGAGTCTCCAATCTGGTGCTTTCGCAGCCCCCCGTGAGCAGCCGCTCTCTCCACAGAGACACCCTTAGCTTTTCCCGTTCCTCTCGCAGGGTTTCGCGCGCACCGGAGTGTGCCCTGCAGCCACGGTGTCTGAATGTCACAGGAAAATTAAAAAACTTCTATTGTACCTCGGCCAAGGGCCTGAATCTTAATATAGACCCTCGCTAAATCCAATACGCTGGAGATTATGACCAGGTGACGGGGTCAGTAAGTACTGATTAAAACCGAGGTCAGTAAAAGGTGGCCTTTGAAAAAGAGTGAAGAAGGAGAACAAAATACTCTTCTGAGGAGCTCTCTTAACAGACGCTTAAGGCTGCTCTTATGTCAAGCGCTGAGCTGTTGCTCGCGTTTCCTTCCCGTTTCATTCAACCCAGACCTGTAATAATTGCTCAGATATGTTTTGATGTCCTCTCTGGTCTGATATCGCTAGAAAGGTGTGAAATAAAAATTGCAGAACTGAGTGGCGTAGTATAAGCTACACTTGATTTCTCTGCATATAGAGATATCGGATGATGTTTGTATGTTGACTCAAGGACTCGATAAAGAAAACACCCTGTTTAAACATTTTCACAGCAGACAAATCAGCCGTTGTTTGTGACTTCGTCGATAAGTGTTGCTATTAGCAAAAATTCGACTTTTAGTGTAAAGATTAGTGTAATGATTACCTGTGAAGCGTCACTGATAGCTAATGACCTTCCATAAAAGACCATCCACAAATACGCATTCCTTCTGCTTTTGTTTTCTACAAGATAAGACATACGGTAACATCATTTTAGGTGTTAAGTAGGTTAAGTTCAATTTGGAGTTAAATACCATCATTTCGTTAACTGATATAATGTTAATATACCAACCTACTGAGATCAGATGTTCACCTTCGAAAAACACTGCTAACCACCAAATGCAGGTGGTGGTGAGAAACTGGCGTGATGAACCGGAACGCATCACAAGTTTATAAATATGAATATATATAGAAGGTGTTCAGTGTCATTCACACAAGCACTAAACACCATCATGGTGAGACTCATTAAACTGAAATATGCAATAAACATTCATTTAACAACATTACATCTAACACACAAGCCTAATAAACATAGCTAATACGAAGAAGCATCAAATTAAAACAAAATGTGAAATGCAATGCAAATTTACATTTTTTTCCCTGTAGATTTTACAGGAATTTACCATTAATCATTCAACAGGTTTTTACCGTAGCATTTTCACAGTATTTTACCGTTAAAAATCAAATATCATGACATAATCTTAGTTTGATTTTAGTAATTGTAGTAACTAGTATTTCAATGAAATTATGGCGTTTCTATATCACCTGTCATATTATGTTTAAGCTATAACTTCAATGACAAAACGTTTACAGTTTATAAAACAGAGTGGCCAACGTTATAACAATAGGATATTAGCATTAATAAACAGCATCACTTTATATAATTCTTATAATGAAAGCAATTATAAGTAATTTGAATATCCATATTCCATAATTTGAGAAGTCTGACTGAAAGTTTTGCTTTGCTGCCAGTATGCAATTATTTAAGACATAAAATAATAAATAATAAAAAATAAAATAGCTACATTTGGTTTTTCATAACTGTGAAAACCCTTCTTCTTAAATAAAAGTTCTATTTAAAGCCACCTTGCAGACCCCGAGGACCCTTACAGTGGTTTGAGGGGTCCCCTAGTTACGAACCGCTGATACTAAAAAAAACAAACAAAAAAAGCACAATTGTATTAATTAGTGTAGTTTTTGAGGCAAACTAACAAAATGGAGGAAATGGCACAGAATTAAAAATATGTGGCCGTTGTTTGATGACTAACTGTTCAAGCCCTTAAATTAGCCTCGCGCGTTGCCGAAGTACTTTTCACCTCATATCACAGGAAAGCTTGTGAGGTAAAAACGGCTTTTCATCCGTTCCCTCCTTCACGAGCCCGTGAAAACACGGTGATTTCTCATTCCAAAAACACAAATTTAGATATAAGTACAAAAAGAGCTTTAAACCGCGCTGTCAACGGCGGAGATGAAAGGGAGTAACGCGTCGGAAGCCTGTCAAACCGGTGACATTCCCGCGTTATCTGCACAGCGCGAGCTGCTGGAAACGCGGGAATCGCGTGTCTGCTGACCGATTCGCCGCCTCGCGCTCCCCTCCTTTCTGTCCTTTCTTCTGACAAGCAGTGGGAGAGAAAGGAGGAACAGAGAGAGACGATGATGTGTTTTTCTTCTTCTTTTTCTGTTTCTGAGGCGAAATAAGGATAATTTCTTGGAAACCCAAGACAAACAATGTGGTTTTGTGCGGCGCTGTGTGTCTGTACATTTTCTCTGAGGCCTTATCATTAAGGCTAATGTTGATTAACTTCTTACAGTTCTCTCCCCACGTCCCCCCCGCCCTCTCTTAAGCTGTGTGCATTTGGCAATACATTCCTCCTAATTAAACCAATGTCTTCCCAAGCTTTTGTGCTTTTGTTGATAATTGTGTGTTTTTGAAATAGCCAGCCTGACAGAAGTCTATGAAATATCTCTGTGCAGACAGGCTTCAAAATGTTGCTATCTGCGCTCTCTGTTACTCTCTCTCTCTCTCTCTCTCTCTCTCTCTCTCTCTCTCTCTCTCTCTCTCTCTCTCTCTCTCTCTCTCTCTCTCTCTCTCTCTCTCTCTCTCTCTCTCTCTCTCTCTCGGAGTGGGATATATACACAGCTGGTATATGCAGAAGACCGTTGAAGCATGAAACCAACCTTTATAAAATGTTATATCACTGCACACATTCCTGGTACTTTTCACCTCAATAAATTTTCAATGGTCACATGAAGGTGCCTGCAGCAGCACAGGTCATCATCTGAATGAGCGATCCGACATAAAATGAAATAGCATACAAGCAGAGCTTCCTTTTAATAACGCTCTGGGAACTTTTCGCTGACCTACGCACACAGGAACACACAAATTTGCAAACGCTTATCTCTTACGTTCACCGAGGCTGCGTTCGTAAAATTTATCCCTGTTAGGGCAAGGCTGGGTTTTCAACATCACTACTCCCGTCTTCAGCGTATCTAATTTTCTAATATCAATAGCGAATAATCGAACCATTATTTTATATGCTTCTTTTATTGCAAAATATTTCGATTTTTTCGATTCATCAAACTGCCTTGAAAAAATACATCTGTGAAAACTGATTTCCACAATGATAATATAAGGATCATTATTAATAACCGGGCCCCAGTAATAGCCAGCTAACCAAGAATTTGGTGACTGCTGAAAATTCAGCTTTGCCACCACTAAATTGCTATTTAATATATAAGATATAACACCGATAGCAAACTGAAATTGCAATATTTTAATATAACTGTTTTGATAGGCTAAGAAGAATTCCAAAAACATTACAAAATCTTAATTATTATTATTATTACTTAATTATTTTTAATTGTTAATGTAAGTTATTTTAAATAACTAATTCAATGTGCAAAAAAGTTTGTTTGAGTTTATTTAGTGTGATTTATTTTTTAATTTCGACAGCATTATTATGACTCCACTGCATTTTTTCAGTTTCTTATCGTAAAACGAGAATTTAAGAGAGGACTTTGTATATTTTCATACTAATTCTTTTGATTCAGTTTCACTGAATTATAGTTAAAGAGTTAAAGAGTGCCGTCTGAAACTGTTAAAGTGAAATAACTGGACATGGACAAGAATATGACGGCACTCTTCAGTAGTATTTTTGATTATGGCCTTGTGATCATGCTGTGGAAACTGGAAACTCAGGAGAGAGGATATGAATGAATGTTTTGCTCAATAAAAGGTCTGTGCAGTTTGACTTTGTGGAATCCCTCTTGTAGACCGAGCGTTAATCACTTTTCTCTCTGTATCCTTTCCCCTGTATCTCTCTCCATCCTCCTCTCCGTTGCCAAAGGTTTTAAAACTCATTACTATTTCCCGGATTAGAATTCAGAACTCAAACAATGAAGTTAATTATGACAGATGATTACTGCTGTAAGAGCTCTGGAGTTCTTAAGACATCGGTTGCCAGGGGGTGCTTTGCAGGAGCGTGCTGCAACCCAAACCAGCTCAGCTAATCTGCTGTGAACTATTTTGCTTTTGTCAAAACAGGAGACAAAAAAATCTGTTAATAGTAGTGCATAATTAAAATGATATTTTATTCAAAATAAGTTGTCTGGAGAAGCTATGTCTAAAATCTCATTATTTTTAGGGTGCACTAATTAACCGGCAACCTCACATGGCATCTGAAAATTTCAGAAAAATTAGTCTATACTTTTTTTTTTTTTTTTTTTTGTGATTTGTTACCTGTTTTATATTCCACCCATTTGTTCAAATAAATAGCAACTTGGCACTGCATGCATCGCTGGTAATACCAGAAATGCTAGAAAACTCTGAATACTGTATTAATGCACTGATAATGCTTGTTTGATGCAGCATTTCCAGCTGATGAAACTGGCCAACAGTTTCCGTGTGTGTTAACGGCAGTACCTTACCAGAAAAAAACAACAACAACAACAACAAAAAAATCTCCATTATGATAAAACGTTCAAACTGTTATTGATGTAATAGCAACGCTGATGCTGAAAACCGTGATCAAGCATCTTTTGTGTCAGTCTCGTGCGCTCGCTACCTGACGGGGTATTTGTCTCATAATTGGGAGAGCCAGAGGGGCAAACTCAACATCAGAGCTGTTTCTCTCTCGTTGTCTGTCTTTCTCTCTCTTGTGCATCCTTCTTTTATTATTAACATTATTATTATTTCTTTTAATTGAGGGGGGGGAAGCTAAACTGGCAGCTGTGGATTACAAAAATGTCAGGTACTTCAGGGAACGGTTTTCATAGCCGTATACTTAAACTATGGTACATTCTGCTTTATTCCTTATCATATACTGAACCGCTATAATAATACATAAATTGTAACAATATTTTACAGTATGTAATGTCTATATTGCAAAAGGGTTTGGGGCACACCCTCTAATGAACAGGTTTGACTAGTCATTTTTTACAAAGATAAAATGATATTCTAGAGATTTATTCTAACATAACAAGGCAGACGCAATGTTTCTTTGTAAAGCAAAGATCAAAAAGAAATGAGTTATACTGATTATGTTTCCATCTTTGTTGTCACGGTTTTGGAAGTGCATTTTTCTCTTATAAAGACGGAGGTGTCCCAATACTTTTGTCCATATAGCATAGTACACTGGAAAAAAAAAGGAGAGTATGATTTACTTAAAAAAAAAACTATTTTCACTCAGAAAAGGCTAGAAAATTAAAAAAACATTTGCCAAGTAAAAGCCTATCCATAATTATAAGTTATGTTTACTTTGGAGTTCCCAGTAAATTTTATTGATTTAGTTTGTAAATTTTACTGAAGTATGGAAATTATTTTTAGCGTGGAAATGAACTTTGATTCACCCAAATTAAAAAAACAAAAAGCATACTTTTTGCACAGTTTATAAATGTAGCACTGGGAAAAAGAAATAGAAAAGGGTCCAAACAGTTGCTATAAAATTAAAAGCACACAATTCCCAAGAATATAGTTTTATTCTTAAACATAAAAATTTGTTCTCGTGGAAATTACTTAAGTAGTCAAGAGGTATGAACATTTTTATTCATTAGAGGGGGGTGTTCTAATACTTAATCTCTCAAAGTGCTTTTATTTTGAAGAGTAGTTCATATTGACTTGATTTGTTTAAAAGAAGTTTTACATGCAAAAATGAATAAACTAATTAAGGTTCAGAATTGTATTAAAGAATAATCATCTGGCTTATTTCAGACAAATACAATGGGAATTTTCTTAAAAAATGTCTTGCCCTTCCAAGCTTTATAATTTCAGTGAATTATGGTCAGAATTTTGACCATATGGTTTCTGCTCCACATGGAGGAAGGGCCTTCTGAGGTAACTGAGGCATTTGTGTAAGAATAATATCCATATTTAAAAGATGTAGGGAGTGGTGTAAGCTATGATGAGAATAGGCTAGTGTCACAAGAATCGAGTTTTGTTTAAAGCAGTATCCTCTTGGCTTACATACATTTTTGTTCATAAATCCTCTTTCTAATTTGTGACCCCTGGAGCTGTGTGGAGCACTTTTATAATGAATATTATTTCAAACGGGGGACTATTGTCATTTTTGGGTGAGCTATCCCTTTAAGATTTAGAATTTTTTATATTCTTTTACTGTTAAAATGAACATTTGTGTCTAAAAAAGCAGTTCTTCATTGGCATCTCGTCCACGAAGGCCCTTCATAATCCATGGAATTGAAGCCAAATATTGTTCTTCGGTGGAATTGCTGCGAAACCCCTCTTTTGTAACCTTTATTTGTAAAATAGTAAACCAAGGTCCCCGTCGTATTTTTAATATAATGATTTATATGCAAGGCTGTTGTAATGTAATCCAGATCTACATTTTAGCACTGACACTGAATTATAAAAGCCTTTTATTAAACTTTCGTCTGCGTTTGATAATAGAATATTTTTCCACACAAATACCAGTTCATCCACTCTCATCTTTTTCATTTAGTCGATAATCCTCTTACTTTCAAACATTGATAGTGCCATGCAGCAGGTCACAGGGCATCGGGACTCAGGTTTTGTCATGGTAATGAAGCAAGTGAGACAGCTTTTAATTCGCAGACGATGAGCTCATATCTTTTAACAGAAATAATAGTTTTTTTTTTCTTTTAAACCATTCAAATCTGCAAGTCACTTTTTCATCTGTTATTATTTCTATGTATATCTCCCCTGGCTTAAAGGATGCCATATTTCATTGAGTGATTGCCTGGATTTGTTGAGGATCATTACCATTACAACAGCCCCTGCAAAAATACGGTTATCTTCTCCCATGATATCAAATGATGATATATATATTTATATATATAAATATATATATTGTGGGGTATTTCATTCAGTCTTACAGACAAGATATGATCAGCATGAGTTTATAATGATGAAGTAGAAAAAAATAAAATTTTAGTCTGCAGGACACTTAAGTCTGGTTATGTGGGGAAGGGGGAAGTAGATATCATGCTTATGCACTATATATATATATATATATATATATATATATATATATATATATATATATATATATATAGTATATGTGTGTGTGTGTGTGTGTGTGTGTGTATATATATATATAAAATATATTAGTGTTAAAAGATTAATTGCAAAGTGTTTGTTTGCATAATATATGTGTGCATTTTATGTATATTTATAAGGTATATACAAATACACGCACATACAGATACACACATGTACATATAGTTTTTTTTTCTACTTTTGCATGCATTTACATTTATATTTATATTCATTTAATTTATATTATGTCATACAAATCTGAGGGTATTTACTTTAATTATGTGGCCTCACATGGGAATTGCTTGTGGCTATGCAGTTTAGAGTAACTTTGCAAAGCTTCATAAAATGTATTTAGGCTACATATTTAAATGTACATGCAAGTGTTATCGAAGACGTGGAAGCTGACCTAATTAAACAAACAAGATAATTACTCCATCGGTAGCGGTAAATCGCATTTCTGGCCATTAAAATGTAGTGTACGCTGCTAACTAACTGCGCTTGTTATTAGAACAGATGGTTTGAGAGGAAGTTGCGTGCGCATGCGCAGTGCGCCTGCATAGAGCTGAAGCGCAGACAGCGCTATGAGAGACAAGAGAGAGAAAAACACCCCTTATCTGTAGAGAAAGGCTCAAAAGTTCACTCGTTTCGCACAAAATCCTTTCTACGACTCACTCAGGTCACATATCGCACCGTGTTTCTATGTCTGTGATGCGGAGTGTCTGAGAGGTTTGTAAAATTATGTTTTTTTCTTGTATTTTAACCACCGCTCTGCGCACTGACACAAAGACAGATGCTTACTCGATCTACACACCATTATGTGCTGCTTTGGGGCAAACAAATCAGATTCGTGCGGGCTTTAGTGGAAGGATCTTTCTTTGTTTCGGCCGTAAAGCAGCATTGTTGACTCGGCTTTGTTATGGTTCTGTCTCTTGTTTGGGCCGTGCATGAAATTTAGGCCAAACGAGACGAGCCTTGGTTGGCTAACTTGGTTTCTTGACTCTTTTTGTCTTCGTTTTCCGATTTAGTCGAACCGCGAGCGGATCTAACGGAAAAGCGACAAGTGTACGGCGCTCACATGTATGTAGAAACTTGCTCGAACGCGGTAGGAAACGCGGTTATCGATTTATAACACAAACTTGGGGCGGATGGGGCTGCTTTCGTAGCGCATTACAGCGATGTCCGATTCGCGAACGAATCGCTCTTTTGAGTCGGATCTTATTAGTGAATCGATTGATCCGGTTCACACGCACGCGCGAAAAAACGACCTGTTCGCGATTACGGAATCGTTTGGATTCTCAAGGATTCACTCGCAGTGAGCGTATTGACAATCGGGAACCGACTCTTTCGGACTCGATTGACAACTCAACGACTCATTAATATGAGTCTTTCAAATATGAATTATTATTATTATTAGTAGTAGTTGTAGTTCAGATGGAATTTTTAATGAAGTTTAATACAACACCTTTAGAGAAAAGCGAATCAAAGCTCCTTAATTGAAACAGGAAAGGACAGGACATATTTTTTTTATTTTTTCTGACAATGGCTACAATAACAATAGTTGCATAAAAGTTGACCCAGTAACAATATCCTGAGTCAGTTTTGTAATTGAACATGTATTGAGATGTTTTGGGGTTTCCTGTAATAGCGTAAGAATGGTGACCGTTTTAGGAGAGAACTTGTTTCGGTCAGTAGCTGTGTCCAGTTAAAACAGGGGTTCTTCCTGTTTATTTGTAAGTTAAAAACGCAGTTTCATTCAGTTTTTGTGACTTCAGAAAATATAATTGTTAATTTTATCTGTGGTATGCGCACTTTGAATAAATTGCACTGTATCTGTCGTCAATATAACAGCCATCCTCCACGGTCCAGGCATTCGTATCGGCCGTTAAAAACATTAAGTGCACTTGCATTGTTATTTTTCTTTGTGTCTGTTTATATTTGATGTTCTCTCTTTTAAAATGAGCTTGTCCCTTTCTATGTCCTGCATCACTTAAGCAGACATCCTGATGCCCTTTGCACTTTTTGCTAAGTTCTGCACGTCCTTGGATGACAGAATGTTCCCACTGGTTTTTTTCATTAGTCCTAGATCGTCTTGCTCAACCCGACTCTACATTTACATGCCCATATCAGCGCTGTGATGTCACTAGTCTGTAGTCAGAAGTGTAGGCTGCAAGGCATTGGGGACAGAACTTGATGCTCTGCCAGTGTTGATGTGGTTTTAAAATGCTGTTTTTCCTGCCAGGGTTCATTGAGTCTCTGCTGAGAGTGGCATCCCACAGAACTGCCCTCATCTGCCAAGCTCTCCGCTCTGGAAGGCTCGCAAAACTCCCACTAGTGAGATTCAGCATTCTTACTGAGGTGAGTTGCTTTTTTCACGAGGTCAGTCGTGGCGTGCAGAGTTAAATGATGACTTGATTGTAGAAATGAGTGAATTCTGATTTGTCTTGTGCTCGCTAATGTTTCCTCCAATACGAGTTAAGCTCTGATTACTGCTTTTGTGGCATATTGTTCCTTACCACAGTAAATTTATATATATATATATATATATATATATATATATATATATATATATATATATATATATATATATATATATATATATATATATATAGATTATAAAATGTTATGCATAATAGTGATCAAATTATTTGGGGAAATATAATATCAATATAAAATGTAGTCCCGATGAAACCAGTTTGCTTGATCACATCATGGCAACACTCACAGATTCCAGTCAAGTGGCTGGATTTATGTTTGGTTAATTGTGTGTCTGTGTGTTTAGGATGGCTTGTTTCGAGGCTGAGGTCAGTATGCACTGTTAGTTATTGTTTCCGGTCACTCTGAAGGCTGTGTCTCTGAGCTTGGGCCCAGGGATGACATGGAAACACAACCTGCTGATCTCTGAACACAAGGTATTATTTGACTTTATGCATTCTTGTTGTATTACTAAGTTTGTACTAAGTTTGTACTGTATTACTAAGTTTGTACTTAACAGTTGAGTTAAACAGTTGAGTTTTTATCGGTTTTGAATCTATCCAGCTGATTTCCGGGTCTGGCGGTAGCACTTTTTAGCTGTAGCTTAGCATAGGTCATTGAGTCTGATTAGACTGTTAGCGTCACTCTCAGAAATGACCAAAATTTTATATTTTTCCATTTTAAACTTGACTCTTCTGTAGTTGCATAGTGCACTAAGACCAATGGAAAGTTGAAAGTTTTTCATTTTCTAGGCAGATATATAAGCTTATAAGTTAAAGCAGCACAGTTGATAATAAGAAATGTGCCTTGAGCAGCAAATCAGCATATTAGAGTGTTTTTTTTTTTTTAAGAATCATATGATACTGAAGACTGGAGTAATGATGCTGAAAATTCAGCTTTGCATCACATGAATACATTTCAATTGTAAATCTATTCAAATAGAAAACTTCTATTTTAGAAATAATAATAATAATAATTTTCTCCATAGTACTGTTTTACAAAATTTTTATGCTCTTAATGAGCAAAGAACACTTCTTTACAAACAGTCTTGCAGACCCTGTACTTTGTAGAGTACTGTAACATTTGAAACGTAATAAAGCACATGATTTGTCTTTGAATCACCCCAAACACCTTATCGTATGTTGCATTCTACAAATGTAAGTCGTTTAAGTTAAAAGCGTCTGATAAATGAATAAATGCAAGTGTAGTGGGAGTTTTTTCAGTAAATGCAAAAGTCTAGTTTCTTTGCGGGCTAAAGGTATAATTGACTGCTTTCGGTGTTAGCAATCACTATATATAAACTTTGACCTAATAGTGCACCTCAGTTGTGATTATTTATAGACGTTTGAGAGCGCTGCCTTGTGATTGTAACCAGTTCTCGTATTGGGAAATCATATTGACTCACTGACCTGTTTTGACTATAGTTGCACAGTTTTGTCTTCGTTTTGTTCGCAGGCCGAGCAGTGAGCTAAATCAGGGACGTGGAAGGGTGAAAGCAGGCCATGTCGCGGGTTCCCACACCCCCTCCCCCAAGGGAAATGACATCAGGACCTGTGGCGGAAAGCTGGTGTTATACACAGGTGAGAGAGACTGGCCGAATAGAAAATGAATCGCTCCGACTTGAGTTTTTTCACTTAACGCCGAAACCAATATCTGTATTTTTTGTTTCATGGCAGGTGAAAGTTGTGAAGTTTTCTTACATGTGGACGATAAACAACTTCAGCTTCTGTCGGGAGGAGATGGGAGAAGTTGTAAGGAGCTCGACCTTCTCCTCAGGCCCCAACGACAAGATGAAATGGTGTGTTTCATTGCTTTTTGAGTGTTTGATGAAAGCCCTCAAGTGGCCTCTTAATTCTTTTCTGTAATGCCTCACCATTCTGCCCAGCCAAACGCACTCACATACACCCACAAATACAGACTTGACCTTTCCAAATATCATTGTCTGTGAAACAACAGTGGCCCGTTTTGATTTAGGCTGGGTTTTCACTGAGCCGCCTGGGACAAACTTTTCGCCAAAGATTTCTTTTGTCGCTGACAGCTCATTAATTGCGTTACGATAAATCTAGTGTCTGATGAAGACGTTGATCTTGCAGACATTTTGAACACAGATAGCCACTGCTCCTACGATGGCTCTTCCCAGTCAGAAAAAGTTTAGTTTAGTTTCCGAATTGTGTGGTTAGGCATTGCACGTGTTATTTCAGTGGTTTAAAAAATATATCTATACGTAGTACACTGCTGGTTAGTTTGGAGTAATTAAGGTTTTAGTGTTATTTATTAATAATAATAATAGAGAGAGTCTGCATTTATTTGATCAAAAATGACAGGTTTCCATAAAACTACAAACAACAAAAACGGTTTTCAGCATTAAAGTTCCCCCGATTGTGCCATTTTTGAGTCTACTGATATTGGTTTGGGAGTCTTCTACAATACATTACATTCATGCAAGGTATAAAAAATGCTTTTCTCAAAATATGTGTTGAATATCACCTTATTTTCCAGAGGTTCTCAAATTATTTGTTCAAAGCAGTTCTAAGATTCAGTCTCTCTAATTTCCGTCAGCCTGCTCTGCTCTGATTGGTCAGATGGCCCAGTCTGTTGTGATTGGTCTACGTCGTACAGCACATTGAAAACGATCATTGCCGTAATTTGAACGCTTTATGGAAATATTAGCATCTATTATTTATCATACTTACACGTTGTGATTCAATGGAGCCGCTGGTCTATATAAACTAGGTGCTGAGCCATCTTGCAAGAGCAAGTGTTTTGTTTATACCACACTGAACTCCCCGAGATGATGAAGCTGTAGTCAGTAAAGTTATTGGTCTGTAGGAGGGGTCGAGTTGTTTATGGCCGGCAAATGTGGAACTTAAGGGAAATTAAGCAAATGTGTTACCCCAGGATTGGGTAGTGAGTTTTATAAGAGAAGTCACTGACTTTGCGACAGGTGCGATTCAACTTGTGTTTTTCCCCATTCATTCCTATGGTATCCGTCTGAGTGTCACACTACTCTGACTGAAAAGGTTGTAATGATGTGATTGGTTGTTAAAGGAACAGTTTACCCAAAAATTAAAATTCTGTCACCAATTACCTGGTTACACACTTTTCAAAATATGTTTCTATGTGTTTTGGCAGAGCAAAGATTTGGTACTACGTGAGGGCGAGTAATTGATGAGCGAATTTTCATTTTTGGGTGACTATTGCTTTAAGGGAAGTGTGATCAAAGTTTACAGTTAGGCTTTTTTCCAATAGTAATGCAGACCCTCTTATCTTCCTGTATTGAGTTGATTCTTTATTTTCAGGTTCGACATCTTTGAAAATTGTTTACATTCACATACGTCTAACTTAGATTACACACTGCATGAAGGGCAGTATTGGAAATAATAACTGAGCAGCTATTGGAATGTTTTCTGTGAGATCGAAGACTTGAGTGATAACTGTACCACTGGAATAAATGTAAATTAAATTTTAACATATTAAACAACAGGAACAACAAAAACGACGGAGAGCATAAGAGAGTTCTTTCAAAGAATACATTAAACGTCATCTTCATCGTATATTAAAAATGGGATTTTATTGCTTTTGGACACGTGCAGTGTTTTCCAGTTATCTAAAATTATTAATTTTTAAACTATATTTTTACCACGTCTTCCTATTATATATTTCTGTTTTCTTTTTTTTCTGCAGGTGTTTGCGAGTGAACCCAAAGGGTCTGGACGATGAGAGTAAAGATTATCTTTCTCTGTACTTATTGCTTGTCAGTTGCCCAAAAAGTGAAGTGAGAGCAAAGTTCAAGTTTTCTTTACTGAACGCCAAAAGAGAAGAAACTAAAGCCATGGGTAAGAATTTTCTGGATATTTACAAAGGGGCGGAAAATGTATGGGAAAAAGGATTGAGTTTATGTTGATGTTTATGCTTTATTCGTATTAATACTTTTTTTTTCCTCTCTCCACACTTCAGAAAGCCAAAGAGCCTACCGCTTCGTCCAGGGAAAAGACTGGGGCTTCAAGAAGTTCATCAGGAGAGATTTCCTGCTGGATGAAGCTAATGGACTTCTTCCTGATGACAAGCTCACTCTGTTCTGTGAGGTATCGCATCAAGTAATGTTTTCTGTATAATAAATGCTTTGGTGCAGTGATGCCCTTGCTTCAAACCTTCAAACCTTCAAAGCAGCGGCTCATTTGTTCAGGTGAGCGTGGTCCAAGACTCCGTAAACATCTCTGGACAGTCGAACACAAACATGCTGAAGGTTCCGGAGTGTCAGCTTTCCGACGACCTGGGGAACCTGTGGGAAGGCTCCAGGTTCACAGACTGCAGCCTGTTCGTGGGAGGGCAAGAGTTCAAAGCGCACAAATCCATATTGGCAGGTGAGCTTAGTCATCCCGACACGTTCGGGGTAGACCCAGATTTGCCTTGCTAAAAAGACGAGCCGCGCAGACAATAGAGAACGTTCAGTGACATGATAATGAGGCGCATGATGAATTTAGCAGTACTTTGCACACAGATGATTCACTTGAAACTGATGATTCATGTTTCCTTTGACAGCGAGGTCACCGGTATTCAATGCCATGTTTGAACACAAAATGGAAGAGAGTAAAAAAGTAAGTTACTCTACCAGTCAGACAAACATACCCGTGATTCCTTAGGATTGCCGATGATAGCTGTTATAATATATGTAGTAGTAATAATATTCAGTAGAAGTTTAAACTATTATTTTTAGGTTGTTGAATTATTTTAAACCGATTTCTTTATTTTATTATTGAAACAATAATAAAATAAACATTTAAAAAAAATTAAATAAAAAGATTATATTATAAAATGCATTGCCATTAAAAAGTTTGTTTTAAAAAAAGTGTCTAATGGTCATCAAGATGGTATCTATTTGATCATAAATACAGAAACAAACTGTAATTTTGTCAAATATTATTGCAGTTTAAAATAAGTTTTCTGTTTTAATATACTTTAAAATAAAATGTATTCTTGCGAAGCAAAGCTGATTTTTCTGCATCATTACCCCAATTTTCAGTGTCTCTCGATCCTTCAGAAATCATTCTAATATTCAGATTTATCATCCATGTTAAACAGTTATGTTGCCTGTGACCTGTGGTATCTGTGCATGTGTTAATATAAATATATAAATTCATTCTATACATTTTTTCAACCCCTTTCGCAGAACCGTGTGGACATCAGCGATGTCGAACCGGATGTTTTTAGGGAAATGATGGTATTTATTTACACTGGTAAAGCTCCTAACCTGGAGAAAATGGCCGACAACCTGTTAGCTGCTGCAGACAAGGTAAGACTCTCATGCCGCTGTTATACGAGAACGCTTCCTGTGATTGACCTGCAGCTTGTTTTCTTCTCTTTCCTTTTAGTATGCTCTAGAAAGATTAAAGGTATTATGCGAGGAGGCTCTCTGTAACAGTTTGTCAGTAGAGAACGTGGCTGACATCCTCATTCTGGCTGACCTGCACAGCGCAGAGCAGCTTAAAGCACAAGCCATAGACTTCATTAACAGGCAAGTACACACGCTTCTCACTCAATCATAAAAAAAAAAAAAAAAAAAAACATCACCGTATCTGCATTGGAAGTATTTGCTTATTTAATGACTTGGGTTTCATTGGGCTGTACAATAATAATCATTATTATGTCTTCCATCGGTCATGAAAATAATACTTTTATTTTTGTATGGTCCCGATGTAACTTTGCATAAATGACTGGTTCGAAGCAAAGGCAATTAATTGACTTGTTGCTGGGCTGGTGAATATGTAATGGTGGCTGGATTCTGCTCTGGTCTCTTTTCTCAGATGCAGTGTTCTTAGACAGCTGGGCTGTAAAGATGGGAAGAACTGGAATAGCAAGTATGTGTGCCAACACGCTACCGTCTCCCAGAGTCCTTTGCAAATAAAAAGCGCTAAACACATCTGTATTTAGTAGGAGGCTTCGGTTTGCGTAGTAATTATGTGACTAAGATATCCGTCAAAAGAAAATGTTTCATGGCACAGCTGGATAGTTTGTTTATATATTTATTTATTTTGTTCGTTCTCGTTGTATGATCAGTTTTTTTTATGTTCTGGGCTTGATGCAGTCTAAGCATTGTCAACAGCAAAGTAACGGAGCAAAATTGAACCATGGTTAGCTTTTAAAGCCGTAAAATATTTATATATATATACACACACATATATATGTATATATAAACTTTTTAAAAGATTCACTTAGATTTTTATCTTCAGCTAAGGGAATACAAAATACATTAAATCAGCAATATTGTAAAATATTATAATGTAAAATACCTTTATTTGAATTTTAAATGCAATTTATTCCTGATGGCTGAACTGTCTTTTCAGCATCATTCCATTTCTTCAGCATCACACTATATTCCAGAAATCGTAATTCCTCAATAAATCAATCATTTCGTCTACATCAATTGTTCATTACGTTCTCCAGATCGTTTTACACCATTGTTGTGCTGCATACGCGGTTTGTCATTTTTACAAACCTCATGCCGCAGATGCTGTGGATGAAGCTTAACTTGTTTTGAACCCAGAACATTCCTTTAATTAGCGTGATTTCCCTGAATTAATAAAAATCCCAGCTTATCTTTACTCATTTCATCAGCGTGTGACGAACGTTACGTCATTTTGTAGACGGTAACCTTCAGGCTTGTTTTTGCTCGTTCGCAGTCACGCCGCAGACATAATGGAGACCGCGGGATGGAAAGCGATGATTCAGTCCCATCCTCACTTAGTGGCCGAAGCGTTCCGGGCTCTCGCTTCAGCACAGTGCACTCCTTTCGGTCTGCCTAGGAAACGGCTAAAACAGTCCTGACCTTCGCCCTCACAGACTGCTTTGAACAAAACGCATGAGGAGGCAACTACCCCTACTTCCCCCTCCTTTTTGCCGCCCCTCTCCGCTCACCCGTCGCCCTTACTAGAGACCGGATAGAGGAGCTAGTTCAAACCACAGTGCTCAAAACGAAATGGACTTCTCCATGCTGTTTACTCTGGGCGTCATTTGAAAAATGGCCTTAAAGGATCTGCCCCCTCCGCTCCTTCATGTCTCTACGTGTAGCTACGTGCCTGCTGCGACTGATCCCAGACCTGTCTGGATTGCACTAGCTCCCACATAATGCAGTAGTTTTAACATGGTGGTGTTTAGGACCTTATGTGTTACGTGTTCTCGAAGGGGGGAGGGTTGCATTAGACCTTCTTGTGAACTTGTGGTCTGACGTTTAAAAAAAAAAAAAAAAAAAGAATCAAGTATACAGTCACTAAACGCATACCCACGCACGTGCATCGAGTGCAAAGGTCATCTCCACTGACACTTTTAAAGTGATGATGTTGCCGATGTTGCTGGCCGAATGTCGCATCGTACGTTTATCATCATTCAAATTGGCGTAAGTATTAACCGAGGTCGCGCTGTAGAATACTCGGAGAGATGTGACGCAGTTCACATTGTGAGTATTACACGAAAACGGCTCAAGACGTCGATATTTTGCACCAACTTAAACTAATGGTAAATATGAAGATTTGTTTACCGTGTTGTTTACAGAACTTGTTTTCCCCTTTTTCGCACAGTTAGTTCTGACTTTAGTTGAAGTTATTTTCCATGGTTTAACATACTTTATGGATCAGGAGAGTTCTTTGTGTTTGGAAAAAAAAATGTATTGTGGTTCAAAAGAACTTTGATTTATTGCTTTGGAAATAAAACAGAGAAGAAAAAAATGTTGTTGTTTTTTTTTCTTGTCTAAAACACCTTACCTTACCTTTTTTTTGCCTGATGTCACCAAAACGTCTTTGAACAGCCATACAGTTTAGGGGCTCATTTATAAAGCGTGCGTACGCTTATTAATATAATAACAGTCTTTGACGTCGAAAAGTGCTCAGCGTCGCGTCAGGCTTTGAGCAGACATACACACTTTATGTTGGGAGTATTGAAGGTTTTTAAAAAATGTAAGTGTCTCGCTGCTCTAAATTGGAGTTAAATTAGTTGTTTACAAGCCTTCAGTTAGTTTTTAGTTGACAGACCATATTTAAGAAAATTTTTTTAAATTCAAGTCTGTCCCAGTTGTAATCGTTTTAACTTTTAAAAGTTTCAAAATATCAGTATCTTTAAAAACTCACCGGTATAACCACATGCGAAGCTGTGTGATCGTTACAGTATATTCAGTCTGCGGCTTCAAAAAAATCATTTGAATGAACGTCTGTAAATCTTCTCTTCTTTTTTAGTCTTTAAACATCTGGAGACGAGTTAAGCTGAGATCAAAGCCAACGAGCTGCAAATCCTCAAACGCCCTGTTCATCAAACCATGAGATTACACAGTCTCAACATTATGTGTACATTTTTCAGATCAGAGTTTGCGTATATGATCAGACCTTCGCGAGCTAAACTTCTTTTTTTTTTTTTTTTTTTCTGCTGATGTGAAAATGTCACCACGTTTTCACATGGCAGAATTGATAGAGTTTAATGGCTGTTCTGTAATAAGACTGTCCTCCGGAGAAGGATACTGAAGCTTTTAAGAAGATTTTGCAACAAATGCGTTAGAGTCGACTGCTCGAGCTTTGTCTGACTGTTTGTTTGTGTGCATCGTCTATCCAACTTGAGAAGTTGTACATCAAAAATCATCTGACAGTCTTTGAGTCAAAGAAGAAACTACACAAGGAAGCATTCTGGAAATTTAAATCTAGTCTTTTCTTTAATAACCGAAAAAAACAAAATTCAGAAGAACCGAGGAGCACATTATGGCTTTAACATTAATCTTAGTTACTGACAATGTTTCTGTGAACACAAAAATATGCTGGAATGAAAAGGAGGGCATCACAAATGGCTGCAATACGAGATGTTTTACTTTTTTTTTTTTTTTTTTGTTCTGTTCTTGAATCCCAGCTTAAGTTGATTGGGAAATTCATTTAGGAAAATTTAAAACTTCACACTGATGACGTCACAAGAATCACTGAGAAAGGGTCGGGGGTCACTGTGGAAACCATAGATGTGGTCTTGTCCAATCTAAATGTCAAACACAAGAAACAGCCGTCAGGAAATCAGGTCTTAAGCCTGGATTCACCCAAAAAAAAAAAAAAAAAAAAAAAAAGTCCTTAACTCCTCATTTTGTTGACAGATTTTTTTTCTGTGGAAAATTTCTTTTTTGGGTGAACTATTCCTGTCATCGACTGCCCTAAGAGGACGAGTGGGATAGAATCAAAAGAGTGGTTCCTCATCCGATCTTTGTTTCCATTCATCCAGTTCTTTATGGAACAGAAGAACAAGGAAACTACAGGCTAGACAGGCTGTAACATCGAGATGACACCTCATCGACACATCCAATCCAGGCTGTGCTATCCCACAGAGGTATAGGGAGTGTCACTGTGGTAGTTGTAGTCTGGGCAGACCTTCTGTACTAGCTTATAGTCAGCACTGAAGAAGTCAATGTAGATGCAGATGACCTTGAAGGGCTTGGAGCAAAGCCAAGACACATGGCTTTGGGTCTGTTCCTGGAAACATACCCTGTTCGGGAAGTCGCTGCAAACGGACGTCCTCTTGCTGCGGTCCGTCTTCTCATATTCCACTCGACAATTGAAGGCCTTATGGTCTTTGGGCACCTCTATGGTCTCCTGTTGAGTGATCTCAAAATCGACGGCCTTGGAGGGCGGGACCAGGCTGACGGACACGTTGCCCAAGCCGGTGGAGTTGTGGCGGAAATAGACGCTAAAGGTTCCGTTGCCATGGTCAACGATCTTCCCAGTAATCAGAAGGTTTAGCTTGACCGTTTTGATGTTCGAATGGAAGTCGCCCCAGCCAAACATCTTCTTAAACTTGCCCGTTTTCACATAGGGGCGACGTTTGGCCCTCGAGAGGGTTCCTTCGGTATCAGTGTGGTTGGATAACCAGGCCCACAGATCCAGTGCCCCGGGACCTGGAGCAGTTTCACGGCTCTGGCTGTTAGATTGGGACGTGTGGGAGAAAAGCCGCAGGGATTTGAGAATCCCTGAACGAAAGCCGTAAGGAGAGACACTTTCCTCCTTATCGCTCTCTCCCCAACCAAGAGGAGACACAGCTGCTCTGAGCTCTGCTCCACATGTCACCTTCAAAGACAAAACCAGGAAGAGAAATGTTAAACGAAGAGCTTGTAGACGATAATGAATCTTAATAAAAATAAAGATCCAATCCTGCCCAGTGAACAAAGAGGTTTCTCCTAAAGTCAACTTTAAAAGGCATTTAAAAAACGACTTTACTTCCATAGTTTTAATTAATATGTTTCAGACACAATTTGAGGTTTCTCTTCCCTTCAGAGAAACTGCTAAGAAATCTTCAGATATGCAAGTGTACACAAAGAACTTTTCCTTATGATGGAGTTGTTGGAGGTTCAACACTCTTTACGTTCTTTTTTAGCCTTTATGATTCCATAAAGAACATTCATGGAATCTCTCCATTCCACAAAAGGGTCTTTATATTGAATTTTTCAACTATTTTTCAAGTCACAAAAAAAAAATTGTTACTAATAGTTTTTTGGGGACCCAAATGGTTCTTCTATGGCATCGGTATGAAAGCTTTATTTTTAGGAGTGCAATACATTAGTAGTTTTTGCAGGAATTAACTTTCATCTTTAGTGAACTTCCTTTTTAGAAAGGGTGCCTAGAGCCTCTCCAGAGAATTCTACCGAGAATCTAAAAAAAAAAAAAAAATTAAAAAACCCCTACATAATGCCTCAAGCATCTTTACATGAAAAATGGTCACTCCATACCACTGTTAAAATGAGAAGATGCTCGGGGCGCTATCCTGTCAAACCAGAAAAACGCTCTAGGAAATTGTAGGAACACTTTCTGGGTTGCCTCAGATACCTAGACCACAAATTTGCACTAAGAAAGAAATTATGAATTTGACACATTTACATTAAGCATGTAATATTTTGCGTTAGTGAACATTTATATTAAAGAATTCCATAAACCTCATGTGAATAATCTACTACAGTAAAACATGAATACCATTACGGCCAGTATATAAAAGAAATCAAAGGAGATGCATCACTACATTAATAATCGAAACTGAAGAGGGGATGGGAAACTGAAAGCTGCATGAGACAGCTCTGCTTTAAATGATGCAAACAGGATGTAACATCTCCGAAGTATGAAACTGTTCAGTGCAATGCAAGTTTACTACTGACACAATAAACACTATCCCCCTTAAGCCTGAGACAGTGACACCCACACAGTCACACACCCAGCAAAACCCCTGCCTAAAACACACCCATGATTCCTGCCGGGGGGTTTTTTCTTTCTGGAGAGTCTGGAGTTTCGTATTATTATTAATACAGCCAATCAATGGGATTACTTTGTTTTGAACTGCAGGCATGGTGAAATATGAATGAACAGAAAACAGCACAGGAAAGACCAAAGCAGGAAGGTCAGGGAGGAGCTGCCCTACTCTCATTCTCTTCATCTTTCAGCGAAGCTCGAAAGCCTCTCACATATACTTTCAACGGCACAATTTGATATAAATCAAGGAGCGTATACGTCCCAAGGGCTGTTTTGTCCCCATCTTCTTTTGTCTTTATTTTCAGAAATACATAATTAGGAGAGACAGAAAATTTGCTCACAGTTCATAATTCAAAGCCTTGATGGCGAATGAGGAGTAAAACGCTCTGTGCGTGAACATATACGCTGTTTGTTAATTTTAGTATGATGCAAATTCATATCCACTGAACAAGACAGCTACCGATTTCCTCTGGAGATAAATGCTAATGTGTAAAATGTAAGAAAAAAGGTTAAATTTGGTAAATTATAAGTAATCTCTGGAATAAATTTAAGTGAAAATATATATATATTTTTCCTTAATCTGAGGTCATTTTAATACAGTTCAAAGATGCAAATAAAATAACTAAAAAAACGTGCTAAAACTCAGAGCGTGATTGCAGTGATAAAGTCTCTTGAGAGAGGACTTAGGGCTGAGCCATCACAGGTTGTCATTTCATCTTCATCTGGCTTAAACTGGTTTCTGGGATAAAGTCTTCAACGGTAATGGGTTTGTGAAGTCAATTTATATGCATTAAATTTAATCTTTGCAAATAAAAACATAATCACACACACTCCTTTGAGAAATAAGCGAATTGATGGATTAAAGCCGTGCGGAAACTGGATTATTCAAAGATTTACAGAGGAAATGAGACAAAAAGCCACAGCATATTCTAAAAGCGTATTTGGATTGTACAAACCGTTTTGTGCCTTTGAAAAATATAATTAAATTATTTATTATTATAAAAAAAAAGTTTCGCAAATACTGATACTTAAAAAAACACACAATGAAGATGACTGGTTTTTATAAAGATAATTATTAAAGCAACATGAATAATAATAATATTATATATATATATATATATATATATATATATATATTTTTTAGCAGGTTCATTAACTTTGGCAAACTAAATATTGCCGTATCCACATATCAAACTTTGCTTTAATTCAAATAATTAAAAAAAAAAAAAAAAACTCATACCATGTGTAAACAGACCATAAGCAGGGCAGAGTAACACTGGCACATCTTCATGTGTTTTTTGGGGGGGTTTTTTAGAGTCCAGATCTGGCTTGGCAAAGATCAGGTCGACTCGTGGCAAGGTCTTCTGTCAGTATTCCTAAAAACACAAAAGCCGTCAGGCTTGAAATTATGAGGAAATACATGAAATTAAAAATAACAAAAAAAGGGGGGCAAACGTCACATTAAACAGTATAATTATGTTAACATTAATAAACAAAACAGGTCAAGTTTGATTTAATTACTTTTTACTTTTTCGCAGATTCTGTGGTGTGAAAAATAAATGTAAAAAAATTGCGAACACACCGCATATTATCTGTAATAAAATGACAAAATCATAAAAAGACAGTTTCATTGATGATATTGATTCAAGTTAAATTACACCAAGGCTGTTTAAGTTAGTTTTAAACGAAGTATAAAATGAAACATCGAGTACCCAACATATAACACGTAATTACTTTGAGAAAAGGATATAACCGTTCAGTTAGATTCAAATAAGCAGTGCAAAAGCGTCCCCAAATAAGCAAATGTGTTATTTAACAATTAATTTTCAGCATAACTCACCCTTTTACTGTAGAGTTGGACCCGTGCATCTCTGCGCGGCGAGCATCCTTACAGCGTAGTTATCGTAGTGCTTCAAGACAAACATCACTCCTCGACAGTTCAAACTCAAAGTGAGCAGCAATAAAAACTTCTTCGCATTTGATTAAAACAATATAATCTTCTTCTTTACTCAGCGCGGCTCGTGTCCAGCTGCATTAAATCCTCTTAGCTCTGCTCATCTGGCTGCGCGCCTTTCCTCTGCAACACTCGCATATCCTAACACGATTATGCGTGGATGCGATTGTCCACCCAAAAGAAAAAAACGATAATAAAACTGCTCTTTAAGCAGTCCCCTGGTTAGAAGTCCGGTTTTGCTGCATCCTTGCCCGCTCGCTCTTCCTAAACTGATGTTGTGTGATGGATCGGTGCGCTTTTGGGTTGTGACAGTGGAGTCGCTGAGCCCAACCCCTCAACATCAGCACCAATAACAGCACACATCACACTTTAAAGCTTTTTTTTTATGTATGTAAAGCCATTTAAAACCACCGCGTGTTAACTTGGTGCTAAGAAGCACTTCGATGGCTCATAAAACAGCAAGAAGACTTGCCTCGCGGGCAGAGTTTATATTTTTGAGACAAAACTGCTATTCGGAAGCATTTTATCGCCATGAGAGTCTGCAAAAAATAAAGCACATCTTTAGGTTTTCATATTATCATAAGCTTTCTTTTATACTGGAATATTTTCAGGGTAGTCTAAATAACAGTGAATGCCAAAATAATAATAATAATACATACACACAATAAATAGTATGAAAAAACACTAATTAAAAGGTCCCTTCATAATATAGTTGACCCTTATCTACCTCAAGTGTAGTATTATTGTCAACAGCTTTGACAAAATATTTGGTTTGGATAGAATTCAAACTATTTTAAATATAAAAAGGTTTTACAATAAACGTTTTAGAGGGGTGACTCAAAACTTTTTACCTTTTCTATTCTAGTCTATTCGCCACAACCTCCACAGGTATCAGAGAAATGCCAGGACGGGTTATAAAACAGAGCTAACAGCTGTCTAATAATCTTTATTAATTCAAATTGTTCACGTGAACATGAATAAATAGCTGCATCTAAATTAAACGGGAAGCTCTGCACTATGCACAAGACTCATGTCAAAACGCTAAGCTGGCAGACAGTCTTTTACAATTTTTTACTTATTTTATATACAAGTAAAAACGGAAAAAAAATGTGTAAAATGTAAAACTGGAAGTTTGTTTGGAAACAGCTCCGCTCTGTGGTTATTACAGTAACTGCAGCTCAAGCCACAGAAGTTAACCCAAGATTTATTTACTCACGCAAATGCAAATGTTAGAACACATGAACAATACGATGAATATAATCAGACCTTTTTTTCAGAAAGCAGATCTATTCATTTAAACAGTAACAGAATGAACAAATCTCGACATCAACGCACGTCTCTAATTATGCGAAACGGCTAACAAATCCAATTACAAAAATTCATTTGCAGGACTCTTTAATAATCCGGTTCTGATTCTTCACCAGAGCGGCTAGCATGGTCGTGAAGCTGGGCTTCTGCACGGCAGGTTTTGTAACACCAGAGGCAGAGATTTTCTTCTGGTTACTTCGTTTAATCTTGGGCTTCACGCTGAACAGATCTGTGGGCGTCCTGAACCCGTCCGAATCCTCGGGAATCCCTTCCTGCTGCTCGTCCTGGAAACCGTCGTGAGCTTCACGAACCTCTCGGCGCCTGTGCTTCAGCCGAGGGCTTTTCCTCCGTTCGGCAGTTTCCACAGCAACAGTTTCAGGCACGTCTTCGAACTTCAGCACCCGCCGTGTTCCGTCTAGGCCGTCGAGCACTTCCTGCTTGCTCAGTTTGCCCCGGACATTAGTCGTCCTCCGTTCGCTGGAGGCCCCGGGGCTCCGCTTCAAATCTGCATTTAATCTTGAATCATCCACAAGCGGTTTGTCCTCCTGCCTCACACTGACGCTGAGGTTGAGAGGAGAAAGCTGCTGAGATGAGGTGTTGTTCAAGGAAGCTCTCCTTTTCATTAAAGAATTCCAGCCAGCAACAGGTGGCCAGACCACAGACCGCGACCTCTTTCGATGCCGTGGCTTTGCTTTGGTAATGGACAGGCTGGTCTGAATGGAGAGAAGATGCTTGCAGCGACGTAAAGTCCTAGATATATGTATACAAAAATGTATTGAATGCATGTATATGCATACCGTAGTGTTTCTATATCTTTTCCTGAATAGCACACATCGTTTTTTGCCGATATCATTGACTGAAATGAAACTGAACTGCCATTTTCCTCTTTTTAGAGCCGCTTTACAGCAGAATTCAGTTTTGTTTTTGTATTATTGACATTATTTTTCTGTTTAACTCTGTAAAGTTGTTTTGACACCCTGTATTGTACAGATCACTATATAAATAAAAGGATAACTTGACTACATCGTGCTAAAATGAAAATCTTTGTCATTAGTATTACCATTTTAAATGTATTAAAATATATTTTTTAATTGTGATATTTTACAGCTTATGATCAAATAAATGCATCTTTGCTGAGTAAGAGTAGAGAACGGTGGTGTACAAACTACAGTCAATCTAATAATAACCATCATATGTCAATAAATAATACTATATTATACATTTTCAAGACAGGTTCAAAAACTTAAAAACACACACAAATGAATGCAAAATAGACAAAAATTAACCACTATCAATGAAGTGGATAAAAACATTAGCCTGTGTTTAACCCCTAATCCTTATTGAGTTGATCCCATGTCGACTCACCTCTGCTGAAACACATGAGGTCTGGAGCAGCTTGCTTCAGTTTTGTTGATGAATGCAGAATTGGAGGCTCCTGCTAACAGCTTCCTGACCCGACTCAGGCTTGCCCACAATGACCTGAACATCAACATTCACACGATTCATATTCAAAGATGGGCTTTTAATAAAAGATAAAAAGATATGGAGTGAAATCCGACTTCTCAAACCTTCATGTCGTGATGCAGTTATTTTGAACCAGAGAGCTTTTTCTTTTTTCTGAAAATGTTAATGCACTGGACTAAAACCTACAAATTCCTGTAATTTTTTATTTGTATTTTGATTGATATAAAATGTTTCTGCCTTTTTGATCAGAGCTTATGCGTGTATGCGTTTTTAAGTCACTTTATAGAAATAGCCAGAAATACACGGAACGTATAAAAATGATACATTTTCTATTTTTTTACGCCAAAAATCATTGCCATGTTAAGTAAAGGTCATGTTCCATGAAGATATTTCCTACAGTAAATATATTAAAACTTAATTTATGTTTAGTAATATGCTTTGCTAAAACCTTTGTTAGGACGACATTAAAGCTGATTTTCTCAGTATTTAAATGTTTTGCACCCTCAGATCCATATGGTTGTGTCTGTGCCAAATATCTTAAACCATGCATCAACGGAAAGCTTATTTCAAAACATTTACATTTATAATATTTGCATTAGCTCAAGACCAGTAACTTTACAATATAAACTATACCATACAAACATAGAGTCTCCTTATTATCAGTGTTATATTAAAGTAAAAGATAACGTACCCCTTCTCTCGATGGCGCCGTCTCTGAGGATGCCACTTCTTAAGCAGAACCCACACATCACAGGATAAAGATGCCGGATCTAATATACAAATGAAAAATACTTTTGGCAACATGATAACAGGTGTTTTATGTGGCATAATTTATGTTGATCGCTTAGAGCCAGTACATCTGAAATATTTACCCGCATCTCTGCTTTTCTTTTTCAGGCTCGGCTCTTTTCTCATCTTGGCAAAAAGCCTCTCGCATTCTCTACATCTTACAGTATGGACAGGACGACAGGGGGAGCTGGGACCTGACTCCACGGTGAAATCAGTGCCGGACTCATCCAAAGAAGACTCAAGCTCTCCCTGAGACTCGAGCTTGGCCTCAGAGGTATCAGCCCTAAACCTGAGTTTCTCTAAAGTGTCCTCAGCCATAGCACCGGGTGCCAGGCAGATCTTCTGAATCCTTCCATCTTCTGGTTCCTCGACGGAAAGCGTCCTCTCATCTTCTTTTCTCTTCCGAATTGTCCCACGTTCCGGTTCCGCGACGGAAAGCATCCTCTCATCTACTTTTTTCACGGCTCCTCTCTTCCTCACTGGCCGCTTCACATCACGAGCAACAGGCCCAGGATCTTTCATTTCTTCCACACCGTCTGACTGACTACAGTCAGTGTCACTCAGCACCACAGAGACGATCCCAGAGTCCTTCTCACGTTCTCTCCGTCGAAGCCGCCGGCCTCTCAGGTCTGTGCTGCGCCGCAGTTTCATAGAGACGGTTTGGGTAGTTACCTCCTTGAGAACCAAGATGTTCACCTGTCATGAATTAGATCGAAAAAGTTATCAAACAACAACACATGCAAGTTACTAAGGCGAAAGACCTCTTCTAGATAATGTTTTTTTGACTTATTATAGTGATTTCTACCTCACTGTTGTATCCCGACTCCTGTCTTGAAGGAAAGTTAGTGAGGTAGTGGTAATTTTCCCTGAAAACAATAGCCACCAGTGACTAAACCACAGTTTGTCTCATAACTAACTAGTTCGTACACTTCTGGCACAAATCCTAAAAACTACGTTAGCATATAGTAAACTTCAGCTCTCTCTTGAAGAAACTTTCATAGAAATAACTTAAGTAATTGGGATTGTGTTCAATGGGTTAATAAAACACTTCATCTCCTCAAAAACTGCACATTTTCGTTTAAGTCAAGATATTTTCATTGTGTACGTTGTTTTGGTTTGCCTGACCGTCTCGTGAAGAAACGGCACTCTTCGAATAACGGTAACACACATTTCTTACTCTCTCTCGAAATGTCGATAATCTGTTTGCTGAAATAACACATCCAGCACGTCCATCGTTTTAAAACCGTGCTCGACGCAGATCGATCCGAAGCCAAATCGCAGTTTTCTGTTTACTTCGGCACAGGAGCAGGGCTGCTCGCGCGCGTCCACTTTTGAGCCAAACCTCGCGCGACTTGTCATCGACCGGAAACTGGAGTAGCCACAAGGGGGCGCTGCAGGCTTTCTTTTAATTATGCTAGCCTACGAAAAGGCAACGTACTGCATTAACATTCTATTTAAACGTAATATTAAACTAATAAATTGTCTAAACTTTTTGTGACACAAACATTTCTGACTCTTAAACCTTTCAAGCTCCCACCAGTCAGACCAGTCTGTTTCATAGGCCTGTTATAAAACATCAAAATTCTATGATTTAAGTTAGTTAACTTCGTTTTACCTCAACGTATTCTCTGAATACACACACACAATGCTTAACATAATGCGTAATGCTTTTTCCAATAAGATTTAACATCCCAACAGAATCCATCACATACAAGTATACTTACCATTAAAACAGAGGACAGTAAAAACATTAAAAACAACAACAGAAAAATACGGCCATGAAAAGTTGTGATTAATTAGATGTAGTAATTACATTTTATTTGTCTGTGGTCATACAAATGCTTAATGGAGGCTAAAATACAGTACTTTCCTTCAAAAGCTGTAATTTGTCGTAAACATGAGAAACAACAGGACAAAATAAAACTGGCACACTTTTGACATGTCTCCTGTCAGTGTCCAGATGCCCTTTTGCTCTTCAGGTGTCTTAGGTTGAAACCTATAACAAAAAGTAAAACATTTTCTCTAACTTAGTCGAGCTAAGTTCTATTGATGTTCTTCATTAACGGAACTCTAATATCAACAGTTTTTCACCTGAACATAAAATCACTAAAAATGATTCAAACGCATGATTTGCCAGTGTATAAAACTGCACATGCTTGTCTTTGCCATGAGTTAGAATGATGCATGTTTGCGTGCAAGAAAACAGATTATGAATTAATTTTACATCTGATTTTTGCGAGGCGTTACATTTTGTATTTTATGTTTCTTTGAATAAGAAGCACCTGTTAAATAACACATTTCAGGGTAGTTTTATAATGTCATAACAATGTATAGATAGATATTAGGTCTCAAAGCTTACAGTAATATAACACAGTGTTTTGTTTAACTAGAGACATGGTACAAGTGCCCTATAGACACACAATTGAAGCACCAATTTAAATAAAATAAACATATTTCTATGAACATAAAATTATAAATCATTTAAACGAGTTAACCAACCTAAACAGATCATTAAAATAATTTATGTTGAAATTAAATATATATTATCATATTATTTTATATTAGTTCATTTCGCAGTTCGTAAATTATAATTGTACTTAAAAACACAGAACGGCACAGTGGTCCATTTCCTGCAGTCTGTTAGCTTCACAACTTATCCTGTGGTGTATTTTAGTGGCTTCCCTGCTGATGCTTGTCCTTTGCTACTGAACTGAGGTCAACTGATTTTTTTTTTTTTTTTACTGTTAGATTTAATAAAACCAGTCACAGATCTGTCCTAAAGGTCACCGGTTTCCTGGGAACCGCTGTCGTTACTGCATTAGACAGCTGCTGCTTGGCAGGAAGTCTTGAACATATGTGACCACAGCCTTGGAAAGATAAGTCATAGTGCCATAGCTGCCACTAGGAGCACTATCAAAAAAGAAGTTACAGATTCCTGTGGCAGGATCTTTCTCCAAGAAATACTCACTGGCCCCGCTGGATCTCTGAAATAAAAACACATGAGACACAGTGTCCAGATGTGCAACGCTGGCATCTACACAAAACAGGCACACTTTGAAGTTAAGATGTTTAAGCTTTTTCATTAGTACATAATTACCGTAATTCTATTTGTGTTATTTCTAGTGCTGTCAAATTATTAATCGTGATTAATCACATCCGAAATATCGTTTTTCTCCAATGCATGGCGGGCTGGAATTATTGGCACCCCTGGAATTTCATATTAGTTAATCGTGACGAATCGTTCGATAGCACTACAAAGTTTTGATGACATTACCATCATGCTTAAAATGTCAAAAACCATACTAATCAAGAACAAGTAGGTGTGTGCATGTGAGCATATCAACTGTACATCATATGATTATATATAACAGCATATGCATGATGATACCTGATCCTGTTGAAAGAGATCATTGGCCATGTGAACAATGCGGTCAATGTGAATAATTCCCCCAATACTGGGAATCTCCATGTCAGCTACAAGGGTCAGCACCATAATGGCCTCCACCAGCAGCTGTCTGTACTCAGGCTGAGGGACATGATTCAGTACAGACTCCACGTGCACTGCAAACTTGATTTCTCCTTCTGTCATCTACAATAACACACAGAAAACAGCACAAGGTTATGGGTATTTAAAGGAATATGAGAAGAAATTGCTAAATAAGGTTATTTTTTGTTTTCTTTGCACACAAAAAGTATTTTTGTAGTTTCATAAAATTACGGTTGAACCACTGATGGTACATGGACTATTTGAGTAATGTCCTTACTACCTTTCTGGGTCTAAAACTAGTCAGTTGCATTGCTGTCTATGGAGGGTCAGAAAGTTCTCCGATTTGATCAAGAATATCTTAACTTCTGAAAATTAAAGAAGGTCTAATGGGTTTGGAAAGACATGAGTAATTAATAAAAAAAATGTCGAACTATCACTTTAGGGTTTAATGTAATACAGTATGGTATAGTATACTGCAGGGGTCAACAAGTTCAGTCCAGGAGGGCCGGTTTCCTGCAGAGTTTAACTCCGACCCTAATCAAACACACCTGAAGCAGCTAATCAAAATTTACTAGGTATACTTCAAACGTTCAGGCAGGGTTGTTTAGGCAAGCTAAACTCTGCAGGACACCGGCCCTCCACATATTTATATATATAACAGTTTAAAATGAGTAGGTTAGATTTTTCTTTAAACCAAGGCTGCATTTATTTGATGACAATATAGTAAAAAAAAAAAAAATACTGTAATATTGTGAAACAATTATACAATTTCAGTATAAAAAACTGCTTTTTATTTGAATATATACAATTTGAATATATATATATATATATATATATATATATATATATATATATATATATATATATATATTTTTTTTTTTTTTTTTTTTTTTTTTCCTGTGATTGCAAAGCTTAAAAATCCAATGAATAGAGAGTTCAAAAAGTTTTTTTTTTGTAACAATGTGAAATACTGTTACTTTTTATCAATTGAATGCATTCTTGTTGACCCAAATATTTTTAGCTGTTGTACATATACATATATATGTACACTATATGTGAGTGTAGGTGGATGTACCTCACGGGTGGTGGAGGAAGGCAAGACATATCCGGCGATGGAGAGGCCATGACATTTCTGGAGAATCTTCCAGACTTTCTGGTAGAAGCCCATGGGAACCCTGTTTATGGCCCCGTCCAGTCTGCGTCTCCTCAGCCACTGGCCTTGGCGCTCCTCCCACTGCAGGTGTGGGTCTCCTGTCCCGGTCGGAGACAGCATCCCGCTGGGAGTGGAAGGGCTGCTGCATCGCTACAGACACGCACGCATTCGCATCGTCAGTACATCACAAAGATATGAGGTCAAACATTTGTGCCACTAATCAGCACATACAACACACTTAAGAACATGCTTCAGGTTTAGGAAACAGAAACTATGACAAACATAGCTAAAATGTTACAATGTCAGCCCATGCTAAGAGAGTGAAATGACCACAAGAAGACAAGACCGACAATGTTAATTGGCTGGAAGTTTGTCCCATTTCAAATCAGTCAACTAATGTGAGGCACTAAAAAATTCATTAGATTCAGTTTACATTCATTCAGAACCAATTAACAGAATTCACCCCTCCAAGTTAAAATGATTTTTAATTGTCTGACCTGACTGAAAAGAGAGTATTCGACAGTGGAGAGCAAGTGTTAGTGGAGAGGGTTTTGGTACAGTAGGCTTTTCTGCAAGTTACCGTGGAACGAGGGGATGTGAAATTACTGCTGATGGAATGACTGCTGGTAAATATCTATGAGAATAGAAGCAGAGCATACAAACACATAAAATGGACATACAAATGAAAAGCATTTCTGATGAACATCAATTATACAGAGAAACATTAACATGACAAGCTAACACCTTCACGTTAAAAAAAAAAAAGCTTTATATGACCAAAAAAGATGCGTATGATATGAGCAAACTGAATATCACTCAGAACCGTCATGCTAATACTGGTTGCATGGCCTTGACGAATGTGCTGTGACCTCTAGACAGAATGGGTTCTGTACAAAAAAGCTACTCTACGGGAATTACCACAGCATGCTAAAATTACAAACTCAACCCACACTTATGGGTCTGGAGTCATCGAGCTGAAAACAAAATAATATAAAAGTCATTCAAAGTACAGTGGGCAGGAAATCTATCTTAAACCACAGTGTAAATACATCACGATTTACAAAACACAAAAACATCTCATGTCTCATCTTTCACTCCACCTGTTTGATTTCAGTCTTGAGTTTTCTGATTCCTGTGCGCTCTGTCTTTGTGGCCCCCGTGTGGCCTAGTTCATGGATGGAGATGGCAGGACTGGTGGCAGAAGACTGAATCGGACGCACTTTCACACAATACAGAGCGATTATTGAAAAACAGACCAAACAAGAAGATCACAAGAATAGCTACATCATACCTCTTTTTAAATGAAATAATAAATAATACTCGTGAAGCTGTTTAGCTAGGCTGTATTAATTGGATCAGAAGTTAAATAAATTAAATAAATGTAAATACATTTTATAAATTCTAATAAATAATTTTTTTTACAAAGATTTCCATTTCATATAAATACTTTCTATTAATGAAAAACTGAACAATGTATGATAATTTGCCATTAATTTGCCTGTGCAAGAAAAAAAAAAAAAGTAACTGCAAGTTTTTCTTTCTTTATTTCTTTATTTCTCCTAACTGCAAGTTTGTATCCCTCAAGTTTTTATATTCTGACTTTATAACTCACAATTGTGCCTTTATAACACCAAATTGCGTAATACACTTGCAATTCTTGTTTTTTTTTTTCATTATGAGATATAAACTCGCAAATTGTATACTCAGAAATGCAAGATATAAACTTGAATGTTGGGGAAAGAGAATTTTAAAAGTAATGCATTACAATATTGCGATACTTCTTAAAAAAGTAACTAACTACATTACTTAGTTGCTTTTTATGGAAAGTAATGCATGACATTACCTTTGCGTTACTTTCGACTTACTTTTTAAATATGAGCAGGGCTTGATTGTTTTTAATATAAGTTCTATTTATAGCAAATGTAAAAACCCTTTCACACCAAAAAGTGAATACTCTTCAACAATGAAAAAACAATGAAGCTCAATTGTCAGTTTATCTAAAGCCATTTTTGCTTATTAGTATGGTTTGTATTTATATTTACTTCATAAATATACACAGTATACACACACATATATTATGTGAACAAAAACTTTTATTTTGGATGTGATTAAATACAATCAATCGCTTGAAAGCACTAGCAAATGTAGTATTATAGAAAAATGGCACCTAAAAAAAAGAAAGAAAAACTAAGGTTTATTGATACTCACTGCTTCTCTCTACACCAAATTCTTTCCCGCTCAGGATGTGATGTAAGAGATTCTTCATGTCAAAAGGACTGAGGCTCATCAGGCTCTCGGATGCCTCCTCACCTGTTGATGTCATACGGACAGATTTATTGCACATTATAACAAAAATAAAGATTTACATTGCAGAACCAAAATTTGATTGGCTGTACCTGAGCAGTGCAGACTGCGGGCAAGTTCTGTAGCCATCACTTGCATGATGAGCCCGATGCGCAGACGCAGCATGTCTCCAAACAGAGACGGCTGAGAGCGCACATACATGGCTAGATACACCATGATCTCCTGAGTTCGGAAGTTTAATGAGCGAATTTAATTTAAAAAATTGAAAGACGGCAACATCACTCGCAGTCTTAAAATTAGAACTACCTGTGTGAGGACAGCAATGCTGATGTCTTGACCACTGGCCTCATAAATCAAGCTAATCAGTTCTTCAGGAGGAAGAGGACTAAAAATAAAAGAAATGGTTGAGTAAAAGGAAAACATTAAAATGATTGCCTTTATTTAAAAAAAAAAAGAAAAAGCAGTTAATGTAAAAAATATATATTTAATCTAAAATGACCATGAGACTCACACAGTGATGACCTTCTCTCTGGGTTCAGGAGGAAGACCCACGGTCAGCTGTTTATGATGGGAGATCAGATCTGTGCAAGCCTACAAAAAATGAGTGAAAATATTAGAAGCACAATTGCTGAAGATTTTATATTTATACCATTATAATCTCTATGAATCAAATAATGTATATTTTAAAAACTATTTTCTTTATTTAGGAGTAAAAGTGTAATTTTTTTTAAACATTTCCAAGTTTTTGACGAATTGCTATATAAAGATTTCTGTTTAAAAAAGTTCTATTGTTAAGTACTTTTTTTTTTTTAAAACGTTAATTTAATCTAACAATCCTTAAAAAAGGTGTCCACAAAAAAGTATTAAGTAGCCTAACTGTTGTAAAATTAATAGTAATAAGAAATGTTTCTTGACCTCTGAAGGACAGAGTATATAATGAGTATAACAGACTAAAATATTTGGTAACACTTTTTTTTGATGGTCCCTTTTGAACATTCTGTTGACAATAAATAACTTTGCACCTACTTATCAACTAACTTTCCTTAGCGTGTCAGTAGACTATCTTTTAATAAGCGTTAATTGTGATTATCTCAGACATTCTACTGACTGTAGGTAACTTTGAAAGAACAACTCTAACCCTACCAGTGTACTAATAGTCTACTAGCACTATAGTTGAAGTTAGGAGACATGCATATGCAATGTTATAGTCAACAGAATGTGTTAAAGGGACTAAAGTGAATTCAAATATTCTACTAAAATCTGACTCCACGCTTTTGAATGATAATATAACAAACATTTAAGTTTAAAAAGGTTTAATATGCAAGTTTATTCAATAAAAAAAAAATGAACAAGCATTTACAGGAATAGGGTCTCACCTCAGCAAGGACTTCCACCCTCTTCTTCAGGATTCCTGAAATGTAGCGGATGAGGCCCCATTCCTTACACGCTCCTGCCCGAACATACAGCTCCTCCAGCAGAGAGCGAACAGAAGCCTCTCCGTGTTCTGACAGATTTACTATCCAATCTGGCCCTCTAATACACACACAAACACCAGGAGGAGAAAGATTTAATGACTGAGTTTAGACTTTAAATTACAAATGTTAATGTATATGCCCAGTCAACAAACATTCTCACTTCATAGCATAGAGCACATAGAGGATATCTGCCTGGTCCTGAAGGGATGGACAATGCTTCAGCTGATTGACCAGAGAGGCAAAGTCTGTGTTCCCATGAGAATCACGTGGCAAGTGCAGGTCAACACTATCTGCCTGGTGTGACAAAAACAGACGTGAATCAAAACCATTGCCCATTTATTCAATTTTTTACACTTTATGATTAAGTGTGTAGACTTGCCTTGGTGTGATGAGAAACATTGTGCTGAGGGACTTCCAGAAGGTTCAGAGACTTCCTGTGTTTGCTCATGATGGGGACAACAGGCAAATACATGGACGGCTCTGAAAAAAAACAGAATGAGCCATACTCTAAAAAAACATTAAATACACTATTTGAATGGCTTACTGGGCATGTTATGGCCCTGAACTTGGGCCATGAAAGAAAGGATGTCCCTGGTGGTGTGTTCAGCACTGAAAACGTGGTGCTGGCCCCTCTGGATGGGCGGCAGATGGCATTTTGGAGCAGTGCTGTGCAATAGATCTGTGAGATACTGGTCAAACATGTTTCCTGAACCTCCTGTGGGAAAACAAACCAACACTTATTTTTTTTAGTTTATGTGGAGTTGTTGCTTTTTGGATGCTGATGTCCCCAGTAGACTTATTAACTAGCTTAACCAAAAAGATCAGAAACAGACATGTGCAGATATTTAAATTCTGGATGATAATGATTAGTACAATTTGACACCATTTTAATATAATAAAATATGAAATAATATGAAAATAATGTACATCACAATAATACAGTACAATATTAAAAATGGATAATCGCATGGAGATTTGTTAAATATTACATTTTATAGTGCTATTAAACTAAACATGTTTTTAAAGATGAATTGACTTTAGGTGATTTAAATGTAAACACATTTTTAAATTAGTAGATAACTAACACATTGTTAATCTAGAATTGTTTATTTTGTTATTGAAGTATTTTGAATGAGCTGTTTTATATTTTATTATTAACTCTAACTTTAATTTTATGATTTTGTCATTTTTATTAGTTTTGTGTTTTTAAAATTTATATTTATTTTATTTTTTATTTCAGTTTTACATTCATTACTTCAGATTCAACTTATTTTATTCTAGTTGCCAGTGCCAATTTTTATTCACATTTTTTAAGTTTAAGTGTCAGCTAATATTCACATTTTAATTCAGATTTATTTTAACAGTTTAGTTTAGTAACTCTGCTGATATGGTACCCTAAGAAAGACCATTCTGGTCTATCAGCTTGACCGACATTAACCAGCATAAATCAACCATCAACACTTAATCTGGTCTAAAAAACTCTTTAGCATGGTATGAATACATGTCTTTTGGGTGGAGAGATGTTTTTCAAAGCAGCTGTATGCAAGTCATTATGGATACCTGAGGGCCCAAATTCTTCCTCTTCTTCCTCCTCTTCCTCCAGCAGATTCTCTTCAGAGTCGGCATCCAAGAAGCTGAGTTGGGTGTGGAAGGAGGTTGTGAGGAACGTAGAGAGGTTTGCCATCTGCACCCTAAACAGCAAAGAGACTTGCAATATCAAATCAACCGTATTTGTGCCACAAACACCATACTGTATATAGCTCTTTTCATTGTTATCGTCACAATTTTCCTTGCCTTGCACCCGCAAAGTAGCCATCTTGAAGCTTCCGGAGGGTGGAGAGGATACAGGGGTCAATACTGTCACCATCCTCAACTGGCCCAGTTATAGAAACAAAGAAACTGTTATTATTCATTTGTGCATTTTGCAATACCTTCCCTCGAGCTAGAAGCTAGAAGCTTTACCCAGCATGCTCTGTGTGATAGGAAATGTGAGAGTAGGTCTTCCAGTCATCCGCCAGCAGGACGAAAGATAAGCAAGCTCTGTTCGCAACATCTCCACAATCATCTGGTTATCCAAAGCCAAGTAGAAGTGATGCTGGTCAATGAACTATGGGAGAAATATACTGTTATAATATCTGTTAAACTTTACAGTATATAGAGAACATACATTTTTTGCAGAGTAGGTCTTCTACCATAAAAGACTTCGGCGTGAGATCGATTTTATTTACCTGTGGAGTGAATGTGTAAGTACCATTTCTGATCTCGTAAAACTTTGAAGTTCCCAAGACACCGATGTGCCTGTATGGTCGCCCACTCAGATTCAGTTTTTTACAGTTACCTAAGCAAAGAAAAATAAATAGTTTGAATTCATTTTTTCGTATCCCACAATCATCAAGTCCTTCTTCTAAATGCAGTTTTACAGATGTAGCCTTTGTTTACGCTGTCTGGCTCTGTCCTAGTAGTCATGGTGGATCTGAACACTTACCCAGTTTCACGTAAATGTGGCTCAGGATCCGAGCTGGCATGACTCGGATGGGCGAAACGTCAGAGATGGTCTGGACCTCAATCCCTTGGTCCTTCAGCAGCTGCTGGATCTGCACTGACTCAGCCACTACACTCACTAAACAGAACAAATAGAGTTGCTGGCAAAAGGTCAGGCTTCTCTGTTAACAAATTATCGTGTCAAAATCTATTTCTAAATTGAGCTTCAAGTAATGAATTGAATCTGCTCCTTAAATGGACTTCAGCCCAACAAAACCAGCTGATTCATTCCTACTATGCGTTGAATTTTTATATCCCCTAATATCAAATATTAAATATTAAAACAATGTTAAACTTACACCTTCTATAGATAGAAATCTTACTATATAGTTCATGCTATACATTTTTAGTCTGAAGTATATATTCAGTTTATTCTTTCTTTAGCCCAATTTTTTCAAAACACACAAGTTATTTCCCTTAAAGAGCAACCTTTTCCCTTTACCTGTAATAACTCTCAGTGCGTTATATCTTGCTAATGCGGTTGTAAAACTATTGTGCAAGTTATAAAGTAACTGAAAGAGCATAAGTGCCTGAGTTTGACCAAAACATATACTCTCTGCATAAAATTTGAGAAACAGTAACACAATATAACGATACACATAAGTCTGTGCCTTATATAGGTACTGTCTGACTGTCTATATTTCTTATAAAAAACCAACGACTAAAGCAATAACATTCACAAACCTTGCACAACAACATCTGGCTTGAATTCTTTAGAAAATCGCCTGTTTAGAGGATCAATTTCTCCAGGGGCCAGAAATCCCTAATTAAAATGAATCATTTGTCAGACATCATAAAACAAAGGAGCAAAACACACAGGATTGCCTAAGAAACACTGGGACTACTCCGTTTTGACATTTCACATCTGCACTTAATCAACAAAGACACCAAAGGTAGCGCTTCGCCACCTGACATCATATCTGATTATACACAGTATAACATGTTTAATATGGAAGTGGATTCAGACTTTAGTACCTCTGCCAACAGGCAGCCCAGGATATACAGAGACTGGCCCCACATGTGTGGTAGCTGGCCAGAGGCCACCCGCTCCACGGAGTGAGGATTTCCGTACTCCTCTTCAACCTGAACAAGAAATAAACACACAGATGAGCAAGAGATCAAAACATTTTACCCAGGATTGTTTGTGTCATAGTTACTGAGCAGAGTCCAAACACTAATTCAACTTAAATTAAAGGGTTAGTTCGCCCCAAAATGAAAACAATGTCCTTAATTACTCACCCACATGTCCTTCGTTCATCTTCAGAACACAAATTAAGATTTTACTTGGTGAAATCGGAGAACCATCTGACCCTCCAGACTGCAACACAACTGAAATCGTTTACGCCCAGGGGAAAGAGCGCGTTGCGATACCCTCCAAAATGGCGGAAGACGTAAGTCGAGGGAGGAGAATGATTGACCAAATTATTTTATTTTTGCTTTCTTTGCGAAAAAAGCATTTTAGCATCACAAAACTGAAGTTGAGCTACTGATGTCATATGGACAGTTTTACTGACGTATTTACTACATTTCTGGACCTGCATCATTTCAGTTGCGTTGCTGTCTGTGGAGAGTCAGATAGCTCTCAGAATTCATAAACATTATCTTAATTTGTGCTTAGAGGATGTCTTATGGGTTCTTATGGAATAACTAATGATTAATTAATCATTAATAATTGTATTCATTTTATTTAGTGTCTTATTTGAAGAAAAAAAATCTTATTTGAAGTAATAAATGTGCATGCTGATTCAGGATGATAAACAATCATTTGTTGCAGATGAGAATTAAACATTGGTGAACTGTAAATGTTATTGATCAGAATATAAAACTCACTTTGTCAGCGGGTACGGCGTATAGTTCAGGCACCAGACGAATCCCGTGTTTGCCTCTCATCAAAACTCCATCAAGAGCCTCCCTGTATTCCTGCACCTAAGGAATGACACCCTGCCAGTCATGAGTGGGAGTTATTTCTTTTTCCTAAGAGTTACTGCCGCCAAGTACAATACTGTTTGTACCTGCTCATGGTCTTCATTGAAGATGCCATCGAGTATAAGGTAAGTCCAAAACACTGGCCACTCACATTCGATGTTCTCAAAGAGCTTCAGCTCAGCAGGATCATAGTGAAGGCGAGTGGGGTCCTAGCGCAACCGTAAAAACACAGAATGCAGTAACACGATGAAAAAATTAGCCACAAAATTCTTGCTTTGCGTAAAAAAAAACAAATGTTTGGTTACCTCTTTTGGGGTCCTGTATCCATCTCTGATAAATCGACAACAGCCGTAACGTCCCTAAAATGATTGACAACTGCTTAAGATCATTATAAAAGTAGCAACTGCATTTGAAAGCACAGCCTTTTCCTCAGCGGCCCAGTACCTGCAGCTTGGTGATGATTTCACCCTTGGTGATGTTGACCAGATCTGCGTCCTCCACTGCAAACGCAGGAAAGGAGATGACAGAGAGCAGGCCGGCATCTATCTCTTTAGAGGTGGAAGCTCGAGGAAGCATGGAGCACAAGATAGACTAGAAACGTAACGAGAAACAAGATGTTTGACTTTCATTGACTGGGAGAAAAAAACCCCTTAAAAAATACTAAATAATAAACCTGAGTTACATCTCCCAAAACCTTTGTAAGCATAAGTACAGTGTATACCATTGGTGCTAATTATGCTTTTGAGAAAGTCATCAAAATAATAACCAACTAAGAACCACATTTAACTTATTAATTTACCTGACAATGTTCTACTTCATCTGGGAGAACATGAATCACTGATTTTGGGCCTCCATGAGCTCCAAACAAGTCAAGCTCATCGATGGCCTCCAAAGCTGCCTAAAAACATGAACGGCAAACAAAACTCAGTTTCTGAATGAGCAGAGAGATGAAACCAGATGACTTTCCTACCTTAGCCATTCCGACAGAGCTGCCGTTCAGTTCAGGAATTCCTTGATTGGTTTTGTCTCCTCTCTCCCACATCCCATAATCCTGCAGAGGAGCGTGAACTGTAATGTCCGTTCAGTAACTCTATTATCTAAGAAGAAGCTGATAAACCAATGAAAACTCACAGCCACTTTGTATGCTGCCTCGATGTAGAACACAAGGTTCTGGATAAACGCCACCTCGTCTAAGTTAGATATGATACGAAGACCTGAAAAAGAATTTCAGCGACAATGAAAAAGGTTGCTGAAAATAGGAAACCCCACAACACAACAAAAAGCACAACCCAAACAATGGAGGCTAAATTGAAAAACCTATTCAAAGTTTGTTTGTTTGCTTTGTGGCAAATCCATACACAATCTCTGTGAATCTATTTTCACATATTCTGCTCTAGTTTTTAGGGCAAATCAGTAGAATTCTGTGGAATAGAATTGCCAAACTTTGCTAAAGATGCTTGAAGACCTGGCTATAAGTGCAAGTAAAAAAAAGTTACACTATTTGTTTTTACCACATATATAACTTTAAATGAGAAGTAATTTTGAAGAAATTGACTATTTTATAATTGACTACTAGTGCTGTCAAATGAATAATTGTGTTTATTTATCGTCATGTACATGTACTGTGTGTGTATTTATGTATATATAAAAATTCACACACATACAGTATATATTTAAAAAGATTTACATTTTACAAATATATACATATTTATTGTCTTATATTTCATATTATTTATATATATTTAATATATAAACGACATATATAAACATTTATGTATTTATATACAAATAATAAATGTAAACACACATATTATGTAAAAGAAAAACTTTTATTTTGGATACGATTAAGCGCACTTAATTGTTTGACAGCACTAAACACTACACATAATTTTATACATGAATATATAAAAATATTTACACATAATGTGCTCTAGAATGGGAAATCCCAGAAACTACCTGCATAAATCATAAAACAAAGCTAAGATTTTCATTTTCATGTTAACTTTACGACTTTCCTCAGCAGAAATGTATTTGCTGTCTCTCTCTCTCTCTCTCTCTCTCTATATATATTTCTGGATAAATCCATTCCACAGGTTGTTGTCCTTACCTGAGGCGGTCATCTGAGCCAATGTGAGCAGGTACAATGATGTGGCATCAACCTGCAGGTGCCCCCACTGATCATCTCCAACCACTGTGGCACAGGAAGGAGTGTGATATTTGGCATGCAGGCAGTCCTTTGTGCTCTGTGTGTGTTTGAACTTCTCTACCTTTTCCACCTGCAGTAACATACGCGGATGCTCAGCCAGGCTGTGTGTGTTCACATGAGCTCAACAGATGGGTTTAGAATAACAAACGAGCGAGACCATAGAGTTTAATGCCATCTCACCTGTCTCATCATACACTGCAGGAGCCCCTGCATTAGTTTCACCACACTCTGGGGAAAAAAAAGCTCTTAATAGTACAAGTACAGATTTCTGGAAATAAACAAGCAGCACAATATTCTGGATAAATGTCAATTTTCTTTTTTTTTTTTTATATATTTTATACGCATACAAAGAAATAAATATTTTTATTTAACAAGGATGTCTCAAACTGATCCAAATTTACAGAAAGTCCTTTGTAATGATATTATTATTAATTTATTTTAATTTTGTTTGTTTTTTATAGGAGTAATGGCTGGTGAGAATTCAGATTTCACAGGAATAAATTACATTTTAAAATATATTCAAACACAAAATAATTATTTAGAAAATTCCTTTTTTTTTTGGTGAAAGCATCCATCAACCTGTTACAGTACTCAACGACAATGTGCTACCGAACAATGCCGCAACAGGTGGTCATGTTTTGAGGTTTCAGTCACCTGTTCAAGCTCGTAAGCTTTAGCTTTGTCCTCATCACGGTCTGCATTCTTGCGGTAAGCCATGCCAAGTCCCCACACTGCCAAGATGCTGTAAACGTTATCTCTGACCCAGGCATCCTTCTGCTGCTCGCTAGCTGGCAGCAGACCTGTCACCGGATTCTGTACGGAGAGGTCAAACCAATCTTTATTAATTCAGATATACACCATTTAAATACAAGCTTGATCTGACTTGCTATGCTAACTCTCATAACACTTACATGTTAGACATTTTAAACAAAAGTAACATGCTATTTACTCATACAAATAAATAATACATTTAGTCATTTATTATTACTTATACAGTTTCTTGTGCTGTGCATAAAGCATAAGCTTTGATTTTAAAGGAATTTACATGCTGCAGATAATACAAATATTTTCCTCACTCACGGGTTATTTAAAGGTGACCTTTGTTCAAACCTTATTTATTTTTAGATTTCTCCTGTCAAAATGGCCCCAGTGGGGCAGAAGAATCTCAACCACAAGAAACTACTGTAGACAAAAGCCTATGTTTTTATTTGAGCTGGATTTTTCTTTTTCCTTTTTCTCTCTCTCTCTCTCTATTTTTTTTGTGTGCATTTTAATAATTCATTATGAACAATATAGATCGTTTAGAACAGATTTGCAGAACACATTAGAATTACAATTTACCGTAATACGGAATTATTAGAATAGATAACAATATCAGTGTATACGATACTGATTAGAACAATGGGTTAAAACAGAATAGTAAAGAATTATATAGTACATTCAAACAGAATAATGCATGCAGCTAAATAAAACAGAATATATAACGGAGCAGAACAGAAATAATGGAGTAAAAGAAAACAGCATGATGTAACACAGTAGACTAGACTAGAATAGAATAGAATAGAATAGAATAGAATAGAATTCTCGATCATGTTTTGAACAAACCTGGTGGCATAAAATTGTTTCTTGGACAAGTCTGGCAAATCCATCCAATCTCACTCCTGAATTACTGCGGCTCCTCATGCTGTCATCTATTTATGGTCTTGATATAGAATTTAAGAAGACACGAAACAGAAACCTTCTGCTTCCTGGTCGATTAGAAGAGCGCATGCAACCAGGTCTTTACTGTAACCTAGTGATTCATGACGGCTAGCCAAGTCATGTCGGTCCGCAATGTTGTCCATTCATTTACTAAATAATGAAACGATTAAAATAAACGGGCCCACCAAACAAACAGGCCATTCAAAGTCAATAAACGTCCTTCTACCATTTTAAGGATCTGTATTAAAGCTCTGTATGTTTATTAAGCGTTGCACATCCCGTATGAATTCCGATGTTGACAGCAAACGAAAGCCCGCCCACATGATGACGTACGGCTGTTTGAGTGACAGGAAAACCCGGAAGTACGGTAATACTTCGCCAGCATCCAGGGAGTAACGGAAGATTTATAGTTATTTTAAACAAGCATTTCCTTTCTCAAGAGCTGGTCTAGGATTTGAATGTTTTTTTCTAACAATTCACGTCTATTAATCGTGCTAAACGCTACTGAAACGTTAATTAAAACGTCTCGTTTAAAAAATAATCCATGTAGGTTATCCGTTTGTCATTGGAGTCCGCCTACGGTATGCGCTCTGGAACAAACGCGATTTGTTTTCACGTAGAAGCTCGTCTTTTGATTGGTTCACGACGAGTGATTTGGAGTACATTAGGGGCATTGACACTGAAAGTCAAAAGTAAAGTTTCTCTCTGGTTTTACGAGGCCACTGTCAACATTGTTCAATTATATAAAAGTATACATACTTTTAATCTGACAACAAAAGTGCCACACATTTCTAATTTGTGTATTTCCTTCAACTTCCGTAGACTTACATTGACCTTATTTTGACTCACAGACCAATCCAATGTCCAAAAAAAATCCATTTGCATTTAGTGACCCTAGCCCCTATAGAAACAAGCAAGATAGCGCAGAACAAAAATAATTTACTACGGCGAAATTGGGGTATAACTGAATAAGATTCTCGTTCATTTTAAACAAACCCGGAGACAGAATATTGCATAATAAACAAAAAACACAAGACACCTCAGTTGTGTTAACACAGCTTGATTTATTGTAAAAATTTATTTTGACAGCAACTATGGAAATCTTCATTCAAGTGTCCAACAGCATGTGAAATATTCAATGTACCTTTTTGATTCTTAGAAGTAAGAGACTGATTGTGGTCATAACTGTCTCATAATTATCCTGTACATTAAAGTGTAGGTGAAGAAGCTTCTATACTTCACTGTAAATAATTTTTGATTGAATTTTAATTTCTAAGCATGTGTTGGTTTAAGAGTAAATGTGCTGTGGAAGGTGGCATAGATTTATTTCAGCTACTGCAGGCCATTTTTAAGTCAATTTAAATCGAACGTTTTTAGGCATAATTTTAATCTTATATGATACACAATGAATGTGGCCCGTGTGCTTTTTCTTGAATTCTTGAACCCCTGAATTAGTGCACTTTTTACTAATGTGCATCTGATAATGATATGCAGGAAAAACTCCAGTCTTACTCTGGTTTAGCACCTTGTGTATAAGAATATATATAAAAAAAATCAGCTAGAGGCTTTTCGGAATAAAAATACAGAGAAAAACTACAGTTGCAACTTTGTCAAAATACACATTCAGTACATATTCTTTGGAGTGTTACTAATAACTTGGCCTCTTGGTTTACTGCAGTGTCTTCTTCTACCCAAAGCCCATTCCCACTGGTGAAATCATTGAATTAAATCCAATGAAAGAGTTGCAGGTTATCCTAAAAAGTCATAACAAACCTTTTTTACCACAATATATGTGCATAAATTGCATAGATTTAGTGTAATAAAATGCATCAGTTCTATTCTAACCATTGTGCTGAACCTTTTGACACACCACTCCCCCCAAAAAAACTAAAAGAAAAACAGACCCCTCAACAGATCCACCGAACGAATCTCTCAAAAAAGCTGGCTTTGTTCAGACTAGCAAAATCCTGACCCCTGAAAATGGCCGTCTGGTCTCCCAGCGAGAGTTTCGCTAGGATTTCCTTGTCAACGTCGCTGCCCATGGCAACCACCGTGGGAACGCCCTCTGCCCTGCGCATGGCGCTAATGCCTTCCTCCAGGTTCTTGTTGCTGGTCACCCCGTCGGTGATGAAGACGAACGCCAGCTCGGCATTTCGTCTAGCCAATCGTGTGCCTCTGCTCGTGACGATGTTGTTGATGGCGTAGATAATGCCGCTGCCCACATTGGAAGTAGAATCCAGGTACCTCAAGTTGGCCAGGGAGTCAGCGATGAGGGTGAAGTTGGTGGTGAGTTTGGAGCCCAGCTGATGTTGGTTTTCGTCGCCATACTGCAGAAGAGCCACCCTGGCATTGCGTTCATCGCTGTCTCCCTGGGCGAGGGTCAGGCGGTTGGCGACGTTCTCCACGAACTCACGAGCATAACGGAAATTCTCCTGACCCATGCGCTCTGAGCCATCCAGCATGAAGATGAGATCAACAGGCCGCTGGATGCAGTTGGCTACAGCTGGCTCTATAAAATACAAAAACAACAATAATTGCCTCGGTTGACATGCTTGATTTGCTCCAGTGGAGATTTGTTGAGTTTTTCTAAATAAACGTGTTAGTTTAAAGAGATAAGGTTCATTTTAGAGCAAATAAACCTAATGAAAATAAATGTTTCATTGCTAAAGATATTTATTTGTCAGAAATAATTCAAGTCGCATTTCTTGCAGTCCAAGAGCTTGCAATTTTTTTCATTGCACATTTCTGATATACAGTATACATATATAATACTACTAAATATACATAATCTTACCAAGAGCAATCTCATTATTGTCCAAAATGGCAGACTGAAAAACATTCTTAGTCCATTTTTCTTTCACTCATGTATAGTCAATATCAGCTAATTCACATTGATACGTATTTCCATTCAAAACGATTCACTGAGATAATCCTCAAGCATAAATGACAATTAACATTTATATAAGGAGGCTACAAAAAATATTACTGAATTACCGTTGTAGTACATAATTGCTGTTATAAAAATATGTCAGATACTCAGCTTTACATTGCCTAAATAGCAGGTTAACTTTCGGGGGCAATTTAAAAACTAAATTTAACCAGAAAATAAAAATTTTTGTTTTTGTTTAGGAATAAAACAATATGCTATAGCATTGTTAAAGCAGTTTATAAAACAAATCCTTAATTTATCCTACCAATTATTTATACATATATATATATATATATATATATATATATATATATATATATATATATATATATATATATATATATATATATATATATATATATATATATATATATATATATATATATATATATATATATATATATAGTAGTATATATTAATGTAGTAGTTATTTGAATGTCGACCATGGCAAAGCTGCACTAAAAAGCGCCATTGATATTTCACTAACCTATGTGAAGCTTGTGAATTCAGCCTTAATGTGCAAAATGCAAAACTGAAATTTTTCATTCATTTACAGACGCTTTCAAGGAATAGATCAAGTAAAAAAAATTAATTCAGTCATTGTTATCTGGTTGTGTCATTCAAAACCTGTATGAATTTTCTTCAAATAAAAGTTAATGGAATTTACTTATTTACTTATTTACTTTAATTATTTCCCTGTCTGGAGTCTGACAACTCCTGGTCATTCTGTTTTTATATTTATTTTAAAAAATCACAGTTTAAAACAGTTTGGGTAAAGAAAGTCATACAGGTTTGGAACATTTATCAGTTACCACTATATTTGATATTCACAACACCGAAACATTTATAAAAGATCAAAATGCCTTCAAATCCTAGAAGCCCTGAGGAATCAAGCAAAAAAGTATATGCTGATGAGAGCATGCTATGCAAGCAAAGTGTCGAAAAATCTGTTCATCTGTTCAATATGTGTTCATTTTGCATATATGAATGCAAAAAAAAAAAGATTTTAAAAAAGCAGCGAGGTCAGGTTGCCATTTCACATTTTCATAGCGCAGAATTGCTTTTAGCAGAGGCTAGAAAACAAATGTAAGTGGTTGATAACTGGCCACGATGTTAAATATTTTACATGCTATTTCTTGCAAATTATATGTTACATCTTCAAGAGAGGTTTTAGCAGCAATCGATTAATAACGCAAATACTATATTCATGCATAGACCAGCTAGCTTTTTACTTCTACTTTAACTCTACAATGAGGCCAAGTGTATTCTTTTAGCCAAGCTATCAGTTTTTTGGAAATGCCCAATCCCATGCTTCCTAACACAAGCCAAGAGCTTTGTTTGGGTCTCCCATCATATCGGAATAGATCGCTCTAAATGAGTCAATGAACAGATCGGTCCATCTCTGTTTGTCAGGTTCAGAGGACAGTTTAGCCATCTGGGCTGCGTAAGCCAATGTAGCTACAGCCTTGGTGTAGGTATCGGGGTGTTTGGCCTCTTGTAGATTGTTGAATAAGTTTGGGAGGCTTAGTACAGTGGTTGGGATGGGACTGTCCTTCCACTCCTCTGCAAGGGCGTCATCTGCAAGTGAGTGTTGAAACAATAGTTTTAGGGGCCTCCTAGCAACTGGCTCTGCCTAGTTGCTGTTTCGATTGATTTAATTTTTGGTTTGATATCTTTCGACCATTGTGCATTTTGCTGGCGTACCCATAAGGAAATGTCGCCAAACAGCTGTTTACACACCTTTGTTGTGATAATGTTTCATTTCCCTTGTGAGACTGGGCTGGTCATCACACATAACAAGTGTAAGATTAATATTCATAACATGTCCATATGAGATGCATACCTCAAAAGTCTTGTAACGTTTGTTATGTGTACTGAACCATTCATTACAAAAATGCAGTAAGTTGATCATTTGTGGATTTCAGATTAGTTTGCGGAAAAAAAATATTATTATGACTTTAATATGACTTTCTTTTTTTGAATTAGCATGCTAGCTGTGTCATCTAATAACTGGCCTTGAACAATATTGTATGCAGTGCTGTTACTAGTAACTAAAAGTAAAAAATAATTGTCAATAATTGAAATTAAGCAAAATAAAAAAAATGATGAATAAATGTTAAAAATAAAATTGAAAATGTTGCCTTAACAAATAACTGACATAAATATGTTTGTTAAAGTAGAACCTGAAAATAAATAAAAGCTTAATGGGAATATTAAAATGACAACAAAACACTAATAGAATTACCAAAGTTCATGAATATTTAAAACTAAAAGCTTAAAAATAAAAGCTAATATGAATGAATGCTATACTCGTATATATATATATATCATACTAAAATAAAACTGATTATATGCAATGTATAGAGTATTTCCCCCTATTCATATCCATTTAAATCCTGTGAAAATAAGAAAATTATAAAAATTATAAAAAGTTTGCACTTATGTAAAGAAAATAATGCATATAATAAATATATGTATTTTACTGTATGCATTGAGTTAACTGTAAGAAAGATTCAGAATGTTTTTCAGCAATTATGAGAGTACATAATCATACACACTTACCACTTTTACATGGAAGATCAGGGCAAACTATCACTGGATCTACAACAAATCAAGAAAATAAAAGTAATTAAAAGAGAATTATTTCTGGATATCAAGACAGTAAACTAAAAATATAGTAAAGTCAGGGTAGGACTCACCTGGACAAAGTACAGTCTCGATCCTATCGATGAAATCCTCCGCGACCAGATCAGCGAATCGCCTCATTCCCATGACTCTTCCATCTTTTCTGCAAGCAATGGACTTAAGGCTTTCGTTCTCCTCCGGCTGGTCGAACATGTCACCAATACCGATGGCATTGACGTCGATGCTGGTGTCTGCGCAGAGGTAATTGAGCAGTTTGTCATCATCACGAGGGTCGTACCGGCCGTCTGTGATCACAACCACTGTCACGTTAGCCTTCGCACGACGGCTATCGCGAATCAAGTTATCGTAGGCGAACTTCAGGGCAGAAGGCGTCCATGTTCCTCCAGCGATCCACTCAAGCTTCTTCACGGCATCTTTGAAGGCGGACATTGAGTCGATCTTAGAGTCGTTGAGGCGAATGGCCTGGAATGTTCCATTGTGACTGTACTGGACGACGCCGACTCGAGTCCCTGAGATATTTAGCAAACACAAATTTTGTTAGATTACATGAAAATGCTTATGCGTTGCTACTTAGAGTAAGCCGATTTGTAATTGGCATGCTAACTGGCTTTTGACCTGTTTCAGAACTGGGATCTTTTGCTATTGAGCCCAGTCTGTTGATGGTGTTGATAACGAAGTTCTTCTCCAGGGTGAAGTTGGTCAACCCCACACTTTCAGAGCTGTCAATCACAAACACAATATCCAGCGCACCACATCTCTTTTCACAGTCTGAAACAGACAAGAACATTTACTGAACATACTGCAGCAATACAGTTATTTTTATGATTTTTATGAATCTCAGTATGAGAATATTACCACAGCATCCACAGGTCTCTCTGATGTAGTTCATGACGTCACATTCCTGAGAAAAAATATAGTGTATATTCAACATTTTTTCATTAAGTCGTTTTGAGCAATTTAATTATATAATGCTTACAGTAAGGCCAGGGTCTCCCTCTGATCCAGGGTCACCCTGTTAAGTACACAATTTGAAATGGTTTCATAAAAAAAATCACTTAAATCACCCTATTATATATTCACATTTTGGTTTAATGTTAACATTTACAGTAATTTCTAGGGACATATAAATTAAACATCTCAAATGTAGAGCCGGGGGATATGGGCAAAAATGTTTTTCCATTATCAAAGGTACCATGCTATTCATTCAGTGCTTTTCGACCTTGAGATGAAAAAACAAGCTTACAAATTGCACAGAATGGAGTGTATTGAAAAGAAAAATTATCCAAAATGAAGCAATTCTCGAAGCAGCTATGGAGATGAAGTTCGTGCGCACGTCTTTGTATATTAAGACATATATTATGAAAGAGAACAAGTAGGCTTATTAGGCTTATATTACATGCACTGACTCACTGTTGTTTTGTTTATTTCTGTGTGATAGACTGTTAGAGTGATCCATATAAACAGTTTATCGTCATTAGACATACATTTTATTGCAATATTGATATGATATAGTTTATCACCCAGCCCTATTAAAACATCATTTTAACATTAATATGCAATAAAAAATAAACTTGCATCTCTTCCTGAGTCTCCTCTAGGTCCTCTTGGTCCAGGTTCTCCTGGAGGCCCGGGCTCTCCCTGAAACACAATGAAATTATGAAATTAAAACAGGTTGCAAATGTCATTTAATTTTGATTTTATTGTCAGTATGCTGACCGACTCTCCAGGAGTTCCCTTTGGACCTAGGTCGCCCTTTGGTCCACAGTCTCCCCTACTTCCCCTTGGTCCAGGTGAACCTTTATCACCCCTGTCACCCTGTTAAATACATATGTATTAGATGTATTTGTCTAAAGTTTCTTTCAGTATAAGTACAAATTTAACTCATTACGGTACCGTAGGTCCCCTTGGTCCAGGATAGCTGAATCCAGGTCTGCCAGAATCACCCTACGGCAAAAGAATCACCATTTTGTATTTCCAACAGACATGCAAGCATTGATTTTGAAACCATCAGATTTTTTTGTGTGATGTACCTTTGGTCCTGGAGGGCCAGGATCACCTCTAGGGCCAGAATCCCCTGAGTCACCTTGGGAACCCTGTAATAGACATGATCTTTGCTGACTGTTCATGCAGATTAAAAAAGTTCATCATCAGTAAGCCCAAAGGGCAGCCATTTTTTAGCCTGTGCTTACTGTGAAATGCCTTGCAAATATGTAATTTATCAAAAGTTTGCAATTTTTACATTTCTGCCTGGTTCTCCAGGAGCTCCTGGTGGGCCTCTTGGTCCTGGAAGTCCATTATCGCCCTAACAAAAGCCAAAAAATATGCATTTTTCAGTGATACTTATCAACCAAACCAAACCAATAAAAATACATTTCCAACAATGACCTGTTGCCAAATAGTGATTTTTACCTTGGATCCTTTGTTGCCAACTTCACCCGAAAGACCCCTGGGTCCCTCAGGACCTGGTTCACCCTGTCAAACATTATAAATATTTTAATCAGTCAGGACATTGTTAAAATAATATTTAAATACCAAGGCTTCCCCTCCTGCAGTCAAATTCTTTGTAAAGTTAATTTTTACTGAAGTCAACACTGACCTTTTCTCCTTTTGGCCCATTATTTCCGGTGCTGCCTTTAGGCCCAAAGTCTCCTCGTCTTCCCTAAAAAGACAACAGTATATATGACCAAAAGTCAACGTGCTATACTTAAATGGGAAATATACCAGAAAAAGCATTCCTCACAGGGTCTCCTTTAGGTCCGGGTCCTCCAGCTGTACCCTATAAAATGAAACAAAGTTCTCTTTAATATCATCTCTAATCTACACCGTTAAAATAACAATAATGATCACAATTAAACGAATACATACAGCAGATCCTTTCTGGCCAGGAATACCAGGTGATCCGGGACTTCCTCTTTCTCCCTATAGGGGGTGTCAGAGAGCACATGTTAATATTATTGATTACTAATGTTAGTGTACTCTCTGTAGTTATGAAATCTTACTTTGGGTCCAGGATCTCCAGCTATCCCAAGTGGACCTGGTCTTCCTGGACGACCTGGATCACCCTGAGAAGAAAGTGAGAGAGTTTAACACCTCAAACCACAATGCCTAATGAACAGCTCTTACCTAAATGTCAATTTTTTTTTTTCTCTGCAATTTCTCAGGTACCTTTTCTCCCGGAGACCCTAGTGGACCAGGTTCTCCAACATCTCCAGGATAGCCATCAGGGCCCTGTAAAAGGTACATTCATATGCTAATAGACGTAATATTAATACTAGTGTCTGTTATCCCAAAAGAAAAAGACTCGCACCTTGTCTCCAGGGTCACCTTTGCAGCCAGGAGCGCCGATCCTTCCAATTTTTCCCTGTTAAAAAATAGTACATTTACTTAAATTTTTATATTTTTATTGTTTATTGTTCACTCTTCACTACCTCACATATATGACTTACCTTCTGCCCATCTGTTCCGTTACGGCCCGCTATTCCTGCAACACCCTGTTAGACAAAGAAAAAAAATTATAAATATTTTAAAATAGATGCGGCATGTATATAAAATAATAAGTACACAGTCTAAGGAGCTTACCTTCTTCCCTTGTGCTCCAATTTCTCCCTGAAAACAGATCATTTGCATGTTACGTTTTTGTTGCATTACCAATAAGTCAACCATATTTATTAAATTTTATAGATAACATTGAGAAAATCATACCTTTTCACCTTTGAAACCAGGCTCTCCCTAAATGAGAATAAACAGAGGAGTGGTTATAAACAGTAACCTGGATAAATCAAGTGCAACATGTTAATCAGAAGAAAACTGAAATGAAATGCATGAGGTCAACTGAGCATTTAACACAATATGTCCTTAAACATCACAAAAAATTAAATAAATAAAAATGAGAAGAGAATTAAAATAAATAAAATTAGCCTATATGCTGTATAGTTTCCTTCTAGTAATTAGCCAAACAAAGACACTTAATCATTTTAATATAGACTATATATACTATATACAGATTAATTGGTCTGGTAAATACATTTTGGTTTATTACTAGATTTTAATCACATCTGAGGAATTGTGAAAAACTTACTTTAGGTCCAGGATGTCCAATGGGTCCCTCAATACCTGGATCTCCCTGTAGGTTTTGACATGAGTTAATATAAACAGTACTGAAGTGAATACACATTAAATTTAGCGTATAGTCTTCTATTTAAATGCAATGTTTTAACAAATTAATTCAACAGAACTGGTTTGTACTCACAGGACGTCCTCTCTGACCTTTGAGACCGGGGTCGCCATTATCTCCTTTAGCTCCCTGTAATAATCAAGACGTTAGATTAAGTGCTAAGCAGAAAGAAAAAGTAAAATGACTTCATAGTAAGCTTTCTGTCAGCGCTGTCTTTTTAAGACAAATGTAGTTTATTTAAGATACTCACTTTCTGTCCCCTGATTCCCGGTGGACCCGGAGGTCCTGGAGTCTCCAGACATTTCGTAGAGTAGCACTGGAAAATAACGATAAAATTGAATTAGAAAACATTGTAATGACATTTTCAGACTTTAAAAATGTTGTTCATGTTGTTGTTCTACATCTAAAACAGGGTGTACACATAGAAGGGTTTAATCATTCATATGAATGGATAAAAATCATATAAATGATAAAAAAGGAAAAATAAATTTTTAGTTTTTTGTTTTTGTTGTTTTTCATTGACAAATTTTTCATTAGGTTTCAAGTTCTGTCCCCACTTTTCCTCAATAGAGTCAGATATTGATTAAAATGCAAAAAATCATGGTATATCAGGAGCAGCTGTCACTGAGCATCCCACTTAGTAAATCAATACATCAAGTCTTATAGAATATTTAAGAATATTTAAAATCCTAATGTTAATATTTCCCGCGTCACACAATCTTTCAAATTATGAGGAAATTATGTGAAATATTTACTTTTTTTTTTCCTGAAGTAGGTTCTATTAGCATCAAGCATCAACAGAAAACCTCCAAATTTGTCAAAACCATCAGATGTCACCACTATAAAGGTTTTCTGTTTGACACTGGTGACAGGATGGATTTGAAATTTAACGTGAATTCATCATATATAATACTAAATATCATTGCTAAATTACTATTATTACTAAATATGTGACCTGACAGCACATATTGCTTTTGTGGATTGACAGTCAGCACTGCTAGCCAAGTTGAGGGAACATAATAAGGAACATAAGGGAACCTAGGGAACCTCATTTCCTGGTTTTACTGGAAGATATAGCTAGAGGTCATCAGCGAATCAATGATAATTTATGTTGAGTATTCAGCCCATGGGGAACATGTAAAAAAAAAAAAAGAGGGCCGAGAATGGATCCCTGCACTCAATAAAAAAAAAAATGCAATGCACTGATATGGATCTCACCTCTTCATAAGCCAGATGAAGCTGTAAGAAAGAACAAGACCAAAAAGGAACATTATTATAATAATAGTCCTTAGCTCACAGCAAATATGAATGCAGTACTAAATAATAGTGTCTTTGTCATTAAATACATCTGAAAATCGTCCAGCTTCTTAATTTTAGGGTATTATGCTGCATATCCAAAAGAAAAGTATAAAAGGCATTGCATTACCATCGTGTCATAAATGCGATCGATTGTTGATTGCACTATGAGTGGCCGCACTCCCGTGAGATCAACCGCCATGTATTTGTTACGAAAAACTCCAGCAGGTGAGTTAGCGATCTCCCTGAGTCCCGTCTCCTCTAGGTTCCTGGATGATGCCACAGAGAAGATCCTAATGAATTCATCACGTGCTCGTTCTGCCGCCACCTTGATGCCACCACATGGGTTTCCGGTCACATGACCATCGGTGATGACCACCGCGAAGCGTTTGGCATTGGGTTTGGATGGGAAGCGGACCAGTTGCTGGGTCATGTTGGTGATGGCACAGTCAATGTACGTGCCCTTGCCCAGGTAATTTATTTTCATCAGCTTAGAGATAAATTCATCTTTACCGGTGATGGCACTGATGATCTCCTGCCGCTGAGAGAAGTGAAGGCCTCCTACAGACCAGCTCATCTGGACTAAATCTTTGTATTTAACGTTTTCTAGTTTCTTCGCAAAAGCAGCGGTGAACTTTTTGATGCTTTCTACCAAGCTGCCAGGTGGGTTCTCCTGCAGAGCTATGGTCTCAGATGTGTCGATGACAAAGTACAAGTGGATTGGGCATTCAGGTATTTCTGGTGGGAGAGAGAGATAGAGGGAGAGACAGAACACAAATGGCAAATTAAGTCACAACATGAAGTAATATTAACATTAAGTATTATTTATTATTATAAAAAGAATTACACTACCATTCAAAAGTATGGGGTAAGTAACATACATTTTATTTTAAATAGATGAAATTAGTAATTAGTCATTATAATGGTACAAATATATATATATATATATATATATATATATATATATATATACATTTTATGTTTTTTTTTCCATCAAGAAATGTCAGTTAAAATGTCAGTATGACATTTTTTTTGTTTTCTTATGAAACTTTTACATGGATGCATTAAATTTGTCATAAACAACAATAAAAACTTTAATGAATGTTTTAACAACATGAATTATGAATGTCCTTTCGACCAGTTAAATGTATCCATGTTTTTAAATAATATGTGTTACGAATGTGTAATGAACAATGCGTAGAATACAACAGAATAATCGTTGAGTGAAGTAAACGTCTCCTCACGTATGCAGGGAGTCTGGCCCTGTATGTGAACGGCCACAAACAACAGAAGGAGGATCGATAGCCTCATCATCCTCGTTCTCCTTCCTGAACGCACAAACAAACCATGATCACAACACAACACAACTCAGAATCTGTGCCCATCTGTGGACACGTCCAGGCAGGCCAATTACATTTACAAAACAGCAAGGAATTTTTCAAGAAAGCAAAACTAGCGTGAATGTGATGATTTACCACTTACAGTTTTTCGAACACACAATCATAAAACGACGATAATTAAAACTGCATGGATTGAGAATCTTTTGCATTATCCATCTAACAGGGAGCACAGAAACTGCTAAACCGGTAACAAAAAACGTAAAAAAGGAGGATTTATACAAGACACTATTTCATTAATTAAGTTTGATAATTAAATATTATACAAAAATATTATAGAAATGCCCTTGAAGATGTTCAAACAGAGTTAACAGACTAAAAATCAAGCATAAGCTGTTGAACTGAACACTGAAAGGTATTCTGGGAAACAAACTGTTATGTCACTGTGGTCCATAAATTCGTTAATATTATTTTACGCTTTTACATTTCAGTTCTAGCTCCTGTTTACCTCCTCAATTCAAATTCATCCCAAATTCAATTTTCATTGTAAATCTGGATATTAGCTTTCATACTTTTGCAGTCGTGTCGATTCATTTGTTTACAATATGCGTAAACACTACTGGAGCCAGAGATGAATCGAGCGTCTGTAGAATAACGAGCTTGTCTTGATTACGAATGTTGCTGAATAACAATAAATTTGTTCCGTTTGCAGTTTTAAAACCTAGAACGTAATAGCATTTCGTTTCATGAAATCCATTGGCTTTTTACAAAGAGGTCTTAACGTTTAGGTAAAATAAGGGCGTGGTCAATGTTACCTGAAGAAACTTGTTCTGTTCTACGGGATTTTTTTTTATGCAACCACAAAGATGTGTGTTCTTTGACAAATCAGATAAAAAATCTAACAAAATCTTCAATCACAGTGGGTTGGATTGGTTCAAATTTTATAACTCTTCATTTATAAAATTATAAAGTCTTTTAACTACAAAGCCTTTCTCGAATGTTTTAAAATCTCAGAGAAAATTGATGGGAATTACTTGTTGTTAACCACAACCGTAACCAAGGCAACCGTATAAAATGGGCGGTCACTGCTTGAAAGGGTGTGGCTTACTTGCCCGGAAGTCATTTATTAAGTGTTCAGATGCAGTGTCAGCCTATGCAATAATAATAATATAGTCATTTACTTTTCACTGTGTAGTATTAATGGAACGAATAACGTTTCTCGTTGTCATTATTCATCTGTGAGTTATTGTACGGACTGCTGCTAAGGCGCCATGCAGATGCTACAAATATGGACCAATCACAGTCCTTGCGATTACTGTATATAGCTAGACTGCCAGATATCAATCAGAGACAATTAATCTGAGATATTTTTTTTTTGTCTCAGAGGAGATAGTTATTTGCTGCTCATTCCAAACAAAATAATCTGATCTACTAATCTGAGCTCATATTCTCTTTGCTCTTCATCTCAGTTCGCCTGATGCCAAATCACACTAAAATTGATCTCACTACTACTGAACTGTCAAAGCAACTTTAATTATACTGGCTGCTTTAATAGAAACGACGTTAAACAAACTGTGAGGTTTTACTAGTATTTTGTGTTTGAAACCTTTATCTCAGCTTTGCCTTGTGTTTAGTACTTTCTCCATCTGTTCGCCTCTTTAAGGTGAATCGCTTTGGATAAAAGTGTCTGCAAAATGACTAAATGTAAATGTATTAAAATGAGCTGATCTGATATATGCATGCCATAAACGCTTCGCTATTCGCCCAACACAGGTGATATAATGACATGACTAATTACTAAATAATTATAATTCACATGTTATATAAAAAAAGCTTAGTTATTTTACATTTTATTATATTAGGTATCAAGATTTTTTTTGTTTATCATACAGATCGCACCATAACTTCAGGTACTGTACTTCAGGCCCATTAGTCAATATGCAATATACTGTTAACATAGCCATATTCTAAACTCTAAATATCTAAAGTAAGTTTACAATACAACAAAAAGAGCAGCAGCACGCGCATGTGACATATTGAGCATGACCTTGAGTAAGTACATGCAACACATACTGAGTTTTAAAATCACAAATAAAGCATGCAAAGCCGTTTATACTATTCATAAAACGTTTTTAGACGAAATTAAGGAGCAAGCATTTACGGATTACCGAATCCCCGAAAATGTGCAACTACGTGCGCCTGGGCATTTCCAAGCTTCCACTCTTCAGAGACCGAAACGCACTGAAAAGTTTACATAAAAGTCAGACATCACTTACCCACCCCAAGATCAGGCAATCGGGAGCTTTTCGAGAGCTGATTTATGTTTTAAGGTCACCAAACATACATTCCGAACCAGGCAAAGCAGAAATCAGAATAAAGTCCAAAATAAGAGTGAGTGAGTGAGTGAGTGAGCGAGAAGCCAAGCTGCAGGAGAAGTTTCCTCTGCGCTTCTCCCAGCTTGAACAGAAGTCTCTCGTCCCTCCTTCGGCAGAGCCGAGGAGACGGAGCGTCTGTGCGCCGCCTCTACTGTCCGCGTGGCGGCGCTGTGCATCCACACTCCCTGACCGCACTGCCACCTCTCACGACTACGAGGAGGGGTGTATGGTCCAGAGTGAGGACATCTTATTGAGTTATATTTATTTAAAAAAAAGAAGATAAAAGCGTGTACTGAATTAATAGTGTTTCTCACATGACTTTCTTCTGTAGAACTGCTCTAATGAAATGCACATGGATAGCATCTGGTATTTTTTTTTTGAGTTCTATTTGCAGTTTTCTAGAGAATGCGTGCGAAAATCGCTGCCAGATGTTATTAGTAAAGATGTTCAATGCTCTCGGTCTGTGTGTGCATACATATATAGCCTACGGTTGTTGTTGTTGTTTACCATTCTACTTTTATATCACAACTGATTTCATATTAGGGTGATAAGAATGTTATGATTTTCCATTATAGTATTAAAAATGTGTGCTTAATTGTCATGAGAATAACGTTTGAATGTCAAGAAATGTATTAAAAATTGTTATAATTATAGTTATTTTAAAAATGGGGTGCATTTTCATATGCAGTATATACTGTCTTTTTTATCATTTATTTATTTTTCTTATTTTGAGGATAAATATGGACATGCTATTAAGAGGCTTGGTCACAGTCGCTTCCTTAGTCAGTTACACGGACCAGCGTAACTAAATATTTCCAAATCGCGGGCATCTGTCGGAGAGTGCCCCAGTCACAAATGACAGAGTTACTCCACTGAGTCACCTTCACCAAAAAAGATATCTGCATAAACATTCATATTCCAGTAAACTCCCATAAACACGAGTTTGCGCAGACCCGGTAAAATACACACTTGATTCACTCCTGCCGAAACCGTATGCAAGCAATCATACTGCGAAATGGGAACAAAACAACTATAAACCTCAAACGCAATCATATGGCACCATCTGAGGAGCAGAGGAAATTACTGATCTCTTCATGCCGCCATATGTGGGAGAAACGGGGTGGGTGGATTTGGGATTTCCCCCCGTGTGGGGAGAGAGAGGTGAAAAAGAAAGGGAGAGAGAAAAGATGTCTTCCACATCCTTTCCACAGATTTAATATAACTTGCACAAATATCCCAATGAACCCAGGTTACAAAAGAAGCCATTTATATCCCAAATGCAGGAGGAAAAGAGAGGGAAAGACACAGAGGCTACTTAATGCTGTACTAAATAATTTCAGCCCTGATTGGATACAGTATACATTAAATATGATTCAGCACCATGATGATAGAGCCCCAGCTAACACAAAATGTTCCCTAAAACAAAAACATTCTTGTTGGCTTGTCTTAAATTACAAACAAATGTTCTTTTAGTTACATTAATACAATGTTCCTTTAAAGTGATCCGTGTTTATACATTGTTCATGCAAAGTTTTTGGGGTTTTTTTACATTTCAGCGGGACGTTCAGCTAAGTAAGATTCCTATAATATAGTAAAATGTATCGTTTCCTCAATGTTCATGTGACAAATAAAATATATAAATATTTTTTGGTAAAACTCAGGGAACATTGAGGTATTATTAAATGTAGCGTGTGAAGTTTGTTCTGATGATTAAAGTCGACATGAACCTGGAAGTTTGCAAATGATTTTACTTCAGAGAGAAACAGATTATTGAATGAGAAAAATAGAGGGCGTGGCTTATTTTTAATACTGCGAATTGATTGGATGTAGTAAAGTGGGCGTTTCTTTGAGAAATGAATGCTGTGGTTGGAGGGGCGTGGTTAATGAGCTGATGAGTCATCAGAGAAGACGCATCATTTTAGAGGGGTGGAGCATATATAGTCGGTTTTGATTTTCAAATAGACTTGAACCCAAAGTCTTTATGCATTAAAGTACAGTTGGTTTGTTAAATCGAGAAAAAATTAAGTGTCTTTATTTCTTTTTGAAGCCTATAGTTAACTGAGTGGAATTCACAGTGGTAAATATATTACTGTCATTAGTCCAGTGCAAATCTGTACACGTACATTTGTTGCTAATTCATTTCGTAATTTTTGCACCAAAAAACACCTCAGGAGTGTGAGAAAGAAACAGAAGCCATTCGCCTTATGAGCACAGTGTACCATTAAAGTGCTTTTGAAATTGATATATCAAGGTTTAAAAAACCTACATACGGTTGCTTTAAGCCCTACTTATATGTAAAAGTATGTATACTGTGCTGATTGCTCCAGCATAAAGATCCGAAACGTGTTCTTTTAATTGTCTGGTTTGTGTGGAATAAAACAGGGCCGTTAAAATCAGTATGAATGGAGCTCTTTCCACGGTGCCGGGAGTTGTTCGGTACACTTAGTTTTTTTGACATATTAACTCATGGGAACGTGATATTATGTCGTGGTCACAACAAACCTGTGACCATAGCAACCCGGGATTATCAGAGATCGATTCAAGATGTCGTTACCTTGACAAAAAGATCTCATGGCCACATCATAATATCGCATTCCCACGAGTTAATATGTCAACAACAAACTTAAGTGAACCAAACACGGCTGCCCCCCGGGCACCATACGTTTTATTGGGCATTTAAGCAAAATAAACGTGAAAGTGATGCCAATGTGTTGATGAAGATTGGACAGTAATTCTCACTTGGTAGGTCTGCTATTTGGTAACAAATCAAAGGCTCAAACATTAACACACTCGACTGCGTACACACAACAAACTCATAAGCTCATACAGATGTGCATTTTCTCCCCCCCCCACACACACACACTGACACAGACATAACAACAGTTTGCAGCTGGATTTTATCGTTTTTTGCTACCCTTTGACTTTTAAACACTTCGTGTGCGGCATGTTCGTATGCATACATACATGTTCTGTATATCAAGTCCAACCACAGTCAAACATATGTATACACGTTTCAAAGCCATCTGTGACCTATAGTCTATAGTCCAGATCACTACTCAGGACAGCAGATGAAAACAAGCCTGTTCCGCATTTAGAACTGAAATCATCTCCTTTTCTTCATTGTGTGTCTGTATATTAAACGTCTATGGCTGGATATTAAGATTTGCATCTTCCTGTCTTTTAGCACCAGCATGCATCCGAGCTTTGACTCCCTCATCCGATCAGCTTAAACGTTACTCTGGAAAAATTCCAACTGAAAACAATTCTAATGTCAAGCACCTCTGTGAAGAGAATAGAGGCAGCATCAGTGCAGAGAGGAAACACTGTTCCAGCCCAACTTCTGCAGAATAATCAGGCAGTACTTGTGAAACGGCAATGGGTTTCAGGTTTTTTTTTTTTCTTTGTTTCTTGGCAACGCTTTCATATTTCCTTAAAAAGGAGAGAAAAGGATAAAGGAAAAAAAGGGCATGGAAGGGGTCTGAATGCAGGGAGACTGAGTCTGGTTTGTCTCAGAGGCACTGGATGACTAACACTGCAAGAATGATTCCACACTTCCCTCCAGTTACAAGCACACAAACGAAAAACGACTTACTCTACATCAAGATCCTGCAGAATAACTCTGCTTCAAGATACATGAGCACTTTTCAGTACTGTTTTTAAACTCATAAGCTATTATTGGAAGCTTATTTGAACCACATTTGACAATAAAAGTGCTCTTTTAATACATAATACGTCAATCAAAATATTAATTTGTAATTATGAGATCCAAACTATGAATACTAAGTTTTAACTATGAGGTAATAAGCTCAAGATTAAGTCATAATTATTACATGAAAGTTAAAAATCATTACAGGATTATTACGGGAGTAGAATTTCTACCAAAAGTAGTCAAAATTATGATGTCATACATAAAAAATGTAATTATAACATGACAAAAAAGTCAAAATTATCAGATGAATTATGAGACAATTGTGAAAACATTTGTAAGACTAAGTACCAATTATGACAAAGTCTTTTTAAACTCAACTGCCATAATTATCACTTATGTCACATTTTAAATTTTTAATCTTATAATTACAGTTCATGTCATAATTATGATTTACCAAAGCATGATTGTTTTTAATGGGGCAAAAATTGGCTTCCATAAAACCCCATTAATCAATAAACGGACTCATTCTGTCATTCTAAAGAGCTCACAGTAACTCATTCCTCTAAAATTTGATATTCAAAACATTAAAGGTTAATTAGGAAAAAAGACATAACGTGAGCAACTGATGAATGATGGTGTGAGAAACCCTCAGAATATGTGCGCGCGTCATCTGTCCTCTTTATCACAGAATCATGTTGAATCCAGAGTTTCTTTAAAATCTTGGAATTAGCAGCAGAACCAATTTCCTTTCAAACAAAACCTCAGGTTCAGAAAAATAATATCGTCCATTTAGTGCACCCGTCCCTACTGCGCAGATCTGCTTTTAATAAAACCGAGGCGGCCCAAATAACATTTAGCTTAAGATAACATTTAGTCTGCTTTTTTAAAAACCAGATATGTGATATTGCAAGTGGCATATGGTGCGATCACAATAATTCCAAGTTTTATAGTCAACATAACCTGTTACGTAACGTTCCCTCGTTCTCCGTAACCAGCGATTCAGAACAGTGAATCCCTTTGAGAACGCGGGAAAGATTACCTAAATGGGAAAACAGAGTAAAACATATTCATAGAATATTCCAAGTGAAGTGTGTTGACAGTTCCACTGAGTCATCTACTTGTGTGTTGTAAATACAGTGTGTTCTGTTAGACCGTTGGGCTGCGCTCTCATCCCGGCCAGGTTAAACAGAGGAGGGACGAATTTGTAAACCGTTATTTGATGAGGCGTTTTAACCAATGTGTTGGCTGGTGCAGGTGCAGATCTGAACAAGACATATTCATTACTCATTTTGCTCGTGTTTGTCCATGAGGCCGGCCGTTTTTTAGTTGCGACCTTTAATTAGTCTTTGGGGAGTCGGCGTAATCGTTCACGTTTCTCAGCGGGTGGCCTTTGGTCTCGACTGGTGACAGCGGAGAACAAGACTATTGTCCCGCTCAGACGTAATGACCGCTGACTGTATCCACTGTGGCAGCAAAATAGTTGCGCAAACTTCATAAGTACAGGACTGTTTAATGACTTTAATGAAGGAAATAACCTCAGTCCCAATAGGCATTGTGAATGGCAAGTAAAAATGGTGGAGGAATATAGAACTATTGATTTAAAGACTAAATACATCTAGAAACAAAATATAGTTTAAAATACAATATTTAAGTTGCTTGAAAGCTATTACATCATTCCCATTGCGTCGGTGGAATAGGCAGGTGCTTAAGTTATCTTTTTGTGCAACTTGCTTCTCACAATTTTCTGGAGATTTTGTGTGTGCTTGTGTTGCGGAATCATGGGTAATGTAGTTTATTACCAGTAGTTCTGGTGTTAAAGGGATGTGAAAATTAAAACAATGCTCTTCTATGTCAGTCGTGACACATAAATGCGCGTTTAAATATGTTAAGGTCCCGAAGTGTTGAATATTGTTATTATTTTAGTTTTATTTCTATACAAAAAAGTATTGTCGTCACTTCATAACATTGTGGTTGAACCACTGATGTCAGATGGAGTATTCTGATAATGCCTTTCATATTTTTCCGCACCTCGACAGTGTTATTTGTTTGGCGGTCAATGGGACAGTCACAAAACGAATGAGGGTTTTACAGGTTTGGAACGACATGGGGGGTGATTAATGACAACATTTACATTTTGGGTTAGAATAACCCTTTAAACATCGTTACTTTAAAAATCATTTGAAATAATGTAGACAAATGGGTTTAACAAAATAAAATAGCTCAAAGTTCACCTGGAGATGTTCGGGATTTTTAGTTTTTGTTTAAAATGGCGTTTTCACATATTATTATTATTCAAATATAATCTCTAGTTTCTGTATCTTAAGTTGCAATTTAAAAAGCACTTGTAACCTGTTTTTCTGGGATTCACCTTTGCTTGATAAGTAAGAGACACATTTCCATGAGTTCTTCCATGAACTGCATCTTAATTTAATCCAACGATTTATTTGCGTAGCCAAAATTGAGTACTTTTAAATCAGCTAATTAGATGCTGCCTTAATTCTACCATTAATCAGAATAGCTGATTTTCCAGTGAAAAGCTCAGTTCATTAAATGATTAATTCCTCAGAGTAGATCACATTATAATGACTCCATTATGTTAGTGAAGATCCATGCTTACAATAACATGAAGTGTTTTGATTCAAGCGAGTTCCCCCCCCCTAATTTAAGCCTGTGACTCAGCTTCTCCTACGAGCTGTAACAAGATTGCGTGTGTCATCTGACTAAGTGTTTAACCGTGGTTTTGGTATCCCGGTCCTGCGGTTCACTATTGGACGGAGTTTGTTTAAACTAAACTAAACTCCCACCATGAAGCTCTCACAGCTCTCATTGCTCAAGCAAATTACAGCGCATTGTGGGATTACCCTGCTGAACCATTCAAGTCAATTCTTTCCTTCCCCTCTCCCACCAGTTTTTCTCTCCGTCTCTGATTTGATCTCATCTCTACTCCTCTGCCTTCCCAAAGAATCCTCACTCCCCGTGTGTGTGCGTGCCCATTTCTTTGAACTAAATTTAAACGAAACATAAGTTTCAATTTCCTCTGATATATTTATGCAATCCAGTCTTTTTACACGTATTTCCTCTTTTGTTTTCATTCTTTGTCGTGGCTCGCGCCCTTGCTTTTTTCTGCAGGCGACTTGCGTCTTTTAACCGAGATTTTTTTGTGACCGCATGCCTCCAGATGTTGGCTCTCGGTGCTCAAAAGCCAGCTGGGAGTCATTATCTGGGCATGCTGGACCAAACCTCTTCCCCAAAACCCCTCCTACACCTCTATACGCCCGTTTCCATGGCCACAGTGCTGTTCTGTGGGAAATTTGGGGTTTGGCATGCATGTGGTGCTCCAGGCATGATTTGGCAGAATGGACTTGTAACGTACTGTTGAACTTATATTATTGGGATGCTCCTAAAGCAAACTTGTTGCATCTCTTCTAATATGAAACAGACTGTAACACCAAATTTGGCAAGATTAACAATTAAAAAAACTGAAACCAGTCAAAAGGCTGAATGTCTTTGTGTTCTGAAACTGCTGACTGTTTGTTGACAATAAACAGCAGATCTGGTTTACTTAATTATTCAGGCTCTTGCTGAGTTAAGAAGAAATCGTAAAATCAGAGACTGAATTTGCCCAATGACTGGGGGAAAAAAAGTTGAATTAGAATAAGATGTTTTAGCAGCTGCAGCTTTTTTTCCGGGGAAAGCTCCAACTGGGAAAACTTGTTCTTAGGAAATCAAAGGGGGTATTATTTGAAGCAACAAAACAGAAAAAAATAAATCGAAACCATTTCTTTTTCTGGTGATAAAATATTGAACCCATACTGAGTGTCACGGATTGGGTGGACCCTACCACAAACTAAACGTTCTAAGCACCTGCATCTATCACTCATCCAATCTGCACAAGTGTGAAAGCACACTCCTCGCTCATCACTTCCAATCCCGTACCTGCAAAGTGGACTCACTATCATCCCTCTGCTTATACAAAGGCCACCTACCTGTTGCTTACCTCCGGTGTTCCTTCCAGTTCTCCAAGTGTCTCCAACTGCCGAGGTGTGTGCTATTCCAGCCATCCTACAAGATACAAGGACCTTTTACTTCAAGATCATCTACTTTGAAGCTGCTTTCTTACCTGAGCCATTCTCCAGCTTGATTAACATCAGCTCACTGAGTGTTGAAAAAACAAAAGACTCACCTGTTGTCTGAGCCCCTTCTGTTACAATGATAAAGTTTTTTTTTTGTTCATGGTCTTTCTAAAAAAAAATGTTGATGACTCCTGCACGATGTGATTTTTGTCCAATTAGATGCTCTGTACTATTTACAAAGTAAAACGGAATCATGATCAATCCTTTTGATGTTCCCGAAACCATCTGTTTTAATAGGAAATATGCAAACACAGTAAAAAAAACTATTTATGGCATCTTTAAGAACTCCTGAGCTTGTGTGTCTTCATAATCTACGACAGGGACTGAGGTTTGGATTACTGAAAAATAAGGGCCTGACTAAATCTCTACATTAAATTATGCAGTTAACTTTGAAATGGGCTCATGCCATGAAATATCAATGATGCTCTGAGCCTTGCTGTCTAGAGGAGCATGCTTTAATGGTCTTTTTTGTAAATTCAAAGATGTGGTCACTATTAGATATACTGTACTTACAAGGAAACACCAGAAGCAACTATGTAATTTAATATTGGCTAATGGTTGATGTGGTTGCAGACTCCTGAGAGTTAGGAAAGGAAACAGATGCTACGGGCAAAACCTTAATAGATGAGGGCAAAATTACACCACTGCTACTGAATCCCTGACCGGAGATGATCTTGTAGATTTAACAATGTCAGAGAAGGCAGTGACACTAGCTGCACATGGCATGCAACATGGAGTCTTGATATGGTGTTTCTGAGAGTTATAAGAAGCACAGGCTTCCTGTCAGGGAAGAAGTCTGGCTAGTGGGTTTTGTTTTGTGCAGGTGACTTATTTAGCATGAAATCAGATCATTCTGTTTTGTACTTTAAATTTTAAGCAGTAATATTGTTAAATATATATATATATATATATATATATATATATATATATATATATATATGTATATATATATATATATATATATATATATATATATATATATATATATATATATATATATATATATATATATATATATACACACACACATACACATATATATAATGTATTCATCAAATCTATTTTTTTGCATCATTACTCCAGTCATTAGTGTCACATAATCTTTCAGGAATTCATTCTAATATGCTGATTTGCTGCTCAAGAAACCTTATTATTATTATTGACAATATTTTAAATAGTTGAGTACAATTTTAAGATTCTTTGATGAATAAAAAGATCCAAAAATAAGCATTTATCTTAAGTTAAAGGGTAACATTATACACTAGACCATTCAAAAGCTTGGGAGTATTTTTTTTTATAAATTATAGAAATTAATGTGTAAAATGAAATGAAATTAAATTAAAGTGATGATAAAGACATTTCAGATCAATGCTGTTCTCCTGAACTTCCTTTTCATCAAAGGAACCTATTCTATAGAAAATCTATTTAACTGTTTTTAGCATAATAATAATACGTTTTTGAGCAGAAAATCAGAAGTGTCATGTCACTGAAATTATGCAAAAAAATTTGCTTTGAAAAATCACTGAAATAAATTACATTTTAAAATATATTCAATTTGAAAACAGTTATTTTAAATAGTAAAAAAAACCTTTTATCAAAACCTTTTGTATAACACTACTGTCTGTTCTAAATAAATAAATAAGAATGCATTTCCTTTTTGTATCGAACCGTGACCCCATAACCACGGTAACAAACCGTTAGGTCTGTGTACCATTACGCTCTCTGTACAGAAAAAATCAAAAACAGTAACAGATTCTGACCCCTCAGATATTAATATGTTTGTTATCTTAAAGTACTGGTTCATTAATTATTAACAGACGTTAACGATGTGTTAAGGTAGGTCAGATGGATGAATGAAGCGGCAGACGTTAAGCTATGCTTGGCAATGCAAACGTTAAGTGTTTTGTTTACTTGAAAGGATTCTAGTGAAACTATTAATTTAATGAATCACAGTTGTTCTTCAACGTCTTTTCTAGGGAAAAATGAACATCAATGAGAAATCATACAATAGCTAAAACGAATCCATATGGGATCTGTTTACAGCTAAAGCGAGTAACACCACAGCTTCCTCTTCATGCTTTCTCACCTCGGGGAATTAAATAAACCGAACCAGCAGTTTACCACTGATCACTGATCTCATTCACCTGGCTTTTAAAAGAAAAGAGAAATTTATGGAAATGTTCAGTGCAATGAATGAATCCCACATATATACAGATGAATACCAATAAGAATTGTTTATTAAACACCAAATTAGCGTATTTAATTATTTCTGAAGGATCATGTGACACTGAAGACTGGAGTAGCGATGCTGAAAATTCTGTATCCTGAAGTCTAGCAAATGCATTTTTGCCCTGTTTCCTGTCTCTCTTCCAACTAGTAATTGTATGGATAAGTTTAAATGGTCTTGTCGGATGATATCAGTTCTCTGGAGTGAGAAAAGCATATGTTACACAGCAAAACCACAGGCGGATCTCTAATGACATATTGCATGTTGTCAGAGGGTTGTGGTTGTTAACTGGATGGTTTCCATTTGGAGACTTGGCATTATTCATTGCCATTAGTGTTGTACAAACGTATAGGAAGTCCTATTCACTGTTCAACAAAGTGATCAAGCGATGCTCATAGTTTACAGAATTTATTCTTTTATGGGATACAGAATATCTTATGTCAATGTACAAAAGGACAAAAACCGAGAATACAAAAATGACAATGGCTTTCTATTATTAATAATATGTATTAGTTTACCTTTAAATACACACTACTAAAGCTTGTGAACTGCAAAATATGAATAACTTGTTTCAACTTGAACCATATTACTTTTATGTTTATATCATTGTTACTTCACTGGCTAAAGCGAAAATTTTAAATGTACAGTCAACAGCCAAAAATGTATTAGAGGCTGAATGTTTGCGGCATATGCAGGGAGATAAATTATGGGAAAAGGCAATTCACGACATTCTCATTTAACAACTAAACTGACTCTAATCGTTCACAGAGTATTTTGGTGTGTTGTGGAATGCAGATGTTTTTCGAGACAGAGACATGGCAGAAGCCTTAGCGGTGGGGTGTAGCATCCTTTATTTCAAATACCTTTACAATAGACCCGAGGCTGGTCTCAAATACATTTCTGACATGAGAAGCCTATTGGTAAATTCTTTGGTTAAAACAATTTTAAAGTAACCTGCATTTGAATAACTAAAGGAGCTAGTGTAGTGTTTACATTGGTAGCACCAAATTTATATTCAAGTTTTATTTTTAATGCTAACAAAGAAGTGTACCACAGACTAATGCAAATAAAGAATTGCTTGGACTTGGTAGCAAGCAAGGTCCAAAATAATTCCTTTACAATTATATTTGACAATATATATAAACATATATTGTGGAGGATTGGTTCATTGATAAATTGATTGATTGATAAGAATGTCTTCATTTTGGACCCTGTTTGTAAGACTTGCGTTTTAAATAGTCTAAAGGCCATAGCACACTGTGTAGGAAATTCTCACATGTGTTTTTCAGTTTTTTCCACATTCATCATCCTTTTCATCAAAATGCATTTTACAAATCAAAAAAGCAGATAATCGAACCTGATTCGCATTTTTATCGAAAGTTTCAGAGGCAAGTGTGTAAAACGTGAATGACACAACATCAAATCTATTTTTCAACATGTGAAAATTTCGGACGAACATTTTGGGCCCAGTGTGCTATAACCTCTAGTCAGCATCAAAGAGAGATGACATCAGAGAGATTTCAGCCCCTTACCACTAAAAATGTTTCGTGCCCTCAACAGTGGATATATTATTTAATGCTAATTTCTGGCAGTCATGGACAACTTAACACAGTCGTAAAATCAAAGCTCTAGAAGCCATCTCCGATATTAACGTAATCTGTAAAAACTCGGTTAATCGCTTTACTTACAAACAAATAAGTGACATAAAAACATTTTGTAAGAAATCTGACACAATCATTTACTGTCTTTTATGAAATGTAAGAGACTATGAAAAACCTTCTAAGTTGAGATATACCTTTCACATGAAAAACAGACAAAAAACAAAAACAATCAAAGCTTGTGCTATACTGCCACCCACCCTCTTTATTCCTGAACCCCTCCCACTACCCAATCACACCCTCGCCACCAGGGAAATCTTGCGGGATACAGTTTGGTAAAAGACCCCAGTGACCAATGAACGGTAGTCGGACACTTTGAACAGGTGGCGGTAGGCGTATGCATTGTCATAAGGCCGTCCTGCGCTCACCAAGGTTTGAAGGTGAGCCTCGTTTACCTGGTTGCCCACGGCCAGCACGTACATCTCAATGTCCGCGTTGTTCACTTGCTCCACGGATTTTTCAATTTGGATTTTGTTGATGCCTTGGGAACGGCCATCTGAAAACACCAGCAGCTTCTTCTTCCTCGTCCGGCCACCCCTGAAGCGGTCAATGGCGAAGCTGAGAGCGTTTGTTATCTGTGTACCTGCATTCTGGAATTTTGCTTCAGCGATCTGAGCGACCACCTGGGTGGTGTTTGAGGAAAATTCGGCTTCCATATTGGCGTTGTTGCTGTACTGGCCGACGCCAACCCGCACCTGGAGGCCTCCTCTTTCTGCTGACAAAAAGCGCTTCGCCAGCATTCGTGCGAACTCCTTAGTCATCTCGAAGTTCTTGGAGCCCACGCTCGCCGAGCTGTCCATCATGATGAGGACATCGGTGTTGTCAGTAAATGAAACTGGACAAGAAAAAGAAGGTGTAACTATTATTATCTAGTAGTCAAAACAGTGACAAATGTGGCTTTAAAATCAATACTTACTTGGGCAAGTATAAGTGGGACACTTCTTGTCTGTGATGGAAGCACAATATTGTAAATTAGTGTTGTAAACTAGTGCTTTGGTACCAAGACAGTACTAAAAAAATTAAAACGTCACAATACAAATTTTTTTCCACATGCATTTTAGAGTCATGTCATATACACACAGAAATTTTAAGGTATTCACAGCAACCAGTCAAAATAGATAGATATTGTGCAGAAATATATTACTATTAGAGTAATGTATGTGATAGGCTACAACTACAAATATTGTTTAACAATTAATAAAACTTCACATAATCACAATAACATAATATTTTATTTTAATTTTAACAGGCAATTCCCTTTATTTGCAAAAAAATAAAATAAAATAAAAAATAAAACTTGTTTACTGTTTTTCATACTTTTATTGCTTGTGGAAAAACTCGAAACACCATTTATGTAGTACAGAATGGAACTGATTTTTGTTTAACTTTATTAATAAAAATAGTGTGATTTTTTTAAATTCCCATGTTTTGTGTATTGCTTTGGTGCCAAAATTGGTACCAAGAACCGTGCATGGTACTGAATTCAGAAATGTTGGTACCATGAAAACACTATTGCAAATAGCTCTCAAGATCATATTCCAGAACTCATAAAGCAGATACGCTATTTAACCTACCTTCACAGATCTTCTCAGTCAGGTTTTGCAGGAAACTGTCATCCAGAAGAAGACCAAAGTTGTTTAAGACAAAGGCAAAGCCTTCTCTGGGATCATCTTTACACACAACCTCATCAAGCTGTTCTGGATTGGGATTCCTTTCTGCATAATCCGTCACTCCAACACCACCAACCTTTCATGAAATCATAAGAGAGTCAAGGTTTCCATCTATCGGTACATCCTTTCTGGTTGTTGACTTGATTTAACTCCATATCATGGGACCATATTTGGATGCCAATAGCATCAAATGTCACTGGATCACAAGTTTTCCCTAACCAAACATCACATCTGCAGGATATTCGATTCATATCACCAAATCACGAATTCCACTTCTGTGGAAAAATCCACACAACTGCATTTGTTCATCAGCTCAAAGTTCAACACAGGGTCAATGGAAAAATGTGCCATATGTGCCAGAATGATATTACAATGCTTCCTGAATACTTGCATACACTTTCAAACTTACATTTTCAGTGAGAGGCACTTAAAACATGCTCAGCTTAATCTGAAACAGATGTATGTGAATTTAACAATGTTTTATATTGCTGGTTGCACATAATGCGGCCTCAACCTAGCCCGTGCTCTTAACAAAATCAAGCAACAAGATATCTTTTAATGTGATTCATATTTCAGGGGACTTGTACTAGGTGCGTTACAGAGCAAGCTGACTATGTCGGTATAGCCATACATATTGAGCTGTTTATGCAATGCAGTTGTCGAAACTATATGCAGTCACACATTATATTATACAGGTCCCTAAAGCCTGTGTACTTACAGAGTAAGGTAGTGTGTATCCACAGTGGTAACTACACCTATAAAGTACACATTGGTACATAGTACACATGTAACAACCCTCAGAATGGTATGTGTAAGTACAAATGTGTAACAGGACATTGGTAACTTTTTGGTAATAAAAGTACAAATGTGTAACAGGCACTTTTTAAAGAAAGTGTTACACTTTATATAAAGTAAACAATTCCTATGGATTTATTATGTAATTACTCTAAAGGCAGCGGCTAGTAAGTTAGGCTTCAATCACCTATTGTGGTTTGTGTCCAGAATGTTACTCTTTATATTAAGTGGACAGTTCCTGAGAAGTTACCATGTGAGTACACTGCTGTGGTGCATCAACTCTGGATCTAACTCCTCCCACTTTACGTATCCCTGAACCTACCTGTTTCCAAATTCTCTTATACGTTACAAAATGTATTTATTTAATGTCTGTTAGACGAGTACACTGGTAGTGAATATCCTGTTGCACATTTAAGTGGTTGAAATATTAAAGTTGTAGATACTATGTACCGATGTGTACTTATGCTGTGGTTACATACAACGTACACATCTAGTTACTATGTAAGTGCACAGTATAATGTGGGACTAGAACTGTTGCCATTTTGCAGTTTACTGCCGTTTTACCTTCAGTCCCTTGCCGCACAGCACATTTAGGGGCACATTGTCTCTTTTGGTGTCAGAGCGTCCATCAGTAAGGACAATGACCACACTCCTCTCTGTCACAAGCTTGTTAATCATATTGTTTAGCGAGTACTGCAGAGCTTCTCCGGTGTACGTGGCTTCAGCCAGCCAGCGCAACTCTTTCACAGCTCTAAAATGGAAAAGAACATTTTTATTTATTTCTTCAGACGTACACATGTAATGCAAGCTCATCTGAAGAGGAAGCAAATTACTTCAAGCCACAGAAGTGTATCTTGAAGTTGATTTGCCATATTGTGTGCAGACTATGGCATTTAACAAAAGAAAGTTGATATTTCATACTGTTTCAGGTCTGTTAAGGTCTTAATGTTGGGGTCACCGAGCTGTACGACCTCCTGAGCACTGGCACCACTGTACTGCACCACTCCGATACGAGACTCGTTGGCACCAAACTGAAAGAAAAAATAAAGAAAGCCATCTTAAATACAACACCGAGTGAAATTCATTCAGGAGAGTATATACCACCATGCATTCAAGATTGGAGAAGACCAAATGTAATAATTTATCAATCATCAAAAATCAATCATCGAAAAACCCAATTTTGTGAACCACTAATCTAGTCTTCCTTAGTGTCTGTGTCGTATACGACTCTAATAAATTAAAGCTGACGGTTAACTGAAACGGTAATGAGTCTCATGGTGATCTGAAAAGGAACCTCACCTGTCCTAATTTGAGCCTGTCCATTACCGTCACAATGAAGTCTTTAGCGATGGCAAAGTTAGTAGCTCCGATACTCTCAGAGCTGTCCACAATGAAGGCAATGTCCAGGGGTCCACATTTGCATTCTTAACAAACACATATAGAAGATTGCTTTGCAAAATGCTAAATTAAAACACCATTTGAAACATATACTTCAAAGCCTTGGGACTTACCACAGCAAGCTGTAAGAAAGGAATGGAAAAAGAGAGAGAAAACATATTACATTTGCATCAAATTTGACAATACGAGGCAAATCAGAAGCGCATGTTCTTTCAAAACATTCACAGTAAGGGATACAAAATTATTTAGCTATTTCACGGAAGGATGAATCTAGTCTGGAAATAATAAATGCTTATGAAAGTTTACTCAGTAAGAATTACAAAAGATCAGTTAATGCTCTATTTTATTAACATTTGTTTGAAATTATAATCCTAAAACAGAATTTCAAAAAGACCATAATCTGTGTTTAATCTGTGGTGACAATAGTGAACAGAACAATGGCTTACATAAACCTCTAGTACATAAAATAAACCAATCTGTGAAAATCTGGACAGAACAAGGCAAAAGTAATATGTTTGGGAGTAAAACTAAACGATAAAACTCTCACACAAAGCAAAGCAGCCTAATCTCAAATGAACGGTTGAAGCTATTTGTCTTAATGTTTTCTGGTCCCTGAGGTGTCATTTAATACAGTAACCAATTTCAAACTCTGCTTTTACTCATTGTGTTTAATCTTACATGACTAATGTCATTTCTAAAATTAAATACTAACACAACACAAGAGTGAAGATTTTTATAAAAAATAGCAAGATGATTGCACAAGGGAGCCTTCATATCCCAAAAATGTGGGCCATATAAAGTGAAACAGCAGCCCACAACACATTATTCGCACCTGATTGGTTAATACTGTCAAATCCCCTTCCTTCAAACTAATGTGTAATCTTACACTCAACCTTTACACACTTCTGTTCAAAGCGTCAGTGTTTTCTCTCTCTCTTGGATTATGTCCTGCTTTCACATGCCCGGATGGTGATATTAAATATCTAAGTTAAGCTTCCAATGCTAATATTTATGATAAACATGCACAATATGATCATTTAAATGAATCCATTCTGGGTAAAAGGCTACAGCTCCGACGAGAGTTGTGAAACAAAATAATAAATATCCTTTTAAAAGCAACAAAGACATAATTTGATTAATTTACTTAACTAGTCATATGAATGCATGATTTCTGCTACGGTGTGTTGAGTAAAAATGTAGATGTTATGAATTAACTATGGTGTTTTTAAGTTTTTTGCATGTTTTCTACTGGCCTGCAGGGTATTGGGAAGACTGAGCTGGTTATAGGTGGATTGCTGCACAAGTCGACGTTGTTAACTTGTTAAATCAGTGTGGGTGACAGGCAGTATGCCATTTAGGGAGGCAGTGAAACTGAGTAGTGAGTCACGGGTAAATACAAAAACAGGTCTACTCACAGCACATCTTCATGATGATATCCAGAATCTCACATTCCTACAAATAGAGAGAGACAGTAAAAGAGACTTATGCTTCTGCAACTGATTTTCTCTGTCACCATTTTGTATAACAAAATGGAGCCACAAGTCCATGTTGTTTTAATTACAGGAAATTCTGCTGCACTTTCTGCACAAAGCTCCCCAAAGACTCAAAGTTACTGCAGTACACTTCATTTACAAGTGCATTTCCTCTTGTGCTAAAAGGCGCAAGCACATACTAAACAAATATGCAACATGAGTCCTGATAAAGGGGTTATTTATTCAAGGGAACTCAATTTTCCCTGATTTTTTGATAAAGATTACTTTACTATAAAAATGAGAAAGCTTTTTCTCAAGTAAAAGAGAGACCATCGAAACCAACAACCAATTCTAATAAAATGCAATAAAATAAAATACTAATTCTATACTGATACGGTTTATTTCTTAATCAGGCATATGCTTCGTAACTACCATATATGTTTCACATAACATATTTACATATTACCGCATATATGTTATTAAGAAACCTGTCATAGCACTAAAAGACAGATTACAATTATAATATTCAAACACCAGGATAAAAAAATAATAAAAGTAAAATATGGGATACTCTGAGCAGTTTCTAATGGTGTAGCACCTACAGCTCTGCGGATCCTTCTGAAGGACGTCAGTCATTAGTCAAATTGTAAAAGTTTTCGCGGCACATTTAACACTGCTTGCTTAGAAAACCTGTGAAAATGGGACATTTAAAACTACACTGAACTTGTATTTCATTTAAAATGCAAAATAAAAGTTCAGTTCTATAATGGTCAAAATGGTTCAGCCAGTCATTTTTTTTTCAGCTTTGCTTTATGCATTGTAAGTAGCCCTCGGCAAAAAAAAAGTACAAAATGACCTCTAGAAACGCTCTTGAACACTCCACATCTATAGTGTCATGCATTCATTTCTTCATATATGCAATTGGAACAAACCAGCTGTTGTGTGCTAATAAAAGATGCTTTTCTTCCACAAAAGGAGTAGTCTAGTATGTGCTTGGGCCTTGGCTAGAGGTTTCTATCTCTACTGACTATCAGCGATGTGGAATTCACAAAAATAATGGAAAGTGAGTCGTGGAATCCCCAGGATCATTTATCAAGAGCACTGTCACCATTTGCATTGTCTCTTCATACAGGAAACTGTGCTGGAACATTTGCATCAAACTACATCCAGTAATGTGTGCCTTTCTTAGATTTGTTCATTCAGTTATCCTTAGTTTATTTTAATTAAACTCACATCAGCTCCTTGCGGCCCAGGTGGTCCTGGTGGTCCCTGTGCAGGAAAACACGACAAATTAAATGTGCAATGTACAAACTGAATTCACACAACAAATGCAAATATGACTGCTTCTGTAACACTGAACGACATAAAAGGTCACTGCCTGCTTTGTTATATGCTACACAGATGTAATTCTGCCAGTGCAAGGAAGCTCTGAATCTCATTCCAAATAAGTGCATTTTTGAGACGGTCAAGTCTCCTCCTCTCTGGATGTCATCCAGTGGCAAAGAGGAACATCACAAAATTGCAGGCTGAGAGAAATTTCCCTTCCCACACTCCCATAACTCACTGCTGCTCAGCGCCATTTCACATAACTAGAGATTTGTACACTTAAAAACTTCTCATGGCTGCTCTGGACAGTACCTAGGGCCTAGTTGTTTACTTGAAAATATAATAATGCCAATCATCTTTTATATGTATCTGATTTGGAGATTTATCTCAGGTCCAGTTTTTTTTTAGGATAAGTGAACATGTCAAAAGTGGCCAGTGGTGTTTCTGATACTATATCAAGCTGACAATAAAACTTGTTTTTCTAAGTTTTATTTGGCCAACATTTTGAGGTCAGATTTGTTGATCACATTCCATTGGTTTTCGCAACAAAGGTCGAACTGAACATCAAAGTGCATTTGGATGACCGGCATTTGGTGCAAACATTTTAGATCTCACAAGTTTAAAGAATCTTGAAACTCAAGCATCGGACAGCAGATCAGTATGTTTGTTTCTCTGACCCAGAATACAATTACAGTGATTTGATTCTGATATAAGGAACATAATTTGTGCAGAATATCGTACTCATAATATGTCAACTTTTATCATAATCCAGTAAGAAAAGATACAGTAAACGCATGCTAAATGCAAGAATTGGTGCACTTACAGCTCTTCCTTCAGGTCCTCTGTGACCTTTGGCTCCTTTAGGCCCAGGTTGTCCTGGTCTGTTATTCTGTGGAACACAAAATATGAACATTCAGCCAGGAAAATACAGTGCTGGCAGAGTTATTAGTAGCTTTACCATTTTAATATGGCTAATGTATGTCATTTACAGTGTAAAATAATAATAATGAAAAATATGTTTTATATTTTTTGAATTTAGAAAGACTATAGAAAGCGAAGCGGGTTTTATACAGTGGGATCCACTACTGAAAATCTACTGAGCTTTTTTTGTACTATAATATTTTTTACATTACAAATGGAAATAAAATATCAAGTTTTTCCAAATTCAAAACATTTAGGTTTAATTTAGACTCTTAATTCCAGATTAAGATTTTCAGGCCTTTGAACATCACTGTTATATCACTTCTATAAGCGTCGCAATCAGCTGTTTAAAACTCTCCCAGACAACCATCTTGCTTCATATCAACCGTTTAAATGGTCGGCAATAATTCAGCTCCCTCTCCAGAGTTTTGCCAGCCCATGTGTATCTTGTGCCAGATTACGGTTAGGCAGTGAGATAATACTAACCACCTGTCCCTATTTTCAAGATGTCTCTCACATGCTGCTTCAATTACCTTCAAATTCTTCACTTCAAAGTCTACAACTGTCACAGACGTTCTGCTAGCAAGCTCACAGTAGGGACAAGGTTAAATGATGCCGTCATGCCAATATTGTTTGGGTTCATTGTGATTACCTTGACAGATACAAGACCAAGTGTGGGCCCCTCGAGTTTGGGAGAGGCCGGAGGAGCCGAATCAATTGTTTACAAGGATGAAAAACATTTCTAAACACTCTTGGCCAGCAGAAAGACAGAGTCAAACATAAGGAAGAGCAAAGCACCTTCATGGCTCATATGGAGCAGATGTGAGGCCCTGAATATCAATTTATACAAAATAATGTATACACCATTAAATCAAACACTAATCAGTTGTACAAACATAATAAAATAATCTATTTTCAAAAGTAATAACACTTCAACCCAAAAGAAATATGTATATCACTGAATCAATAATTTAATTTTCAGAAAAAATGTAATTTACCTTATCACAACATAAGTCAGAATGTTGAGATACAATAACAGAACATTTAACAAATAAGTCAGTTCTAAACTTGCATTGTATATTTTTTCTCAGAATTAAGTGTTATTTGCTAGTTTCAGCTTTATGTAGTAATAATGTTTATATCCAATGCCGTTGTTAAAATAGCAAAAATACTTGCATCCATCTATGCCCCCATGGGCATGCTAGTGTAAACAATTATGTGTGTTCAGGTGCATTGTTGATATTTTGAGGCAACTGAAAATGAATGCCCCAATGAACTAAAAAATGGTGCAATATTCTTGTTAAAAGTGCATTAGTAACTAATTTGTAATATTTTTTTTTTCAGGCACAAAAAAATTCTAATTATCAATCAACGGAAAGCATGTTAGCATTCTACATTTGCTAAGGTGTTCTGGTGGTTGCTGTCATACTTAAATGATTATAAAAGTAACAAAATGTTCAACGAGTTGCACGCTAAGAATGAGAAATAGTAATGGTCATCAGCTTAACAAAAACCACTAATAACAGAAAGTCTTCATAAACAGAAAGATTAATTGTGTGTAAAGGTTAAACATCCAAAACACATATACAGTGAAATGTTTAGATATCACATAAACAATTGCGTTTGATTAATAAAGGCCTTTCAGTAGCCCAAACATTCAAGTGTGTGTTCAATCACAGCAGTTTAACTTTACTTTAAATCTGTATTTTTTTCAAATCGTTCTTCCCTCAAATCTGATGTTTATTATGAAGAGCCTCTGGCCAGTCTTTAAGATTCAGTTGTAAAACACATAGTAAACATTTTAATTTATGGCCTCTGCAATTCTGCTAATGATTACTTTTGGAATTATAGTCAGCTTCTTTTTGATCTCTGCACAACATGTTTCCATTGTCTAGATGAACTTAAGTATGGTAAACTACTCAAAATATTTACAGGGGGTCCTTAGCCAGTAAAACTAAATCCTCCAAAGCGAGCACTAGCACAGGATCTTGTGAGCAGTTGAAGAGGGTTACAGAGAGGTGTTAAACCCAAGGATACGTTTCTAATTACTGTAAAGTGTGTGTGTTTGAACTTTCAGTGAATCTGTCTGAAGCCACTGCGTTTTCATGTTCTAGGCACCAGACACGCTCTAAGTGATTTCTTCTGGTTAAACAAATGAGTTGGCTTTCTGAAATGTGAACATTATTAGCCTTCGAGGTAATCCTCAGAGGGGCAAGGCAAGTAGTCAGGGGCAAAAAGCTTCTAACAGGCGAGAGTCTTCCACCATTGAGGAGCTACATGGATGAGATAACAAGCATCCTTCAGACTGCTCCATGCATGACCAGGATGCTCAAGGGTCTTTGTTGCCCATTCCTCTGGATGAGAAACCATTGAGAAGCCTGGGGAGATGGGACACCACAGACTTACCCAACAGGCTGATGGGGAAGCTAGCCAGGCAACAATTTGCAGAGGGCATGGCAAGAACTGAGCGAAGCCACCTGCCTGGGAAGCATAAAGTATGGTGTGACCAGCACTCATTATACCAGTGCAGGTTATTCCCATATCAGGATGGTCAGCTGTGCAAAAAGCTACAATCGAAAGCATTTGGGCTTGCCCTTCTGCTTAGGTGTCTTCGGTGGGGCTCCGCATTAAACCATAGGCCTAGGCTACAAGCAAGAGAAGGCACCCTTGTACTGGAGATAAAGGACTCTCTTCAAAAGGACCCACTAAAAAGGAGTGCAAAAGGTACCATCCACACAGCCCACAAATGAAAGGCACAAGCTGTAGAGCAATGTTGCTCTAGTCCGAAAAATTGAGGTGATGGGGTTAGTCCAGACCAGTGGGGTTGGCCTAGGCTGAGGAGCACCATAGCAGTTCTGTTCTAAAGACACCAAGAAGCAGCAGAATACCATGGTGTTGGATTTTTTAAAATTAATTGGTTATCGGCCAGCATGGTCCAACCTAGCTATTGGTAAAATCCACTATCAGTTGACTAATGAAAAACAGTACTATTATGATAAAAGATTACATTTAATTAATTACACAATTAATTTGGTGCTCAAGAAACATTTATAATTACTTTATATACTTTATACATATCTATATGTTTTTACTTATAAATCTTGTGGAAACAACGGTGCATGTCTAACAGGATGTTTACGTTTACTTCATTCAAGTCACTCAATATAAGAAATACTAACAGTCTGTAGAAAAGGGTATATTGTGTGTCTTTCACAGAAAGATCACCTTGTGTAAACAGTTTGCACACATCTGCTGCAAAATGTGTGTGGCATGTAAACATCCCGTATGATTAATAAAGGCCTTTCTGGTTCCCAAACATTCACGTGTGTTTAATCACTACTCAACAAACAAACAAAAAAACTCTCTCTCTCTAGCAGAATGCTCTCTTACATGTGTGAGAGAACAATCATTTTAAAATTAGAACATCACTTCTAAAGAAAGGACCATGAAAAGCCAGCAGCTGCAAAACAATCTTTCCACATATGCGCAGCTTTACCACTTCCTTGAAGTTTTTGATTTTGCATGGACTAAGACAAACACAGTGATGAATAGTGAAGCAGTCTGGGCGTTACATCACCAAAAATCGATTCCAGATGAATAAAGATGAAAGCTAGCGAGCATGTGTAGTTCTTGCTATTTTGCATCGGCTTGTACAACCACATTGAAGCGACTTGATGAAAAAATTAAACATGAGCTCAGAGCTTTGATATAAGCATGTGTGATTTGTTTACAGCTCCCATTCATCTCAACGCTCAAGGTCATTTTGTATATATCATAATAGTCTTCTGAAATTCAATATGGTATGGGCTCATACTGTCCAGTGCTGCAATACTTATGTTCCAGATGTAAGGAAGAGACGTAAAGAAATACAGGCTACAGCGTGACATTAAGTCTGCGGCCCATGCTTTTGTCCCGATGGACAATTTATACTACTAGGATCCAAGTTTGGGATTACAAAACAAACAGCTCAGGATCTACCCGCTGATTAGATAAAATAAAACTGAGAGGAAAATGCTGCTATCTTAATCCCGCAGATGTGCAAAACGGACAGAATGATCAAAGCGCTGAACGCGTGTTCGGTTTCCTCAAACATTTGCACTGCCGAATCGCACAGCTAGACAACATAAACAACAATATTAGCCATCATATCTGCTGCCGGTTCCCTGTCAAGTCCCCGCTGACTGGTCTGAATGATGAATGCACGGGATCAAACCCTGCTTCTGGGCTACTAGCGGGTTTTCTAACCACCCAGATGGATGAATGAGTTTATTTTGGAATAAAATCTGATTCTTTCCGCTTGTAAATACAGACAGGGCAGAGAGTAATTGCATCTTTCTGACGCTTGTACACTCGTGAGAGCAGAAAACAAAAAATTAAGCAGCACAAAGTCTACTTGTTAAAGCAACAGCGCACATTTCTTTCACAAGATGATTTATGGAGCTGAATCAAATACTATTGAACATTTTTATTGGCCAAGGTGCAAGAGGTATAACAATAATTCATCCACTGCAGAAGCTGTCCTATTAGCTGTTGTAAAATAACATATCGAAAATCTCACTGGACAGCAGTTGACCAAATCCAAAACTCTTTGCTATAATTTCCACCATCTAAAATCAATCATCAGGCACAAAAAACAGCACTGTGTCCAAACCTGTGAGTGTTCTGCAGCACATGTTTTTTGCGCGAGTGCTGGAGAAAGTGTGGGGGCTGTTAAAATATGCAACCCAGCTGAGGAGTCTTGTAAAAAGTGTTAAACATGAACTTCCCGTGAATTTCTGCACTCAAGCGAACTTGTTTATGCAAACAGATTTGAATTATTACACGCCGATTTGTTTATTAATGCATGCATTCAACAATGACAAATTTGTTTACCCTGTTGGTTTACTGAAAAAAAACTAAAAACTTGGTCCTGATGTGATTTTCTCACGAAATCATCTTTTTAACAATCCTTTTTAACTGGTTAAAACTAATGCAAATACAATTTCTTAAAAAAGATCAAGACCTAAAGTTCGCTTGCTTGTATACATGACAACAAGAAATACACAGCTGCCTGAACTCAACACCGGAGACAGCAACCAAAACACTCCAGAGAGGCTCCAGGACTCTTCATTCTCTATGAAAACTAGGCCATCACATCATTCCTTGGCTTATCTTTGAAACATGAATTAGGATATTTTTAATGAAATTTCTGTCCCTCCACACAGAAGCTAAAGCTTAAAGGTTTCATTAAAAATATATTAATAAGTGTTTTGTAGATTAACCAAAGATTTACGGGTTTGGAACTACGAGAGTAAATGATGACAGGATTTTCATTTTTTCATCTATCACTTTAACAAAAGACATATTAAAAGGAGCCTTCTGTGTTAATAAGTCATTTTTCCTTTTTAAGTGTAGAAATAAATAGTTCACAATCACATAAGATGAAAAGTAGCCTAAAAAGCAATTGTATTTAAGATGCATCAGGGTATCACATCATGGGACAGCCATACTGAAATCACATGACCTGCCCAATATTGCTCACATTTTATCATTGTTGACTGAGAATTGCAATTTTGTTCAACGGTGTATGTTTATTTGCATGGTTCTGTATTTATGCAAAATTAATCCGTATTTTAACAAAAGAGTTGTACATTTCTAATTTAAACCGTTGATGATAGTGCTTTGGACGGTGCTTAATTGGTTTGGAAGCCAGAAAATTCCTTTAAAAGTGAATAATTTGTTAAGCAGGTCAAAAGGGAAGGAGAAAAGTGATATATAAGCTATGGAAAAACACATACTTCTATGAGACAGAGAAAAGAGATGAAGAGGCCAAAAAAGAGAAAATAAAGAAAAGACTAGCGATAAGCACAAATGCATCTAAAGTGACTCACATCTGATCCAGGGTCACCTGGCTCTCCATCATCTCCCTTGGGTCCAGGGGTTCCTTTTCCACCCTTGAAAGTGAGAAGTTGAAGAAAGTGCAAGAGAGAAGAAGGGAGATTAGATGAGAGGAATTGTCTTTGCTGTGTCAGCACATCAACCGTCTCCTCTTAACGTCTGGACTCGGCTTCAGTCTAGACAATTTACATCTGCTAGGGATGAGCTGTTGTGTTTCTATTGCGATACACAGTCCCTGCTGTGAGACACACATGCGCTAACCCCTGATGAATCAAGACACTGTGAATCAACAGTAAGGCATGCTAATAAAAACCACTAATAAATCATACAAATCATTTTCGATATTAACATCAGCTTCAGTATGGAGGACTTTCTTTTAATCGGTAAATATTTTTTTCAAGATAACCACAGTCATGAATTATACACTCAGTTGTGGAGGATTTTTCCAAATAATATTTTCCAATTAATTAAAAAATAAACTGTAACATAAATGTGTATAAATGTGTACATTTACACTTAAATATTATATATACGCTACATTATATGTACAGTATACACACACACACACACACACACACACACATCAATACTAATAGTGCTCTCAAACAATTAATCATGAATAACTGCATTCAAAATATATGTATTTTTATGTTTAAGAATGGTTATTGTGTATAAATAAATACATATATATGTGAAAAAAGTTTATATTTATGGCATATAAAATACCATAAAAACATGAATATAAAAATATATGTAAATATATATATATATATATATATATATATATATATATATATATATATATATATATATATATACACTTATCTTATTTATTTTGAAAATATATCCATATAAGTGCGTGCATTTATATATGCATATAATAAATATACACAGTACACCCATTTTAGATGTGATTAATAATGATTAATCATTTGACAGCACTAATGTATATATATATATATATATATATATATATATATATATATATATATATATATATATATATAAGACTGTGTATATATGTAATATTTACTGTGATTCTAAGCATCAAATATTTAACAGTTTGATAGTGTAAGGAGAGTGGAATACATCATTCCCTTGATTTATGAGAACTGGAGGTTTTTCTGCAATTCTGATTAATGGATCTCTCTGAGGAATAATTTGGTCCTGCACTGGAAATATTTATTTTTTACAGAAAATGAGCACTTATCATTACATATCAAATTAAATGTGTTATTCATTATCAATCAAAATCAGTTTTTCAGTGGAAGAAATGAGATTTATTTAACTTCTGGTACACCATTGGGTTGTGTTCAAAAACAGATCTTTTGTAGGGTTCAGGATACTTACCGGTACTCCTTGCTCGCCCCTGGGCCCAGGATAACCCTAAAAACAACACAAAACATGCACATAAACAATACAGATACTCTACTACATATAAAGTCCTCATTAAAAAACAACTGACAATATTTTTTTGTTAGTGCACATTACCTGTCTTTAAGTGAACAATTAATCAGTGCAAGTTTATTTGTCTTGGTAATCTTTAATAAAGATCTTATCATTTGCATCAGAATGTGCTTAACCAGAGATGAGAGCACAAAAATAAAACCCGACCTCTTTTCAATATTCTGTTTCGGTTTGAAATACGTCTATACTGAAATAATGCCTGCAGCAACTTCCTGTTAAACTGTAACAAACAGTGAGGCCATCTACCTGGAAACCATGGCAGCCCTCTGTTCCGTTTCCTGGTGGTCCATCTTCACCCTAACAATGTAAAAAACAACTTTATTAAAGCAATGGACAACTGTCTTTGGTTAGTTAAAACCACTTCTAAAGCATCAACAGGATCAACTCACCCTCTCTCCCATCAGGCCTCTGTCTCCTGGGGCCCCTTTGATTCCTCTGGGCCCTTTAGCTCCCTAAAGCACAGACACGCAACATGGGAAATGTAGGTCAGTCGTAGATGCAGCAGGAGCTCTGGTTAGAAGGTAATCGAGACTAGTTAACATCACCTACCTCTGGCCCAGCAGCACCCTCATCACCACGGTAACCTGGTGCCCCCAACCTTCCTGGCTCACCCTGTTGAAAAATAGGGAAAAATTATATTTCTGAAAATATTAGAATATATTTTCTTATTTGGTTTTTTGAGTTAATTTTTACTTAAAATGTACTAGAGAAAAACCTTTATTTCATAATGATATTTCCTCCCATTTAAAATTGTTATTATCCAATGAAAGCTTAAATTGTAGTGAATCTTTTAAATACAAGATCAAAATTAATATTCTCAGCCTTCTTTGAATAATTTTTTTTTTTTTTTTTACCAAGGGTGCCAATATTTTTGGCCATGACTGTATGTAATATTTATATAATATATTATTTTATAATAAGCTGTAGTGACTGTCTCGTTTAAAAGTGGAGAATAAAAGTCACTCCAGAGTCGAGGGTGTGGAGAATGAAAACAGAGCCATTCATGACAACATCACCACATATTGAAATCATACAGTTATCATATTGTACGTTATTACATTTAGCTTTTTGCTGGCCTTAGACATCTGAGTCATCAACTAAATATATACTCTCGGAAAATGACTAATGGAAAAAAAAAAATCTCTCTCTCTCTCCCTCTCTCTCTCTCTCTCTATATATATATATATATATATATATATATATATATTTTTTTTTTTTTTTTTGTTTGTTTTTTTTGTTTACTGGAGGGGAATCTGACACACAAGCAAATTAAATCAGTAAAAAAGAATGCTCTGAGAAAGCAGTGGCTCATGAGTTCAGAAACGCATCCAGATTTCCACCTATTTGAACACTCGGTTCTTTCCCATCCCACCCACTCAACTCTACTGGAAAATATCCCTGCCAGGACAAAACCCATAAAAAAACGAGAGCTACTCATAGAAAAGAGCAAAACTCATGATTCGCTGGTAACTTCAAGCACAAAACTGAGCGCTTCTGGGATAACAGCAGTCCTTGCTGCTCACTAACGAAGATTAGGTGCGAGCCTAAAGAGCAGCTGCTTTTGAGAAACAACAGATGACTCTGAGAAAACCATGAAACTGAGGAACCATTCGGGCACGCATATTCTCCGAAACACTCTCACGTAAGCTGCACAGGAAATTTAGAGTCCTGAGAGGCAACGGAAATTTGTTGGTCTGTTCGCAGTTGGCCTGGCAGTTTACAAGAGAGAAGTCAAGTGCTGAAAGAACTAGTTCTGTGGTGCAGCTGGTGATGTTGTAAGCCTCAAGACCCCTAGGTCCAAATCTCAGCAGATTAGCTTGTTTCAGCAGGGAATCTTGAAGCACTCTAAATGTCCTTCCTAAAGTTGAGCCATTCTAACGAATGTTACTCAATGCCTCAAATCAGCCAAAACATTTTCTCTTGAGATAAACACAAACATACAAAAAAAAAAACCCCGTAAAAACGTGGTGCCTGTTCAAAGTTCAGACCAGACCACATATAAGATGGTTTAAAACCTGTTTTCCAGACTGGCCAAGCTAAGACCACCAAAAGTGTTTTTTAAAGAGGTAGTCAAGATTTTAGGTAAAGATTTTTTTTCCACAGAATAAAAGCTCTACAAATAAAATAAAATCTCAATTTTTTTTTTCATTTTTGGATAATTAACAGTCAGACAGTCATCATTCCAAAAGAAACAACTTTAGATTAATACAAGACCCCTTTGACTATGAGACCCCATTTCTGCCATGCCTCAGTAAACCATAATTGTGAGGAAAAATAGCCTTAATCATGAAAAAAAGGTTTTGTTGAAACGCCAATAACCAGTGCTTTTTAATTAAAATGATCTATGTTTTTATGCAATTAGGCCTGGGTGGTAGAACTTACAACCTAAATAATTTTTGGACAGTGAAACTATGTCATCTTTTACTACACGGAGCGTGAGATATTCCTGTCAGGGAAGAACATTCGTATGATTTCAGGTGTTAATATACATGTGTTGAACTGTACATGCTGCTCAGTTTTGAACTGGCCCAGCCGGTCTGACGTCGCCCATCTGGAGTCCATCTGACCTTGCGAACTTATATACATTTCGTTCTTTCTCCTCCCACTGCCCAAACCATCACGAATGGCAGAGGCACTGCTCGTATTTCTTTGTTCCTCAAGTTACCTCCTAACACAGCCCAGAGGTCCAATGATCTCAGAGATTTTAGAGGGCCTCACAGAATGCCTGTGTCCTGAGGTCATAAGCTTTCATCCTTGTTCAAGCTCTTATGCCTTACATACTGCACAATTCTGCACTGTATAATTCTGGATGAAGCGTTATCCTGCAGTGGCTCAGTTCAAGCAGGATAATGCTGAAGGACCGATCTTACACACTTTTATAAAAGTCATGATGGTTTTCGTCACTCACTCACCGGATCTCCGTTTGGCCCTGATGACCCCTCACGTCCTTGTTCACCCCGGGGCCCGGGTTCACCCTGTCAGAGTCAGAAGTACACATTCATGTCACTTGTATCATCCTTTCACAAAACGACTTTCTTCTTGGGTGCATAAACAGCGAAGGCTTAAGCTGTCAAACAATTTACCGAACAGAACGTGAACAATTAATAACTAATGAATTTGTTTGAAAACAGGCCTTTACGTACATCTGTGCATATATTATGTGTCAGATATGTTAGATTTATGAAAATGTGTATTTGATTATCAAGAGAGTAAGCAGAACCACTTCTTAGTAAGAATACTGTCTTTAAAGTCAATGTGAAATCTAAAAGAAATTTACTTTCTTGAGAGCGCTTCATAGTTAAAACTAAAATTATGACTTTTTTAAGTTATAATGTAGTACCATATGTCACAATGTACTCATGCATTCCATAATTAAAATTTATCTCATAGTTATGATTTTCTGTCTCAAAATATTTCACATCTCATTCCATAAGCTAAAATGTAGTATGTCATAATTTTGACTTTTTATTACATAATTATAATTATGTATTTGTTATAATCTGTTATGTCATAATTTCATTTTTTATGTTATAATTATAATTTATGTCATAGTTATAATCTATTGTCATATTTATTACTTTTTATCTAATAATTTAGACTTTTGTTATAGTTATAGTGTATAGTGTCATAATTTAGACTTTTACAATTTATGTCATTCTTATAATATATTCTAATATATTATATCATAACTCCAAATAATGCCAGAGTTATAACCCTAGTTTCTCATTGTTCTTTAATGTCACAATTATGGAAAATTTAGTCTAAAAAATTGTATACAAAGTAGAAATTCTGCCATGAAACTATGACAATAAGTTGATTTTATGACATAAAAAGTTTAATGTAATAATAATTACTTTGCATCTCATAATTTCAATTTTCATCACATAATTATAACAAATTTGGACAAATTTACAGTCTAAATAAGTTTAAGACATTCATTCGACCCTATAGCCTAAAATAATGTCATTTTTTACTACACAGAGTATAAGAACATTTGTTTGCCTTTAAAGGAATAGTTCACCCAAAAATAAAATTAGCCCATATTTTACTCACCCTGAAGCAATCCTAGGTGTATATGACTTTCGTCTTAAAGAAGAACACAGATTTGTTTTTTGTTTTTTCCTGGCTCTACGAAGCTTGTTAATGCTGGTGGATAACGACCATTATTTTGAAGCTCTGTAAAATGGATATATATCTGCAAGTATTGTGATCTAAAACTAATCTATACGCCTTTGAGGTGGTATCACCTGTCCGCTGAAGCAGATCGATGCTTTCTGACTCTATGCATCAAGCAGCATTACCAATCTTGGAAGACTCTGATTGTGTTTGTCTGAAAGAAGAAAGTCACATACACCTAGGATGGCTTCGAGTAAAATATGGAGCCATTTTCAATTCTGTGTAAAATGCATCCGTTACAAAGTTATCATTGTTATTATTGGCTTGTTTCAAGTCATTCCAAACGTACTTATTAGCAGGGTTTTACTATTGTGTTTGCAAAGATTGTGGGAAATGCGACATATACTTACAGGGTCGCCTCTGGGCCCTCTGTTACCTCGGGAACCTTGTTCACCCTTCTCACCAGGTATGCCCTGTAACAGAAAAACACATCACCTGCATATCCTGGCCCTCACATATAAAATAACCCACATCTGCAAACGGCATTAAAACAAAACCATTCACGCTAAGAGAGATGTTAATATAAATGCTTGATTACTCTGTCTCCTCTTGGGCCATCTGGTCCTGGTAGTCCCTAAAAAAAGAAGAGGAAATGGAAGAAACTGTTAGATAACACTAAAAGCAGGTCTGTAACACATTACTACGCTGAATGTTTAGAATCTGTGACATTGTAAAAAAAAAAAAAAAAAAGAGTGAAAACACTTACATCATCTCCTCGCTCGCCTTTATCCCCATTGGCTCCACGAGGACCTCTGTCTCCCTGAAACAACAAACAATGAGATTGCAGATGAGCCAATGTCCACTGAAACTAGTTATACTGTAAAACCCCACGAAGCCAAAAAACAGCATTAGCGAATCATAACTAATCATAACGTACCTTCGCCCCTGAAGACCCATAGTTTCCTGGTCTTCCTGGTTCACCATCTCTGCCAGGATCTCCCTGAAAACAACAGTTAAACCCAGATGATATGTTTCTAAACTTAAATATGTTTTACTGCTGGAAATGGCTTACAAAAAGCCAATATCACACATCGATCGCATCTTGATCAACCGTGAGCATTTGTTGCTGCCTGAGCATGATTTCTAACACAACCTAAATTTGAAATCCCTTACTCTTCCTCCTTTGGATCCATATTGGCCGGGGTCTCCTTTAGGACCTGGTTCTCCTTGCAAGCCCTACCAAATTAAATGTAAAAAATATTATTTGCGAATAATTCAGAAAAACATACAAACATACGTTTCATTCAGCATATTCTTTACAACAGAATGTAAACACAGCACAAACTCTGTGCAGAGTTCTGAAAACAGCTTGGATGTCAAATTTGGCAAAGGTTTGGCTGCTCAAGAGGCGTCCTGGCTTCCAGATGCAGGCTGAGTGGAAACAGGCACTCGTGAGACGGACTGACACAGAGCACAGCCAATGAGCATTGCTCAAAGGGGCGGGAGCTTCTACAGTCCTGCTGAGGTGATGCTTTGTAGGAGAATGAGATCCAACTCAGCTAATTAGATTCTGATAGCTAGACGTGTGGATCTATAACTTAATTAACCTAATCTATAAATCTCAAATGCATCTGGATCAGCAGAAGTTTAAACACTTCTGGATCAAAGTAATCTGATGTAAACATGCACTCAGCTGGTAGACAGTCACGGGAGTCCACACCTGTAAACACTTACAGTAAGTTTGTATGGACAAAAGGAAGATTTTGCAAACAACTATATTTTTTGCTCTCTAACCTGCACAAAGTTCACTTCATGAATCCCGCTTAGCAGATTTATAAACATGAAGGCACAAGCAAAATTCCTTTGCCAAAATAACCGTATATGGAGCTTACAACGTGATTTATTATGCATGGCTTTATCTCCTTATAATCTCATTATGCATACTGCCATCCACACATGTGATCCTAATACATTTAATGGTACTAGGCACTAGAAATAATAGGGAATAAATAAAGATTGTAAATGTGGCTTGGCTAAAAATTATTCTTTTGGTATTTTTTTCCATTTTTGTGCAGAAATACCTAATACCCTGTAAAGACGACCAGATTCAATGCGGTTTATTTGCAAAAACCTTTTTAATTTGTCATTTTTCAAAAAATCATGTATTTTTTTTACTATGCTATCATGTTTTTATTGTGTTAGTCAGCGCTAGCTGCATTTGTCATTTTTTTTATCTAGTCAAAGTTATCTGTTTTTGCAAATGAAATGAAATATTACGATTTTATTCAGAATTTTGAAAATGAAGAATCTATTATTCTCTCACACCTTTGCTGTTAACATTTGTCAACATCCAACACTCGTGGTGGATAATAAAAAAGCGCAGATGATGCACAAATACATATTTTTTAACAGTTATACTTACATCTGGCCCTGGTGACCCTTTACAGCCTGGAAGGCCAGGGAATCCTGCCTCACCCTATGAAATTAAATACACACACACAAAACATAAAGAATCTTCTTTATGGTGGGAGTCAAACACCCTCAACTGCATTTTATTAACTTGAGGGAGACATCATGCAAAGAAAGAGTAAATATATGAAGCACTTAAAGAAAGCATTACAAAACAAGATTGCATGCAATGCAGACTGAAAATAACAACGGCTAGAGATGCATGTTGTAAATCACACTACGATAAAGTTTTACCGTGAGCTCAGATGTATCGTGTGCAGATGGAGGAGTGAAGTATAGGGACAGTGATTTGTTGAGTGGAAAATGCCTTGGAAAGAGTTACAGTACATGTCGAGAAATAACTGAGGAGCAAATAGGACCCAAGAATGAAGACAAAGTTAAGTGAAGGGTCAGAGACACAAGACTAGGCTGTTTTCACAAAGCACAGACACACTTAAGAAAAAACACAAAGCAGAAATGGAACAAGTGTCACATAGACAGGAGAGATAACCATGCTTTTTGGGTATCTGTTTTTCAGATACTGTTAACCTGAAATCAGAAAGAGGATGCCAGAGAAAGCAGCACAGGAAAAAGAGAGAGAAGTAACATCAAATCTAACAGCAGCATATTATTTTAGGAATAATTCATTTCATTAATGACTCATTTAATTCATTTATTCATGCTCATGTGAACACTGCTTTCATGGAACACGAAAGGAGATATTTTACAGAACATTCACACTGTTCTTTTCTGCATGATAAAGGTGAAAAGGATGCAGTATTGGCGAAAATACAAAGACATACCATACAGTTTGTGCACTATAGGACAGATAAAAAAAAATAAAGCAAATATTTCCAGTATTGTCTCTTTAAAATGTAGTCATATTAGCCATTTTATTCCTACATTTCTGACTTTGGTGGTCCTTGACTCCATTCACTCTGAATAAAATAGCAGCAAACATTAGGCAAAATTTCCCTTTATTGTTCCATGGAAGAATTATGCAGGTTTGCTTAATTACGACAGAATCTTAATTTTTAAGTGCACTATCCCTTTAAAATCACACTTTGAACATAAGCACCTACCTTACGTCCATCAACGCCATCAAGACCATGTTGACCTTTGTCTCCCTAAAATTAGAATTGGGATTTAGTTCAGCAGGATAAACAACCGGGAAAAGTAGGTAAGACTCAACGGCTAAAGCTCACCTTGAAACCCTTATGACCTCTCTCTCCCTGCAGATAAAACAGAAGTGCATTTGTGACGTTGCACAGTTCCAGAATGAATTATGAGATAAAATAATCAACTGCAGACTCTTGGAATGTGCTTTTGATAAAAAAATGTCCGTCGAATCTGCAAGGAAGCTCTGCCTCTATTACCTTATCGCCTCTTATTCCTTGGTCTCCCTGGAAGGAAAGGAAAAGCAGTATAGATTAGCATTTCAGCAAGAGCGCACAAATCAACTGAAACATAAACAGAATGTAAATATTTGAGAGAGAGAGCGGAAGACAGACCTTCATTCCTTGGTAACCGACAGGACCTGGATCACCAACATTTCCCTAATAGGAGAAGTAAAGAAACATCAGAGAGAATGCCAAAAAGAGTTTTGCTGGATGCGGTTGTGATATAAATCACTAATACAGAGACATTTGTTAACATGGCTGCCCTCTAAACCCCATTTAAGATCACGCGTATGCCTTAATTGAGGATAGACGAGGCAAATTGAGGTAATCAAGATAATACCTCGAAGAAAAACGCTACAGGGCTTTATGCTGTATGTAATTATTGTTATGTCTACACAAACAGTGTTTGCTGTAAAAGTCATCATGCGCGGTTTAATAGCAGAGCTGGACTTTTTCCAGAGCGTGGGTGTGTTTGCTTCTTTTATGACACTTATAATGACCAAATCTCTGAAAACATCCTGACAAATATTTTAAAATTCTATGCATGTGGCAGACAGGAAGTCCAGAGGAAAAAAAAAAGACAGATCGTAGAAACTGTAACAGCTGCAGAAGATGATAGAAATAGGGGTCAGTCGAGGGTTTTGCTTTGATTGGATTATCAACAAAGAAATTCAGGGACAGATGGAACGTTTATTCGACTGGGTGATCTCCTAGCCATGTGAAACGTATTAATCAGCACCTGCACTTGACAACTGCATACTTTGACTTTGTTTTTAAGGTGTGGTCCTTCCTTAAATGTTAGCAGGCAAAACTGATTTAACTAATCAATCAAGTATTTATCAAATGTACACCATCGGGAATTTTGTGTGAGGGTGATATGCAGATTCTCTCAACAGGTTCACATGCACGTCGACTAACAGGAAACTTCTTTGCTAATGCTAATGTGATTGCACATCCCATTTAATCTAAAAAATCATTAGCATTAGCAAAAAGCGTAGTCAAACGTATAATAATGACTTTAAAGATATTTATTGGGATCGTTATTTTAGTGTTACTGTTAATAATCAGTGCGTAGCGCAGTTTTGAAGAATTCAGCTGGATTCTGATTGGCTGTCAATGTTTATATCGTTGATCAGCTGAAAAAACATAATTGAGAAAGTGATCCCAATGATATTGTTTCTCTGTGCTGATATTGTTACAGTTGTGGTGAAACATCTCTATTCTTATAGAATCATAAAATGTTTTTAAAACTTTACCTTTAGTATTATGTTTATAGTTATCATTATTAGTGTAAATGGGTTTTAGACATGAGTTCTGAGTTCTATTAATTCTGTAAAAATGAATCACATCTAAATAAAAATCTACATATTATGTGTGTGTGTGTGTGTTCTGTGGATATTTATTAAGTATATAATATGTGTGTATTTATTAGCGCTGTCAGATGATTAATTGCTATTAATTAAATGTTTTTGTTTAGATAATATATGTGTGGATACTATATATAAATACAAACACATGCAAGAAAAAGATGTTATAAATACATCTAAATATGATAATAATAATATTAATGCTATCTTAAACACCACAGTTCAGCATTACAATCAATCTTGAGTGTTTTCTGGATCAGAAACAGGTCAGAAATGTCAGATGTATTCCTACAAACACCCACAAATCACTTTTAAACGGGAGTATATCTACAAGCAGATAGCAGATGCTTACCGGAGCGCCAACATCTCCTTTCTCTCCTGGCATACCCGGTCTTCCATCCTCTCCCTGGAGTAAAAAGAAAAGGTTAGGCCACGGTCATCTGTGCACGCTGAGAGTAAACTGAACATGTGTAACGTTTCATAGGAATCAACAGGTGATTTCTATAAAGACATAAAAATGTATTTTTTAATACTCACTCTTTGTCCTGGTTCACCAGGGGGTCCCAGAGGGCCTCCAGGAGCCTTTGAAAATATTGCATGAAACAGTTAAAAGCCCAAAACATCCATAAAAGATCTGTTTGAACGCGTAATGTTACTTACGTTGCAGTCAAAGGAGCAGCACTGAAGGAAAGATTGAGAAGACAGCATTAATATTCTAACGTACAAAATTAAAATAAGATGCATGAAATGTGCAAAAGCTATGGAAAAGCAACATACCACATCCTTTGTTTCGTTTGTCTAAAAAGAAAAGCAAAAACAGAGAAAAGACAACTTTAGACAGAATCTAAACGCCGCTGGCATGAGTGAGTGATATTCCCTCAAGCGTTTAGTGAAATGTGAATTAATAAATAAATGCTGTACTGAGACTATATCAATTTTTGATCAATTTTAATATGCAAAACCATTCCAACATTACGAATACTGAAAAATTCGCCTAAAACCAGTATTGTTTTTTTCAGTTTGAAACCAAAATTCTTTGTAAAATTATAAATGCTTTACTGTCATTTTTGATCAATTTAATGAAGCCAGAAAAAGTATTAATTTTTTCCAAGGAAAATAATAATAATACTGACCCCATACGTCGAATATAGCTCAAAGCACACTTTATGTTTAAGCTAAAATAATCTTGCAATCAGGCAAATTTAATCATGCAATTTCAAGCAGTTTCCTAATCCTTTTTCTCCAGCCATGTCGATTGTGTTTGGGTCAGTCTGACCCATGAATCCACAGGAAAACCGCTTAAACGCCATTGTTGTGGTGAGCTCGTGTTACGACACTCACGATCATGTTGATGATGGTGTTTATGGTGTTCATCTGTGTGGAGCGGGAGTTGTCTGCAGCGGTGAAGTTCTGTCTGTAGCTCGCATCTGTGGCGATGACAGAGAGTCTGGTGTCCTGAGAAGAAGACGGTTCAAAGAAAATTACTGTTTGTCCAAAAACAACTGCAATACATTTCCTATCAAAAGCATCACATTTAGTGCGACCAGACTTTTGGCCATCAGCATGTCTACCCCACAACGCTGCTCATTATGGTCACCCGCTTACATAAGAAAAGGATGTCTCATTTTCGACGTTGTTTACGAGTAAAGTCGCACCGTATCTGACTAAAAACCCATTGCATGCTTTGTACTGCGTGCAATACACTTGAAGCAGCGTCCGTAGGGTACCTCCTGGTCAGGTGAGATGGCCACAGCGAACACTTTGATGGCATGCTGTCGCGCTTCATTGGCGGCCTCTTGGATCCCGCCGCACGGCTCCTTGTAGCCGGTCACGGGGTGGCCATCCGTGACCACCACTATGTACTTATTCTCGTGATAGTGGGAGCCCCTGCAGACAGATGGATTTGACCGTTTTCACACATGGCTGTTTGTAAGGATCACCGTTTTTAGCAACATCGGTTTTCACGTACGCTCGGAGCAGCTCAGAGATGCCCTCCTTGATGGCACAGTCGGTGTACGTTCCTTTGCCGATGTATTTGATTTTGTCTATGGCCGCCTTCAGGTCAACTTTTTTTGTTTTCAGGTCAACTAGTCCCATCACCAGCTCGATGTCGTCACTGTAGTGCAGCGCTCCGGAGTTCCACGTCACGCTGCGATCACATGGCTGTGGTCTGGCAAAAACACAACAGATATAACCATATTGATAACACTTTATTTCTATGTCCAAACTATTATATAACCGTACTATTATATCGCCCTATGCATATTACTAGCATATTGACTATTTATTAGCGCTTGTTATAGAGGTGTTCATAGCTTATTCTGCATGACCGTATTCTGAAATTAGTAAGCAGCGATTAGGAGTTTAATGAGGGAAAATTCTTAGTTAATAGTGCATGCGTGTCCCTAATTTAAAGAGTTAGTGAAAGCAATAGTGAAAATGTATGTTAACTAATTTTAAAGATGCACTATTAGAACATTTGTTTGCTGGCAGGTACAACAATACTGACCAAAATTATTATCAATAAGTAAAATAAAATAAAAACTATTATAAACTAGTACTATCAAACGATTAATCATGATTTTTCGCATCCAAAAAAAAAGGTTTTGGTTACATAACATTTATGTGCATGTCCTGTGTATATTTACACATACATGCATATATTTAAGGAAAGTATGTTAATCAAAATATATGCTGTGCCTTTCAATATACATAACAAAAATACACAGCACACACACACAGCACACACACACACACACACACACACACACACATATGTAAACAAAAACCTTTATTTTGGATGCTATTAATCATTTTACAGCATTATTAAAAACATTTTGTGTACCGAATAATGCTGAAATATAAATATAGCTATAACATGAAACAACAAAACTTAACACAATCAACTTGAGTTGGGTTCAGTAAATGCTAATTAAAAATAAATAATTAAAACCAAAACAAAAATGTAACCTAAAATTGTAATAATTTAAAATAGAAATAGTATTAGTACTGTTAGTAATGACAAAAATGCACTACCAATAAAAAGTCAAACTAGAATACAAACTGAAAAATAAAAAAACAGAAGTTAATTTAAAAAAATGAATAAAAACTATAATAGTATAAAAAAAATGTCAAGTAACACTGTGACAGTGTGCAGAATCATGCAATTAGAAAAAAAAAATGGTCATGTGATATCAATATGGCATTCAAATTATGAATTTGCATTTTCTAAGATATACTTCATAAGCTACATATTACAAAAATTGATATATGATCAATTTCTTGGTTAATATTTTCGACACATCAATCAGAATGTGTAATTTAAAGATAGCATACAGGTTTTGTAGCTGTTCGATGAACAGCTTTGTGAAGGTCTTGATCTGGTTTATGTAAAACTCTGGAGGTTTGGATCTGAGGGCCACACTTTCAGACGTGTCCAACACAAAGAACAAGTCCACAGGACACTCTGCAGGACGACAGAAGGAAAATCACAAAATGATGTTTTAATGAGTCCAGGACCTGATTTCAGGAAAACATCGGCTGGCAAAAACAGCGTGAAACTGACTGTGTAAACAGCAGCAATGCATTCCCATGTTTACAGTGCTATACAAATATTAACTCCCTTTTATCTGTCACTTCCTAGTCATGATAATTATGGTCAGTTAGGAAAAATAATGAGCTCCCCCTATTGGTGGCTGATAAAGTTGTCGCTCCATTATCAATCTGAGAAATTAGCATCACCTGACCAAAACCCTGCAGTCATGTGACATTATAGATCATTTGAATACAGTATTAAAGTGTATGTATATGTATACAGGCATTACAGATGTACCAGGATAAGTAAACCACCCAAAAGTCTTAAAATGGTTACCTAAGCAAATGAACTTCAAAATCCATTTTTGGGACAGTCAGATAAGATTTACTCAATCACAATAATGATTTCATCATATTTTTACCAACTCCAGTGCAGGTTATATAAATCTAATATAACTTTTATTTGCTTTGAAGCATCATTTTGCTCTTTGTTTTTGCATTAAACATAATAATCTCCTGCATATGCTTTAAAACAAGTAGCATCATATCACCATAGGTATGTCCTTATGGATAGATATGTAATATTCCATCTATAATATGGAAAATAATATGATAAAATAATGCATTCTGTCATTTGCTATATTGTGACTCTTTAAACTATCGCACTTTAAAACATTTGACTATCCTACTATCCTTAACTAGCTTATACCTTTCGAGGATTCCACTCACTACCCAATACTTTGGTTCCAAACACCTCTGTAAGACTTATTATAACGTTTATTATAACAAAAAGCGAACGTTGCATGCATTGAAAACCCATATATGTGTCCATCGTTCATTTGCAGATGCGTTTGAGTCCAATGTAACTTATAATCGACTTTTACGCACAGGGACAGCATTAACACCGAACATGCAATACGTATATTTCCTTCACAAACAAGGCAATCGATGCAACACGGACGGAAAAATATTTACAATTACCTCTGAAGGAGATTCTTTGGGCATCCTGAGCGATGATCCCTGCCAAAAGTGCGCACAGAGCGGTCAATATATATCCATTAAGCGCCATAGATCCTGATGTTATTGCACGTTAACCGTGCAAACGGAGGTTGAGGGACACACAGAACAGAAAAAGTGATATGACTGCTGGTGAAATATGAAAATAGGCTCGGATGAGATGAAGTGGCGGACAGTGGCACGGTGGCGCGTCCGCTCAGCGCGCGCAGCAGAATGAAACGCCTTACAGCAGCAGGGAGGAGGAGGAGGAGTTCGGGTTACTCTCCGCTACTTCAGGGATAACACCGATGTTAGGCCCTGAAACTAAATATTAGGTGTCTTTAAAATCAATACGTACTTGATCATAGCCTATTTACTGCGCCAAATGCACCTTAATGCTGTTGTTTGAAAACGCTTTGTTGATTAATTATCATTTGGAAATAACCTAAACAAAATACTTATTAATAAAAAATATATATGTGTATATATGTGTGTGTATATATATATATATATATATATATATATATATATATATATATATATATATATATATATATATATATATATATATACTGTATATATATTCTAAATTATATAAATTTTGCTAATATTATAAAGTCATAAATAAAGTACGAATATAGGCTATTTAAAAAAAAAAATCTTCAGTGATAGGATCTCTATTACCATTATTGTATGGTTACCATGGAAACCACTTCTATAGTTGAGTTCTGGTGTGTGTGTGCACGTGCAGGAGACCTGAAGCGCTGCGGGTCAGATGTACAGAAGCGTTTTTACTCTGGGAGAGAATGAGCCATACTGAAAGAGCCGTGCTGTTAGCGATGTGTAATGAAGTCTTTGAGTGAAATGTGCGTTTGAGAGGTTATAAAAGTGTACCCAAGATACACAGCTAGATGATTAACAGTTTGAGAGAGAATAACGAATTAACGAGACATCTGACATGTCTTTTCTCTTCCAGAGGGGGAGGTTAAAGGTCTTTCCACATCTGCATCTCGTCTACTCGTACACCAGTTGATGAGACGACAGAGAGAGAGAGAATCAAAAGGAACATATGAAAGGCAAAAAACAGCGGCACTCCCTTCTTAACTTTTCTTTTTGAAAGAGGAACAGCGCCACCGATGTGCGGATTTTAATAAGTCACAATTGTTTTAGAAGAGAACATGCTTTGCTCAGTTTTGGCTAAGATCTCGATTATGAGGTTTTTCATACTTCTCTATAACTGAATGTTTCCTTCTACAAAAGTTATGTGGCTCATAGCCTATATTTTTTATCTTCTTTAAGTGTGTGTGTGTTATTATTTTTTTAATGGTAGAATTAAAAAGAAAATTTAAAATCACAATTTTAAGTCAGTAATGAAAACAAGCTATTAATGACCTTTTTTCTTCTGCCATTTTAAGGGTTATCAAACAAGCATATATATATATATATATATATATATATATATATATATATATATATATATATATATATATATATATATATACACTATTGTCAAAAGTATTTGCTCACCTGCCTTGACTCGCATATGAACTCAAGTGACATCCCATTTCTAATCCAAAGGGTTCGATATGACGGTCCACCCTTTGCAGTTATAACAGCTTCAACTCTTCTGGGAAGCCTGTCCACAAGATTCAGGAGTGTGTTTATGGGAATTTTTGACTATTCTTCCAGAAGCGCATTTGTGAGGTCACACACTGATGCTGGACGAGAAGGCCTGGCTCTCAGTCTCCGCTCTAATTCATACCAAAGGTGTTCTCTCAGGTTGAGGTCAGTCCACACCAGACTCTGTCATCCATGCTTCGTGCACTGGTGCAGAGTCATGTTGGAAGAGAAAAGGGCCAGCTCCAAACTGTTCCCACAAAGTTGGGAGCATGGAACTGTCCAAAATGTCAGGTATGCTGAAGCATTCAGAGTTCCTTTCACTGGAACTAAGAAACAACCCCACACCATAATCCCCCCTCCACCAAACTTCACACTTGACAAAATGCAGTCAGACAAGTACCGTTCTCCAGGCAACCGCCAAACACATCGGACCCGTCCATCAGATTTCCAGATGGATAAACGCGATTCGTCACTCCAGAGAATGCGTCTCCACTGGTCTAGAGTCCAGTGGCAGCGTGCTTTACAGCACTGCATCCGATGCTTTGCATTGCACTTGACTTGATGTGTGGCTTGGATGCAGCTGTTCGGCCATGGAAACCCATTCCATGAAGCTCTCTGCGCACAGTTCTTGAGCTGATCTGAAGGCTACGTGAAGTTCGGAGGTCTGTAGCGAACTCTACGAACAATGAGCCTCAGCATCCGCTGATCCTGCTCTGTCAGTTTACATAGCCTACCCTTTTGAGGTGACGACTTCCTGTTGTTCCCAAATGCCTCCATGTTCTTATGGCACAGCTGACAGTTGACAGTTGAATTTCTTTAGGAAATTTCATGACCAGATTTGTTGCATGGGTGACATCCTATCATTGTTCCATGCTGGAATTCACTGAGCTCCTGAGAGTGACCCATTCTCAGCCTAGGTGCCTGATTTTATACGCCCGTGGCCATGGAACACCTGATTTTGATTATTTGCATGGGTGAGCAAATACAATATAGTGTGTGTGTGTGTATATATAAACAAGGATATTACACACATATTACTTAAACAATAAAACATAATTTGTGTGAACACCAACCTAAATATTGCGTGGGATGGGTTATAGCTGCTGGTTTGCAATCTGTAAAATGAAGCTGATGTAAATCAACACGCCAAATAATGTCATCAATTGAGATAAATTATCTATACCTTTGTGTTCATACATTTTTTTGGAACGATGACACTATCACAGGATCGCAGTGAAATAGTGACTATCTGGAGTTAATGAACGGCGTGTCTGGGTTAATGTCTCCCATTAGCGCTACAGTAAATTCAAGATGACACTCTGGGACATTATAATTACAACATTGTGAGTGAAGAACGACACCATCATTCAGTCTCGTACACAACGACAGACTTCATGTGAGAGCATGGGAACACGACGGCTTTGAGAGAGTCCAGGCAACAGCAGCTACGTTTTAAAAATTGGAAAGAGTGACTGCAAAGCTGGTAAAGTGAAGACACTACATTCATTGTACATCTAGCAGTGTTGCGTAAAATAGAAAGGAAAAAAAGTAGCATGGTTCACCAACAGAGGAAGATTTTTTTCCCTCTCGGTCTGTAATGAACACTGCATGAGAGGGGAGATCAGGGTGGTCCTTGGGGAAATCTAGTCATGGTTCTTTACAATAAAAAAGGTACTGTGGTGGTACCATGGTACTAATTAATATTTACATGGTACTATAAGGTACTATGTGCAAAAAATGTGGTAATATCGTGCTTATTCTTCACAGAGGGAGGGTGAAAGTGTGAAATGGGATGTTTATGATATGTTTTGGATCAAAATAGTCGCCTGGTGGCAACTGAAGAGAAAGAGAGGTGTGTTTTTCCCCCCAAAGAAAGGATTCATTTCTCCTTGAAAATTCTATTTACAGGAGTCCGATGTTTAGCCAGAGCTCAGAAAGCTTTTTCCACTGATCTCATTCTCTTAGCTTTTTTCTTCCATGAAGAGAAAAAGAGAAAAAATCATTTTGTACCCTAAGACTGGGAGGAAAAAGGGGGGGAAAGCATCTGGTAATAATCAGGATTTAATAGTGGAGGCTTACTGTAAATCTGCGAAGAATCTGACAGCTGCGCTGGTTCATTCAATATCATCGAGGAGGATGACATCAGGATTCTTCACTGTTATATGTGAGGGGGAAGTATACTGCAAGACAGAATCATAATCAGCAAAAAAAAGATTTTTGCTGAAGCAGAACTGCAAAAGGCAAATGTGAGAACAGACTAGAAGAAAGTTCAAAGGCAAAGGCAGACTGACAGGTCAAAGTGCACGGCCTTTAAAATGAACGTTATTTCGACATGTTAAATGGGGAGTGAGGGAGGGGCTAAGCTTGACCTCTGGCCATCTATTGGGTGTCTCAATGGTTAAGATTATAATCACAAAACAGCAGGTAACATAAACTCCCCAAACTCTAGATGTTATCATGTTATGTATTGTTCAAAACTTTGGGGTCTGTAAGATGTTTAAAAAGATTTTTAAAACTTAGAAAACTAAGGCCGCGTTTATTTGCTCATTAATGCAGTAAAATTAGCAATATTGTGATATTTTAAAACATAAATTATATCTGTGATGGAAAAGCTTTTTTACTCGTCTTCATAGTGACATGATCCTGAAGAAATCATTCTGCTGATTTGCTGCTCAAGAAACATGTTATATATCAGTTGTGGTCGTATTAATATTTTTGCAGAAACAGTGACTTATTTTTACGAAAAATGTATACGTAAGCATAAAAGTTTGTGAAATCGAATTTTTTTTATTGCACTTAATGTTGTTATTTATGTGTATGAATTATTTTTTCCAGTACTATATCCCGGTGAAATGCACTCTGCAATTCTGGGAGTTTTGTCTGAAGCAAAGGAGAGACAGACAAAAGCATTGACCTGCAAAATACAATAATCCATGTCATAGCTTTTGTTCGAACGCTGGAAAAAGCCCAACGTTCACCAAATGAATACCTGCCTTCCTTACCAGATCTAAATCCAAATAGGAAAGCCAGTAAGATTTTCAAGGGATGAGATCATAAGCTCTTGAGGATTGCCCCAAGCACATTTGAATAAAGATTTTACTAGAATTATGAAAACCTTTAGAGCATGTGCGAGAAACGAATGATGAATGATGATTACGTTACGCAATATAATTCAAAGTAATCTGTGCGGATAAGATCATTATTTATATTGCACAAGAATAATTCTGCCCCATTTCCTCTATCAATTTAAGATGGTGAACAGATGTTGTTGCAGACGTTAGATCACCTGCACATGTTGTAGGAACATGGATAGTTGAATTCAGGTGATATGCCCGTGTTAATGAGAAAACAAACTGATCCCAGACTGCACAGATGCACATTAGTGTCATCTCCTGTTTTACACTTCAGCAAAACCATGATAAAACCTTTCTCAGTTTTTCCAAATCATGTGATCATGTGACAGATTGAGGCAGGCACATTATTGTAGAATAATGTCTGGAAAACACATTATTACAAAAACACCTGTTAGGAGAGGAGAAGCAAATGCTCCGGTGATTACAAAGAGATCATTTTTTCAATAAACTCTCTAACATAAGGCCACTACTGTACACATTCAATGGTAAATTGAATTTACTTTTAGAGTGGCAACATGGCCTGTTATTTCTTTTGTGTGCTGTATGAGTTTTGTGGGGTGGTGAATAAACTGTAGGCCTACAGTGTGTATTCTAGTATAGGTAAAACACGGTAAGGTTGTGAATGGGATCTTGAATACCAGGTAGTTCTTGGTGCCCAGTCTGTGAGTGTTCACTGAGCATGGTAAGGTATGATGCTTTCGCAAGTGTGTCATGGAAAAATTAACCGTGCTTAGCTGAAGCTGTCCTTAATTAAATCACGCCCTGAGGGTGTAATGAGACTGAAAGAGAGTAAAACACAGAAGAAAACAGCACTCTGACCACAAGAGTCTAATCACTCTACAAATACCTCTCAGAGGATCAATTTGGAGCAGCCATCAAGGTCTCTGCAGCTAATTAAACACAGACCTGAGCTGCACTCAAACGGCTGTGAATGCTGTGACACTTCCATCAATCTTGAAGCACAGTCTGCCAACCAGATGGTGAGAACTGGTGAAGTCCCATTGCTCTCTCTCCCAACGTCTGGTACGGTGTTTACCAAATATCTCAATCTGCACTGACAATAAAAACAGCATGCACTTTATGAGACTTCCACAGAAACAATTTGCGCAAAAAAAACTGTCCACAGACAAAGACTGACAACTGAAAAACAATGTACCATAATAGCACATTAATGAAAACATCATGAATGGACACACACCCGGAGCTTTATATTTCACTGGAAACATTTTGAAGCAAAACGTGTTCGTGATGAATTACATTGGCACTGAGGATATGTTTTCATTAACATCGCTTCGTCTGTATGTTTTTCGTGCAGTTCCGCGTCCCCCAGCTTGAATTGGAGATAACTGCAGGAAATGCTTGTAGGAGGGGTGCAATCAACTGTGATACTAAGGGGACTAATTGAATCTTTCAAAGGAGACAGATTTCCTGAGTTGGTGTTCAGCCCAGTGAAAATATGTCCCCGCTGCCCAGCTGATCCGTCTGTCACTTACATCCTTCAAAGAATGTTTTACACTTAACACGATTTCATAGGTTGTTTTGTCTCAACAACGATTAGAACAGAAGATGAAAGTACGCCATGGAACAAGATTTTTTTTCCTTTGTCACATGACGCTTCCTTTGCCAGAGCAACCCTCACTTACTGTTGGATACATTCTGCCCTCTAGTGGACAAGTAAAGCTCTATCTATCTATCTATCTATCTATCTATCTATCTATCTATCTATCTATCTATCTATCTATCTATTTATCTATCTATCTATCTATCTATCTATAACCCCCTGCCCTCTGGCATATTTTTTTTTAACATTTCAATAATTGAACAGCACATTTTCTTTACTTAAAAACTATTATTACTTTTGTTGTTGTTTATTCCGTTTTAAAGATTTGATCAGAATTATTTTACATAAGCTAGCGATTGATCAAATTAATAAAGGTAGAATTCCAGATCACTGTTATAAATTTCCATAACGATCACATCAGTATTATCACAGCATTATTAAAATATACTGGGAATTTTCAAGGCGCTCTCATACACAGATTTGAACAAACTAAAAATATTGGTTAAGTAACTCACATCATATAACATGTTATTTTCTACTACATGTTCAAATAGTTCTGAAAATAAAATAAAATAAAATAACACACACAGAGTGGAGTCTTGCAAAACCATTAGCCTATGTGACAGGTCCTACCCAAGGAAGGGGAGACAACAGAGACAGACTTCTTCACATCGACTCCCAATTAGCTGGATCATATCGGGATATAGTCACCACGTAAGCTGTTGTGAGAGTGCATCGACTGCACGTAATGTGGATGCTGTGCGTTGATTTGCACTGCGTCTGACTCCAAAGGAGATGGTTGGCGAGCTGTAACATGCGGGGTGATCGTAGACCTCCCTGATGGCTGGTGTACGACACACCCACAGTATTGTCTGTGCAGACCAATACATGATTGCCTTGAAGCAGTGGTCAGAATTGCCACAAGGCCAGATGCACTGCCCACAGCTCTAGGTAACTGATGTGCCAAAGCAGACGAGGCCCTGTCCAGAACCCTGAGGCTGCCTGACTGTTGCATGTGGTACCCCAGCCCGTCATGGTGGCATCTTTTGTAACCACAACATGCCAAGACACTTGTTCCAAGGGCACCCCGCCCATAGAAAAGCAAGGTCTGTCTAAGGGATGAACCTGTATTGACAAGACGGTGTGATTGTCACTCGGTGCGTCCCATGGCACCATGCCCACCTCCGGACTTGGGAGTTCAGCCAGCGCTGAAGTGGTCTCATATGTACCAAACCGAGTGGCATGACTGCAGCTGCAGATGCCATAGGCCCCATGACCCTCTGAAATTGTTTCAATGGAACCACTGTCCTGCCTCTGAAGCAGTTCACAACTCCACACCAAGAAAAGAGATTCTCTGGACAGGGGAGAGCTTGTTCTTTTCCAAGTTGACCCAGCAAGGGCAAGTGTGCCCTCCACCACCTTCGTAAAGATGCAGGAAGAGGCCGAAGTGGTCTGTGTTGGGGAAGAATCGAAATGTGGAAGTATGCATCCTTCAGGTCGGTCGCTGCAAACCAATCCTGAGGCTGGATGCACTTCGTTATGCACTTCTGCATGAGCATCTTGAACAGAAGCTTGTGAAGGGCCCGGTTCAAGACATTCAGATCCAGGATCGATCGAAGACAACCACCTTTCTTGGGCACAATGAAGTGAGGGCTGTAAAACCCTGTCTCCATCTTGGCTGGGAGACTGGCTCGATTGCATCCTTTGCCAGGAGGACAGCAATCTCCTAGAGCAGGGACATCTCACACAGAGGCGTCTCAGACTGCCACCAAAGTCTCGAAGACACTACTGAACCTGGGGGTTGTCAGGTGAATTGAATCGCATAGCCAAGTCGGACAGTTGAGACAGAATGGGTGGCAGCAGAAGGTACCTCTCCACTACGAAGGATAGAGAGGCGAAATCGCAGCACTGTCAAGGGCAATGCCTCACAATGCGGACATAACCCCTCACAAAACACCTCTTCAGCATGCTGGAGACCCAGACACTGAAGGCAGTGCTAGCGGCGGTTGTTGGCAGTCATGTAACAACCACATCCATGAAGACACGGCCGAAATGGCATCTTTAAAAAGCTCTTTTAGTGAAACACCCAGGGGAACAGCTGAAGACAAGGACGCTGCTGATCGTGTTGTAATGCCAGAGGAACTACCATGTCTAGCTCTTCCTCATTTGCAGCAGATGTAATCTTCGCGTGACAGCATGCAACGCTCCGAAGCAAAAAAGCAGTAGAGTGTTTACACCTGTCACCTATTTAAACCCACTTGGCGGGAAGTGGTTTAGGATTAGTTCATTTCATTGCCATTTTCTTTTAATCAGAGCGAATCGGGCTCCAAGCAAGATCCCAGTCTGTAGTCATGACATAACTGACGACACAACAAACATCTGCCCTCTGCTGGACACTCACGGCAATTCCTCTAAAAGACATCGCCTAGAAGATATTTGCTCTGAAAAACAACAAATGAATATATAAGCAGTGAATATTAACTTGACTTATTTTATTTGTGATCATTAACAGAGTGCAAAGAGACGACAGAAAAGCCCCAAAGTAACTGCCAAAGATGAGAAAGAACAATAGAGCTAAGTCTGCAGAACCACAGGAAAGATATAGACAGTGATAGATAGATAGATAGATAGATAGATAGATAGATAGATAGATAGATAGATAGATAGATAGAAAGTAATAAATAAAATATATTTTCTCTTATTTTCATTTTATTAAATAATTAACTTGTCATTTTTATTTCTTATGCATCTGCTATACTTCTTTTATAATAATTTTTTAAATATTATATTTATCTAAAGCATTATGAATTACCATTGTATATGAAACATGTGAAATAAACTTTTTGCCTAAAAATAAAACTAAATAGAAACATAAAATTGTGGCCTTCATCAACACTAATTCAATATGCCTTTCTTTATGAACAAAATAAAAAGGGCTTCATAAAGTAAATTATTCAGTTACCTTTATTTTATTTTTTTTGACCCTGGCACCAATTGCATTCATTATTTTAAAACATGCATAAAAAAAATAGTGAAAGAAACTAATACTAACAAATGTGATGAAGTCACTTAAAGCAATGGCCTCTACAATTCCTACTCATTTCTGACTGCTGTATATGTTAGTTGTAATAATTTTTGCTATAATCATTGCTGTTTTCTAGTTTTCATGGCTGTGTTTCCCACAAACCAATGGGTTTTTGTTGAAGTCTTGGATTTTATAAAATCTAATTTTGATCTCCACTGTGCATTTCTGTATATCTATTTTTTTTAAAAGAAATAAATCTATACAATAAAGTAACTATACTATGCATGCAATTTTTAGCTCTTACTGTCAGACCCAATGACTGTGCGCTTCTGTTCATTTTCTATACAAACACTACTTCAGCAGATTCATGCCCTCTGTACATCTATTTGTGGACAGTGCAGGTAATTTTTTAACAGAACTTGCATGTTTGTACCTTATGTAATACACAAATCACTGCACGCTGTTCTTGACCACACAACTCACACCGGCTTTATGTAAAGAGACAAAGTGTACTACATGTCAGTTAAGTAATCTTGAAAGTTTGCGAATGAACCCTAAAGACAACATGACGTACCAAAACAAAGAATCAACTCAATTATGCCTTATCATTTATAAGCGGTTAAGCAGAAAAATCAATCTGGCCATTACATACATACAAGCCCAATGACATAATATTCACCAGCTTCTGTAAGTAAAGTTATATTTAACCGCTGTTACTTTTAGATGATATTTTAGTGTTTTCAATTTAAATGATTGAACACTTTGTCTTTTTTTAAATGATGAAACAGAATACTTTTTACGATTTTGAGCAGTTCATATGTCTATTTAAACAAAGGGCAAAGTAGCCCTTCATTCACAACACAAACATGAGATCATCTGAGAGTGACTGCGGTCAAACAAATATCTACCAACAAAAGCCGGTGAACATGGAGAAACATGGAGAAAATGTGGAAAGAATTCAAATAAAGAATATTTATTTCACAAGTAGCATTAAGAGAAATATATAGCTTTCTTTATTATTGTGGTGCACAACATCTTCACTTTAAGCATAAAATAGGCATTTTAACTGTATAGTGAAAATTACATTTGTACATTTTGGACCACAAAACCAATTTTTTTTCCTATAATTTTGAGTCATACAATGTATTTATTGCTTTTGCTACAAATAACAGTGATTTTATATCTAATTGTTTATGCAGCTTGCAAAATACATATATATATATATATATATATATATATATATATATATATATATATATACATATATATATAATATATGTGTGTGTGTGTGTGTGTGCTTTCTCAAAAAATATCTATTACAAAAGACACACTTTTACATAGATGCTTAAAATATAAATAGTATTTACAAGATTTCCTGATTTCCGTTATATACACGATCACTTCCTCATTAAACTTTCTTTTTACATCACCTTGAAAGAAGTTTCTAAACCCTTCTAAACCCTTCACTACGTAAACAGAACTAAAAGCACAAACTCTGGCTGATCATTACAGACTACTGGCACTCTTTCAGAGTTTCTGGACATCGTTTGGTTTCGTCGGCACAGACAAACAAGTCTGACGTTTCTAATCTGAATCCTCGCTGCTGCACGAATTGTACGAGCTGTCGTAACACTCGGCCATGTAGGGAAACTTATGGACGTTTGGGTTGAGTTTGGGCACCCAGGCACGAGGTACCAGGAATGTCGCGAGGTTGAACAAATCCACGAACACTTTGTAACGATCGCTGGAAGATAAGAGAGCAAGGAATTTTATCGCTATGTGACACAGTGAAAATGTTTAAAACGCTTGTAAACCATATCAGCGACGATAAGTGAGCATTATGCATCATAACTTGAGATATGGATGAGTTGATGAGCTACAATCATGCCACCATTGAGTAAGATGATGATCAAAACAAGACTGGGACAAATAGCATCTTTCTCAGATCATTGGTGAGACACAAACCTGACAGTAGAGCGAAGGTAATGGTATCCTGAAGATCCACCTGTCCCTTCCTTACTCCCGATCATTCTGTGCACCATACACACATGGTTATCTGGAGGGAAAGGTTTGAGGGATATTAGTGGGACGTGGCTGTTGAAATTCGTGGATTTGTGCTCAGAATGGAAGACTTACACCTCCACTTGGTCATGAGCGTATCGATCTCCATCAGTGCAGTCAGGAGCTGGAAGGGCACCTGGAAGCGAGGCTCTTCCCTGGAATAAAACAAAAGTAGATGCTGAAAAAAGTGCCCTACTCTATAATGCACAAAACAAATACTGAATATATTTCATTTGAGATTAAACGTAATCTCACATACCTATAGAAATTAATCATTAGAGCTCCCTGAAGGGCCTTGTAAGAAAGTCGCCGTTCCCCTTTTGGAAAAAGATAGAAATTTATTGGTATTGATTCACCATAGACTGCAGAATTCAGTGTAAATTGCCATTTCTTTGTAATTATTTGTACAGGTTTACTGCTGTGAAAATATCTTAAATTATGCACATTTTTTAGTGTAGAATATGAATGATAAGGTCATATAATGTCTAAAAACATGGTATTAGCAGCATTTTAACTTTGAATTTTAGTAATTATTATGCACCACTGTCATTTTATTACTTTGGGTTTTTTTTTGTTCTTTCAAAATATTTATTTAATTTTAAGGATAATTCAAGTTCTGTTTTAGTTTTTTGTAGTTCTAGCGTTGTCAGACAATTAATTGTCATTAATTGTTTAACAGCACTATTTATTTCCTTTTTCATTCAGCCTTGGCAACCGCAGTGTGTTTATTTTTTACTTTAACATTTATATTTCAATCAATCAATCCCCACCTTTGCTTAATAAATGCTCATGGCGTTTCGGGTCAAACAGGGCGGCGAAGACCTCGGCCTGTTTGTTTAGATCTGTCAAAAGGTCCCGCTTCACTTCAGAATCGTCCATTTTCTGCAAGTCAAAGAAACGGACAAACCTTGAGCCTCATTTCTGAGAAAATGGAATGGAAAAGAACGATTGTGATCAGAAAAGAAAGCAGAACGAACTTCCAGTTTGCTCTTCTCCATCTTGAGACCCTCTTCGATGCTGGCTTGCAGTTTTCCCCAGAAATTAAATCCATCCTTTTCCAGTCCGGGAGTCCTCTCCAGCCATTGCTACAATATACATTATACAATTGAAATGGCATGCTAATTATGCCAAAAAAAAAAAAAAAAGTGCCAAAATGAATTCTTGGCGATGCGAAGCTTTACCTCCACCAGCTGAAGGAGAGTGGCTTCCTGCTCTGAACTCAGCAGCGTCTCGCTCTCTTGTCCGTGGAAGTTATCTCTGTAGTGTCGTCGGTTGTAGGGGACTCTCAAATGATTCGCCACACCAATCTTAGCCTCCAGAAGACGGAACTGAAGACTCTGGAACCCCGAGGCTGGGGACAGGTACTCCCTAAAACACATAAGCATCTTAAACCAGTCCCACTTCGGCTAATTCATCTACTTTTTATGTCAATGCAAATCTAAACCAAATTAATCATGTGACCTAAGGTTGTTTGAGTTGAGGCCATCCAGATCTCATTAGAAAATGTAAGTATTTTATGAGGTGGTTATGTTTTATGAATTAGTATGATGTGATTCATACAGAAACATGATTTAGTCAGTGAGGCATATGAGGATTATCCGCAAACATATGAATGCAATTGTATGAATTCATATGAAATAACCACCAATTTACAAATATTACAAGTACTTATGAACTGCCATGAGAGTAAGCTGACTGAGGATGTTACCTGAAATCAAAGAAGTCCAGGGCGGTCATGGTCTCCAGGACTGCAAACTGCTCCACCAGTAGTTTGAAGATCATGGTGACCCTGTAGATCCTGCTCACCACCTTCAGCATGTTTCTCTCATCCCGAACCTGTGGACAAAGTTCACATATAATGGTTTAAAAACAAAACAAAACAAAGAAACATCTACTTCTGATACCATGTGGTCAATTCCTAAAAGAACTTTGAGTGAAGAACATTTAAAAAATTCTAAAGAACCATTTTCACTAGAAAGAACCTTTTGAGGAACGGAAATATTTCCATGTAAGTTAAAGGTTCTTCGTGATTCCACTGATGCCAGAAACAAACCTTTATTTGTAAAAGCTTGAGGAGCAATCAACTCAGTATGGATTTTGCTAGTTCAACTCACATGGTTTTTAAGGAACAGGTCTCGAACTGAATCAAGCTCCCATAAAATCTGCTTGAACCACAACTCGTAAGCTAAAAGAAAAAAACACAGAATAAGAGTGAGACAATGTTTTGAGCTAGCATTATTTCATATATTATAAATACATATAAATAGCATTTTTACCTTGGTGGCTAACAATGAAGAGATGCTCATCATGGATTTTGTTACCTTTCTGTTCACTCTGCAAAACTTGAGCGCTCAACACCTTATCGAGCTGAAAGCATGCTCAAAGTTATATATGAGTAATTAATATTCAGTAGATATATAAAGGTTGATGACCTATTACCTGTAGGTATTCTCCATAGACGATTCCTCCGTTATTGGCTTTGTTGATGCCCTTTTGGGATTCATCCTCTTCTTCTGTCTGACTGGGTTTACTGGTAAACAATCAAATTTTGAGATTTATATATATATATATATATATATATATATATATATATATATATATATATATATATATATTACATTCAGGTAAAATCTAAAAACAGTTTGATCTATTACACTGTATTTCATTTGTAAATGTAAAGCATAGATAAAAACTAATTCTAAAAACATACTGATGCTTTCTTCCCAAAAAAGGACATCCACTCATGTTTTTCCTCAAAATGTCAGACAAAAATGAATCTTATTTATCTATGTTTACTAAAGGTTATCTCAAGGTTCTGGGTGCTTCACTGCAAAGTGAAGCATTTAAAGGTTTTCAGGGTCCAATCAAATGCTGGAGAGCCAGACCCTGCCTATCGAAGCATCACACATGATAGACATGTGAGTGTGTGTGTGTGTGTGTTTGTGTACAGTTTACAATATAAGTGTTATGGGGGGAGAGGGGACATGCCAAATTAAGTCATATAGTCCAGGGCTGTTTCTAACCATTTTAGTTACTTAAAAATAAAAATGGCCAAAAAAAAAAAAATATATATATATATATATATACAGTGCTGCTTAAAAGCTTGAAATATATAGAGAGAAAATTCTAAAGATTAAAAATACTAAATACTGAAAAACGACTAAAGCTTGAGAATTTACTTAAAAAGGGGAAATATAAATTTAAAACATCCATAAAAACTGTAATAGTATCACAGTGATACTAAAATAACGCTGATTAAGGTTTCGAATAAATCGTCACAGCTGCTAAAAAGTGGATCCCCAAACTCCAAATTACATTTAACTAAACTTGTAGTGCTGTTTTATTTACGCTATTTATTTATTTTTGCATTACCTTCTACATTATCAGCTGATAAATATTTACTATTCAGTATGGCCATGTTCTCTTAAAATCAAACAGAAACAGCCAATAGCAGGTTAACATGACGAGGTCACGTGGTGCTAAAAGGATACATCTCAGTGTAGAAAATAAATGAAAACTAGAACATTTCAAAATAAAGAGCTACATTAAACTTAAGTTTAATCCTCATTTTCAAGACTGCATTACCATATTACCGTCAAAACTGCTTTAAATACTCCAAAAGCATATATAGTTGGAGATGTTCATATGCATATGCGTACATACATGTATATATATTTCCAAGTCACTAAATCTTTTTGAGAGATTTTCTTTGGGGATCACAACAAGATTGGCCGTTACATAAGAGCAGGCGTTTACAGATGCATGCGATTATATGAAAACAAAACATCAGTCGGAGACAGATCGGGAGGTCTGACCTAAAACAACGAAACAAATCGATATTTCAGAAAGAGCTTGAGGTCAAAGTGTTTAGCGGTTTTAACGTGGGGGCTTAAGCCGGGTTAATGTACAAATTTATGGGCAAACACGTGTAAAAAAAAATCACATGCTCCATGGCACAGAAGCAGCAACGACGTAGGAAAGAGTCGCCTAAAAAACTGACCTTGACGCTCGATCGGGTCACATGACATAAGAGTTAAAGATTCTACCAGCTCCAAAACATAAAACGAGCAGGACAGTAAATTGTGTCTATTTCTACCATGGCCAGCTTTTTTTCTCCTGAATGCTTCCTGTGCTACTCTTCTCTCCATTTCATCTGTACCGCTGTCGCCCGTCTAACCTACCAGAAGCCAAGAGATATTAATATCATGATAAACAATTCTGTGAAACCGCTAACTACAACGCATACAAAGAACTACATGTTTGTGCCCGTTTTAAACTCGGCTCATTTATTGTACTGTATTATTGAAATTTACAGTAATTCACATTTTTTATTTTGATTACAACAAGTTTGGGATCAGTATTTTTTTTTTTTCTGAGAAATACAATTTGTTACAAAATATTTTTTAGAAAATATTTATTTAGAAACAAAATGAGAATAGGAAATGTATTTAATAAAAAAATTATTTAGCATAAAAAAAAAAAAAAAAAAAAAAAAAAAAAAAAAAAGTTAAACATGATGCTTAATTTCAATAAACAAATGTGTTTTCTATCGCTTTTTCCCCCGAAGCGAGCTGTGCTAAAGAACAAAAAAAAAAAAAGTATTACTTTCATTTTCATCAAGTCTGAAAATTGACCATACCGCATTTTAGCAAAAAACAAAAAGAAGCTTCCGTTTACAACATTTATTACAGAACATTAAGTAGGGGAAAAAAAAGATGACGAATTACAATTTTTATTAAAGCAAATAAAATTAAAAATAAATTACAGGTGTATAAAAAAAAACAAAAAAAAAAAAACCCAGCAACGACAAATTTACATTTCTACAAAAATAAAGTGGGATTTAGAATACCTACAGAACATCTCCAAGAATACAGACCCACATATCTTTTTCCATACTTATTTATTTTGCATTAATCATTACAAATACACACATTTCCCTGAGGAAATTAACCACTCCAGCTTTAAAAGAACCAGTGGCTGATCTTTTGCTCATGTTTGATAACACCGTTCTTAAATGAAAAAGACATACAGTAATAGAAGAATAAAACGAAGGAGTAACATTGTTACATGATGCCGACATGAACATGGCTCCGGTTTAAAAAAAACAAAAGTAAAAAAAAAAACTTTTTTCAGCACATAGATGATTGCTATGGACCATAACGAATGACATGACATATTTCAGCGTGCATCTGAAAGTGTAAGTGTAAAAGCAAACAAAATCAATAGAAATGCGCATAAGGTGCAGGTTTGTTATGAACGACGGGGTTTAATGATGTTCTCCAAGGCCTAGCAGCAACCTACTGCCTCCTAGAGGAAGAGAAACTGATTGCTACACCACACAGTTCAGATCAAGATAAGCCGACCTACTTAAATACAAAAAAATTAAAGAAAAATAATTAGCATTAACAAGAACAGTAATTAAAAAAAAAAAAAAAGAGAAAATAATTTAAACATTCCCCGATCCCCAACTCATTCAGCATTATAGTTCACATTTGTTAAGGAAAAAAAAAATGAAGATTGTTTGTTTATCCATCTGGGGTCAGTAGATGGTGCTTTGAGGTGGCAGTTTGATTGATAAATCATGTGATCGTCTCACCAGTCCATAACGGCCTCGTTCAAGGAATGCCCAGCAAACAAACATACAGATACAACAATCGGACAAACGCGCTTGAAAAGAACACGCTGTAATTATTTCGGATGACCAATACCATTTCATAAAACAAACAGTACCAAAGTATTGCAGAAATGGAGCAATAAATACAGAGACAGATTCAGCCCTTTTTCAGATAAAACTGAAGATTTAAAATGCCCCATACAGTAAAATAAAATCAACATGAAATTTGAAGTCCAAACAATAAATACATGCAAACATGGAGGAACACACATGATCGGATCGTAAGATTTACTGCATGAACTTCAACTTTAATTGAGTCCTTTTTTTTTTCTCCACAGAATTTAACGGTTCGTGTAAAACATTTTTAATAGTTTTACAAATTGCATTACCTCACGTATTAATTAAAGTGAAGCTGCAACATGCAATTGGCGTTTAATTATAAAATTGTACTATTAATCATTTTCCTTTTGAAACCACTTCTGCGGGTTTAAAAAACGTTAAAATCTGAAAAGAGACGCCAACCGAAGTAGTGAAATGGTAGACCAAAACTTTACAAGCGGCAATACAAACGGTCAGAGATTAAACAGAGGCGCCCACCTGATACGGTTTACGGTTTATAGAAACGCTTTTCCTTCGAAACCAAAGATGACACACTGAGGCAAGCTTGCTAGTCGAGGCTAGTTGAATCGCTCTGCATAAATTATGCAAGTAAAAATCACATCTGGAAGGAAGGAAGGGATCATCTGAAACATTTCGAACCTTTAGTTTGTTACTTAAGATTTTAAAAAAATGCTTTGATAGATTAGCAGCAAAACCGTTAAGGAGTCATGCACTAGTAATACTGTTATCTGGCTAATTTTGAGTCAATTCATTGGCAGCCTGATTTTATTTGGAAAATTTTAACAATTTTAACAGTCCCCACCTCGCAGAAACGCTCCAGTTTCAAGCTCTTACCGTTTGTACTTTTGAACATGCCCTAAATTTCTTCGTGAACAACCGATCCCCTTCCAGCCGATTCGCAATGCAATTCCCAGAAATGCCTTATTGAATGATGCTGCTGAATAAACCAGGACTTGTCGTTACACTTTTTTTTTTTTCCTCAACGAAAATTGGTACAAAGTTTCAGGATGGACCAAATCAAAACCCATCACTGGATACCGCGCCAGACGAGGTTAACAAAACGCAAACGACTTTCACAATGTTTGGCCATCCTCACCCGAATCCCGCCTCAATTCTTCCATGGGAAGAGATATGAAAAGTAAAGATCATGTGTAATTATATATATATTTATATATCTACCTCGATATATTTGTAAAAACGAGCTGGCTGTAAATGAAGCTGGATCTTGGATTCTGTGAGCCGCTAGAGTTTGGTTTGGTTTGTTCCTGCATGCAAAGCGTTAGCATGCAGCCCCCTGCCGGCAGCCTGGAGAGATGATACGCTTCCGACTACGTAACAGTGAAGAGCTGAGAGCCACCAGGTCCATGAAATCACGGAGAAGGTGATGTAAAAGAGCCACATTTGGTAGAGTTCAATCACTTTGCGGTCTACATGATGTCTTGAGTGGATATCGGCGACTAACCGCGTTCCCGTGTGGGTGGAGCTTCTACAGTTCCCAGCCTGTGAGCCTCACCCATTAAAAAAAAAAAAACCCAAAACAAACAATCTTGAGCAGCAGGGCGAAAAAAAACCAATAAATCACCTGAAGATATCTCCGAGGTGTTAATACAAACTCTCCTTTGTGGGTTTTTGGTGTCTTTTTCGTATCTCTTAACAAAATCTTTATATTCGACAGTGCTTTATTTGTTTAAAGGTATCCCTGGTGGTTTGGACATGCGATATGGAGTGTGTTGGGTGGGGGGGACGCTAGGAAACGGCCTCGATCTGGTAGGAGCAGTCTTCCGGATGAGAGGCGGCTTTGGCTTCAGTAGTGCTCTTAGGTTTGGGAGGCCAGTCTGGATCCACGCTCAGCTCTTGGGCCAGGTGCATGTAGCGAGCCTTGGGCACTTTTTTCTGCCGGCAGCAGAGCCAGGACAGGCATTTCGTTCCAAACATATCTATTCCTCCCTATAGTCAAACACACAGGCCAGGGGGAGGTGGAGAGGAGAAGAGAAGATAACAAGAAGTCTGGGTTTATCATTTCCTTCGAAAGGACAGAATACAAACCTGTGATGGAAGCGCTAAGCTATAACAAAATAGGATGAGATATTCATTTTCATATGCAGAAACAAAGTCAGAGCCTTTGGTCTGTCTGTACAGTATGTCATGCCTTTGAGAACATGCAGGGGTAATGACTCTTTATGGTTATTAAAATTAATGCCACAATTCAGTAAGACCAAAATGCTTGCTTTAGGTAGTGCTGAAGCTCGAATGGCATTAAAAAGAATGTTCCGGGTTCAGACCTATAGCATCCTGACAGTTACCACAAAAAAATAATACAGATTTATTAAAACAAGCAAATGTTGTGTATAAAGTAATGCGCCTACAATACAAGTTTATAGGGTAGGCTACTGCACTGGGATTATTTTTTTATTTTTTTTCTCCTCAATTATAAAATTGGAGACACTGAAATGTTACTTGCGTGACAAAACTATTTATAAAGCTAATGTGGGAAATATATGATAAACAAGTTAATTGACAAGCACTTCAACAAAACTATGAACAATGCATTTTGTTAAACCCATCTGGAGGCCCAGCCTCACGGACTTTCATTGAAACTGCATTACTGTAAACAAGTTTTGCTTATTTTTACATTCTCGTCAAAATTATTTTTAGTGGTAATCAAAGGCAGGCCACAGATACTGTAAATACAGCTCACTTAAAACCAGGAACATTTCTTTAAAAAGAATATTCCAGGTTATGTGCAATTTAAGTCAATTTAAAGTAATTTAGATTAATGATTGTTATATTTTAACTTCATATCGGTGTTGTTATTGTCAATTCATTTTTTTTTTGAAAATCATTATGAAACTGTTAAATATAAAAATGACAAAAGCACATTAAAAGCACATCTACCAAAACTTAAATTAAAATGAAAAACTGAAGAAAAAAAAAAATATAGCAAAAATTTTAATAGAAATAAATATATAGTAATACAAAAACACTGTAGTACTTGTATGAGGACACCACAACACGTTTTACATGTGCTTTTCAGATGAAACCTCAAACTATTACATTTTCGCAACCAGAAGTTTGTTGTTAACTAGAAAAAGTAGTCCCACTTTAAGCAGGAAAAAAAATGACTGCCTATGAAAACTGACAGCTGGCCAGACCCATTTTTGAACCCTCGGACATTCATTTAAAGGAAAAATCGGAGTTATTTACCCTTTAATGTCTATGACAACTTTACTATTCACTACAGTTCAAAGGTTTGGGATTGGGAAGATTTGACCGTTTGAAAAACTAAACTAAAAACAGTAATATTCTGAAATAACATTATAATTTTAAACAATGGTTGGAATATTGTTTTACATAAAAGTAATACTTCTGGTGGCAACAAATGGAAGGTTTAAAGGTGAAAAATGCAGATTTTTTTTTTTCTAATTTCGCACATGATACCAGAAATGGGACTTTATTTTAAATAAAGTGTCCTTGTTACAATGTAATAATACATTTAAGTACCGAGTAACATTAATTAACTACGTACTATATGGTTAATTGATATTATGATACAAAGTCCATGTAACAACGCTACATTAGTTATACAAATAGTAATAGTTCCTCTGCAAAAACGCAAACTTCATCCTATAGACATTAAGTTGCAAACAACCCGGAATGTTCCTTTAACCAAACCACAAAACACAATGTGTCAGAACGTTAGTGCAAGTTTTACGATTCACCGAGTTAGACATTAAACATTGCTCTGTTTGCCACATACCTGCACCGTCACTGCAGTTTAAACAGACGCAGAGCTCACACATGTATGCAGCAGTTGCCACTACAGAAGGAGCATTAGAGGGAAATGGGAGGGGGAAGTGGGGTAATCGTAAGCCCCCGGAGCATGACAAAACAAGAGTCCCAACAGGGGGCACTAGAGAGCGTTCAGAAAAATCATGTTGGCGCATGCAAGGCCAAACGTTAAGACAGGGTGCTGGGTGAGAGGGAGAGAGAAGAGGAGGAGGAGGAGGAAGAGGAGGAAGGAAAGGAGGAAAAGAGTGAAAGTGGACACCAGGAAGTGAAAAGGCAACGGTGAACAGAAGTGTCAGATTTTTCCCAACCTGTGGTGTCGGGCCTGCAGGGGAGACGCCATAGCTGCCCTGCTTGTCTCTGCTGAACACATGCTTCCATAAGATGACGTCAAGCACGACGGTCTAAAGAATATCGCAGTAGGGCGGAAAGAATGAAGAAAGCTACGGATCACATGGCTAGCAAAAGATTTCTGGTCATCATTTGTTTCTGCTTTTTCCTTGTCAAGAGCAAAACTAAATACATTTCTTGAAAGGGCGGTGATTTGTTTTTGGATTGTGTGTTAGTTTAAAGGAAAACAGTGGAGGCAAGAGAATTACGTTATTCTGGACTAAAAGTCATCAGTTCACTACACACAGCGAGATCACAGGAGCGCCACTGATTGGCTGTTGTAGTCTAGTGTTCTACTGATTGGTGAGAGAGAACGGCGTGACCTGTATTTAGCACCAGGAAGTCAACCGGGATCTAAAAGGGCGAAGCAAACAGCCACTATGCCACTAACATGATTGCTGGCATTTCTTAATCAGGGTGAGGAGCTTTCTCCCCAAAGAAGACAAGAATAATTTGACTTTTTCTGTGGGATTCAGAGGCAGAAGGAGCTGCTGATGGAATCAGACACGCTGTACAATACATGGCCTGGCTGTTTCCTTTTCCTGCGGATCAGCCTGAGCAGAGCGGAATTAACTTCTAAACAGGGATGGGAATCCCGAAGACATTTTGCCTTTTCATTAATGATTCTTTTAACGCTGCTAGCTGCTGATATTGTTATGCCATACACATGTACTAAACTGAACTACACTTATATTTGAATTTATAGACAAAGATTAATAGCTATTCATACTTATTACAACAAAAATCAGATACTCATTAATTAACAAGTAATTGCCTTTTTAGGCCAATGAATTTGAGACAAATTCGTTCTGAATTTATGGAATAAAATTATTACAAATAATACGTAAATATTAAGTAGCACAGAAGCCAATATTCGAAGTCGATCAAAACTTTTCTTCAAAGGTGTCCTAAAACCAAATCAATACCCATTCTTATCTTAGGACAACATCCATAAACTTTTTTGATCCCCTTCAAATGTTGACTAATGTATAAAAGAATTTATATAAATATTTTTGCATATAACTTTTTATATGTTTTACAGTTGTAGCTATATAAAGATGTTGGAACTGATTCCCAACCCTATATGTGTGTTTTTCTGTATATCCCCATTAAATACACTCAAGACGTTTAATTGGGTTACAGCAAGAGCAGTGTGTTATGACCCTGGCTGAAGGGTCCACTATTTCTCACAGTCACATCCTATAAGAAAAAAGTATCATCCATAATAGCATTGTACTTTCCCAGTTAAAAAAAAAAATATTATGTATATGAGCTAGCAATACAACTACAACTTTTGTTGATTTGAACAAAAATGACCAGTTTATTTTGATGTGAATATCCACAACAAACACTGCGACAGATGTGACGGCCTGATGTGTCCACTTACCTCGATGAAGACCGACACTAGGGTATTGCCCACCACGATGAGCACCATAGACACACGCCAGCTCAAAGGAACACATACAAGCTGAGGAGAACACAGACAATAGAACGAACGGCTTAAAACAGAAGACTTCCATTCAAAAGGTCAGTAAGATTTTTTTTCCCCAAGAAATTTAAACATGCAGCTAGGGTGAAGCCATTAAATTAATCAAAACTTGTAAAATTTTAATATATTTTAATAAATATAAGACTTTTTTCAAATAAATGTTGTTCTTCTCAACTTGCTATTCATCAAAAAAAATTGTTTCCACAGAATTATTAAGCAGGATAACTTGTGGTTTTATAAGGGCCTGAATGATATTTGCTCCAAGCATTGGCCATATATATTAAAGTTTCATACCTCTAAAAATTGATAGATTCCAGAGATTGGGACAAACATGATGAAAAACAGGAAAATGACGAGAATTAAAGCAGACAGAACAAACGGCCCTGAAAAAAAAAAAAAAAAAAGGAGAAAACAGTCAACCAGAAACACAATGAAGAGTAAGTGAGAAGCCGATTAGCATTTGCTGTGTCTTCAAGGCAAACGTCAGACAAGAACAATTTCATTTCAACATGCATATTGCAATTTTTACACATTACTTACATTTTAATTCTAGAGAATTTTAACTAAACTAATTACCCCAAGTTAACCGCACAAACATACCAGGATGCAGAGCTAGAATGCAAACGTTATATCTACGTAACATTCAAATGTTCAAAATGTACTAAATAGAATGTAAAATTGTGAAACAATGCTGCTTCGTGAGTTTGTCACACTGCACCGTGAACGCATCGATCTGAAAAAGGTTACGGTTCCTTACAGTTCTTGTAGCTGGGCTGGCGGAAGGGCTTTCCTTTGGAGAAAACAATGGCGACAATGAGGTACTGAAAAGAGGAGACGAAGAAGAGTGTGGTATTCACATCATTCATGATGCGTTCTTCAGACGTTTCTTCAGTGGAGTTATCTATGTGTTGGGGAGCAGAGCAGTTGTAGAAACTGGAAAAATAAAACAAAGACTAAAGCTGATGATTTTTTTTTTTTTTTTAATGCGAGCAAGTTAAATATGAAAACAATCTGAAGATGTTTAAGTGCGTTGCAGTACCACTAATGCGCTGTACTCACTCTGGTTTGGAGTACCAGCCCAATTGTTGGATCAAGAGGAAGGCCATGATCTGGAAGCCGAGGCAAATGAGAATCTGGCTAAGAACTGAGAAAAGGAGAGGACCTGAGACGAGGCCGGAGGGAGGTCTTTGGGCGACAAGCTCCTTCCACGCAGAATTCAAACTCACTAGGGGTGAGCGGGAAAGCAAACAAAACAAACGATTAAAAACGGCCTCACGAATAATCAGTAATGCTCCTGCATTTTCATGAGCTCAAATCCAAGTGCTTATTGACAACATGAAACATTTATGTCCCAAAATATTTCTAGTGCATATTATTCTAAAAGGTTTTTAGCCATTAAATGCAACTGGCACCACTGAAATCGATTTGAGCCGAACGAGAAAAGACATTACAGCTCATACTCACTGGTGAAGACAATTAGAAGAATGATGGCCATGTCGATGAAGAGGAACTGGAAGTCACCCAGGTTACTGCCAATCTGAAACGCATTACTACTGGATCAGGGATGTAGGAGCATGAACTAATGACCTTCTGTCACTCACGAGCACAGAAAGACATAACTGTAGCAAGTAATTCTGTGAATGACGAGGGAACTTACGGAGTAGAGAAGGGCAACACTGAGGCATTGAATAATACTGTATAGAGCCATGAACTTGAACACGCAGAAGGAGGTGATGAGAGCCGCTCTGCCCTCTCTGTGGAGAAACGGCATGTGTGAGACTCTTGGAAAACACAATGTTTTGTGAAAAGAATGAATTTGTCTTTGGGAAATGCCTTCTACAAGCACCATCAACTATTTCAGACTAACACAGCATCCTAACCAAGCAATCGACAAAAGGTCCCATTTCTTACTGTAATAAATTAGGTAAAAGTAGACATATTTGTTTGTGCCATTATGCCATCATGTTTTTTGGATTTCTGATGTCCAAAACGAATCTAACGTTTGTAATTTTAATAAATGCTTTTGTTGGACTTTGAGTTGTTTTGAGTCCTGAAAGTCACGGCAGTACAATAAATTCAGTCTGAAATCCGAAAATGATGATTTTTCTTGATGAGGGCTTGAAACAGGAGGTGTGCTGTGGTGCGGTTAGGACACCTGATCAGATTGGGCACGCAGGTGATGCTGGGAGTCGTGGAGGTAAATGGAGAAGCCACTGAAGCCTCCAGCTCTGACAGAGAGATGCCAGCATGAGCTCTCTTCAGTGCCTGATGACAAAACCGACAGACATTAGCTAAGCTATAAAAAAAAATAAAAAACACCACACACAATCCTATCAAATAAGATTTTAAAATATCTCACCCCACAGTCGTTCGCTCCGTCTCCACACATTCCTACAAAATAACTGCAGAAGAAAAAGGGAAAAAACTTTAGCAAGGTTTTACTACTACTATGCGAGTAATCCCTTGTAAAACCACAAGTATACACCAATGATTACTATTCTAAAGAGACATGCAAACAGAGCTCCCATGGAGTTTGTGTGTTTGTGTAATACTCACTCTACACTTTCTAATGTCTCAACAAGCTGAGTCTTCTGGTCAGGCGCCATCCTTGCAAACACTGTTCCATGAAGCACCAGCTACACCAACAATCAAAACACCATAAACATCATATATTAACAACTCACGTCTACACGAATCAAAAAAAATTACTTTTTTCATACCTTCTGTAGCAGGTCCTGGAAATGCTCAGTAATTACAGCAAATGATTTGCCGCTCATGGCAAAGTGATACTGTTCCTGAGTTTTCATCTCATCCACAGAATGCCCATCTTCCATAATAATCTCCATCTCCTGCAATCAAAGAACACAAGTACAGAGAGATGATTGATACGAGGCGTCTTGAGATGTATTTGGCTGATTCCCATAGATTAATGCATACTGCATGTTCCATTGCACGTATCTTACTGTAAGACTGATTTTGCTAAAGGTATCTGAAAACGGTGTCAATGTGCCACAAAAACTGGGGACAGGTCTCAAACCGTATTAACCCAGAATATTAATTCCCACAAAGTCACAGTGACTGGGTGTGGCCAGCAGATGGCACACTGACCTCTAGTTTAGTGGGCTTGTTTGAGAGTTTGCCGGGTTTGTCGGCGTAGTGCCAGGTGATCTTGGCAGCCTGGCCATCTTTAGGGGGCAGCGCGTCGGCAATAATGACTCGGTCTTGTGGCTGAATCATGCCGCAGTCTCGTGCCACGGAGATGGCCGTCAGCATGTTGTCACCTACACAAGAGACAAAGAAAAGATTAAGAAAACAAAAAAAACAAAAAAAACCCTTACAATAACCTATTCATTTTTAAATTCCATTCTATTAGATCATTCAATATATTGGTACAAAAGTACTTTTTAATTAGTCAGTAGACAGAGATGATGGCTGGTGTCTGGCAATGAACCAGTGCTCCTCATGATTGTGAGAGTAGGTCATGTACAAACTCAATCTGCTTACATTCACAATGCTGCATTCAGCCTCGTATGAACTTTGGAGCGCTTGGCTGGTAATCTGGAGAGCCGAGAACCTTATTAGACGAGATTCCAGGAATACCTAATGATTTAAGCTACAAAGCTCCCAGACTCCCGTCTGCCCGCGGCTGGTCGCCCTAAACTCCCTTCCATCTTCAAACAACATGAGCATGTTCAGCTCCCGGTAAGCTAGCCAGGTGAAATAACACAAGTAAGGTACGGAGGGCGTAACCGAAGCATGTTTGTTGGACACAGATCAAATGCGTCCTGCTAGGTACGTACTACGAGAAAACATTTATACATCATAGGCAGCGTGTGCCGCACACAAGTGCTCAAAAGTTTGGGATGTAAGCGTTCAATCTTTTAATCAGCGAGGCCACATTAATTTAAACGAAACAATGTAAACACTACATTTACATTTTTTACTCAAAAGAATCTTGGAAAATAAAATTACATAAAATATATAAAAATAAACTTTTTATGTTATTATTTCAGAACATTAGCGTTTTACTGTATTTTTGATCAAATAAATGCAGTCCTGATGAGCAAGAAGCCTTCTTTTAAAAACTAAATCTTTTTGAATGAAAGCTACATAAAATATGCTCCGATATTGACCATTTGAAAAGTATGTTCAGAAACCATATTAAACGGGTTTCCACAAGTAGAACATGCAGACCACAGAAGTCATGTACCTGTGACCATGACGGTGCGTATGCTGGCACGTCGGAGATCGTCCAGCACACCTGGCGTTTCGGTTTTCAGCTTGTTCTGCATGATGATCAAACCCAGAAAATCCATATTTTTCTCAATTTGATCCCTGTATAGAAACACAGAACCAACAGTTCCAGCGTAACATGGCACCTTATTCTGTAAAAGTCAGTTTAGTTAGTTAAGTTTAATTTTAATTGACGTCCCAGTAAAAAGCGTCATCTTTACCGGTTAATGTTCTGCACTTTGTGAAATGTAAGTTTGGATTCCAGCCGCCTGTGTGCCAGAGCGATGACCCGGAAGCCCTGTTTGGTGTAGTTCTCCAGAACCTCTGCAAAATCTTCTGGTACTGTCGTGCGTTGTGAGGAAAAAAATACTTCAATCGGATACTTGAAACTTAAGAGGTTAGATATTAACAACCGACTGATTTTTCTTGCTGACCTGTTTCTTTCTTACACAGGCTCGCCACAACCTCTGGAGCTCCTTTCAGATAGGCATCCATACGTCTCTCTCCGATCTGACGGACAACCACACTCATTCTCTGCAGAGCGGAGGAGAAGGAGAACTGCCGCACGATACCAATCATATATGACGCCTACAGCATTAAAAAAAAACAAACAGATATCATTTAAACCCCAATGTGTGTCCACAGATTTCATAAATTAAATACAAATAATAGCCATTGTACATACCGAGAGCTCATAGAGTTCAGACAGTTCCTGGAAAGAAACAGCAAGAGATCAGAACAAATGTTTTAAAAACAAATAATTTATCCTGTAAAAAGCAGAGAAATGCTCACCATGTCCTGTTCGGGTGATATGACTGGCGGCGGCAGAAGCTGATTGGGTGGTTTTACGTAAGTGAGTTCAATGCGGTCGTGGTGAGCCGTCTCCTCTTCTGTAGCTTCCACCAGTATCTGAAGCCACAGAGCGACACCAAAATAAATAAAAACAAGTACAACTAGTTCCAAAACTCGAATGAGAACATTAAAAGCTGTTCTCCTGTCACAGCAGACACTGACCCAGCCTGTGGCCTCGAACATCTTGAGGTCCAGTGGATCTCCAGAGAGCTGACCCTCAATCTTGGTGAGAGAGTGACAGGTGGCCATGCAGGACACAAACTTGGTTGTTACCAAGTTCTTATCGTCTGCTTTTTCTTCTGAATGGTGGAATCTAGTGCAGAGGAGCAGTTAAAGCACCTGCAGTGATGAGCCAAAAACAACTGAGAATGTTCTGGTAATCCATTTCATCTTTATTTTATACCTGCCATCTTCTGTTCGCTGAATTCCCCACATGTCCAAGCCATCTTCTGTAAGGGTGCCTGTCTGAAATTATGAAAAAAAAATAAATAAATAAATAAAAATAATAATAATAATAATAATAATAAATTACTAAAAACAAGCCTCGTTTTTATACTGTAATAATAATAGTTATTTAACAACAATTTGTTTCATATCATGATCATTATCATTATTATTATTATTATTATTATAATAAAGTAGTAGCAGTAATGTCTTTTTTTTTAAATAAACCGTTCATTTTATTATTTAGACAATAGTAATGTTTAAAATAAGTAAATTGTTTAATAATTGCATAATATTACACATCTGTTAAATGAAAAATTGTAAAATGATAAATGCATCAACTCTGTATTAGCTAAAACATATTACTGCATAATATTAGACCATGAAGTTCCAAAATGTCTCCACAATTTACCCTAGTTTTATGAAAAATAACCAGATTTAATGTTTCTGAAAGTAGTTTTTTAAAAAAAAAGATATTTGTAATATTTGACTCCCCGTTGCATTAAAAGAAAAGGACTTCGGTCTCCCATGTTTACCTTGTCAAAGCACACCAGGTTCAGCTGCCCACAGATGTTGATTCTTTGTGGACTGATGGAGAATATCCCGACTTTCTTGAGGCGCCGTTGAGCATAGACGATGCCCGCTGTCATGGCTGCCGGCAGCGCAGGGGGCACCGTGATAGTAATGATGTCCAGAGACTTGACTATGATTTCCTTTACTGGTTCCTACATGACAAAAATCATACCAGTGAAACACACATTTTTCACACTTTATTTACTCAATTTATTGAACCGGTCACATTTTCCTAGACTTTCAATTCTGCTACATCTATATACACAAAAAGTGTTCTATAACCTAAAGCTGAGGTCAAAAGTTTGCATCCCCATTTAAATGCCAATTATTTTATTAAATTTAAGAGGCATCATACAAAGTGCATGTTAACGTTCATTTAATAACTGACCTGAATAAGATGTTTAGACAAAAAAAAAACAATTTATAAAAACGGAATTGTTCGAAAGTTTACATTCCCTTGATTTTTACAACGGTGTTGTTTTTTGTTTCTTTAGTGACAGCCGCTCATGAGTCCCTTGTTTGTCCTGAACAGTTAAATTGCCTGCTGTGATTCAGAAAAATCATTCAGATCCAACCAATTTTTGGTTTTCAGCATTTTTTGCATTTGAACTCTTTCCAACATTGACTTTGATTTCGAGATGAATCTTTTTACACCTGAGGGACTGCTATTACAGAAGGTTCAAATGCTTCAAATGGTTCAAATTGAACTTATTTTGTCTTCTGGCAAACGTGTAACTATCGTCTATAAACTTTGAAGGGCGGTATTAGGGGGAAAAAAGTGTGTCCCCCAAAACTGTTCAAAGTTGGGGATGCAAACATTTGCCCCAACTTACTGATGTCACAAAAACACTGCTGTTCCTTATGACATTAAAGAAAGATAAAAACCTTATTTATGATTTTCATGACCAAGGAATAGACAAAGACGATGCTGGCAACAGCGACCAGGCACAGCAGGAACATGTACGCGTCCCGGTACAGCTTAAAATCTGTGGGTTTTGGGTACAGGATAGAGCGGATGAGCTGCCCTTTAGCGGTGCTGAAGCCTAGAGAAGAAAAATACACACACTGAAATTGTAACTATGGGCTCCGTTACAGAATCTAGTCAGCTGCTTATGTTGGCAGTATTTTAAAGCATCATTCGAGCAGATATCCTGCCTACTATGGTACCTTTTAGTGCAAACTCGAGGCAATACATTGAAATACAACTTCAGCGACAAAAAGGCGGCAGACAAAGCATGCTTAAAATGTATTTGAAGTACTTCTGGCTTCTAACCTGTGCGGACCACCACAGCTTTGACCATTTCTCCCGTGTAGTAGCGGGTCTGTATGACGTTTGTGCCACAGAAGAGCGTGTGTCTCTTGTGTTCCTCTGTGCTGTAGATGGCATCTCCATCCCCACCCTTCTTATCCCGTTGAGGGTTTGGAAGGTCAGTCTTTGTGACTGGAACACTCTCACCTGAATACATGAAATGAGAAACATTTAAGGAGACATGCATATCTTCACTGTATTCACAAAAAAAGGAAAATAAATTAAATGACAACAACAGCCGTTAAATGACGACAAAGGACAACATATACATGAAATCGGTGATTATCACTTTAAATAAAAACAGAAAAGAAAGCTGAAGTCAAAAATCTTACTGAAAGTTAATGCGCGTATTAAATCATAAAAATCTTTGTTTCTTCAATAGTAAAAATTTGAGTAGATTAGGTGGTAATGTAACAAAAAAACGTCACAATAATGTCAAAAACATTTGGAATGGTTCACGAATATACTTCATCTGTCTATTGACCAATCACTGCAGCAAGAAAAATGAAACCCTAATTGTCATGTTTAGAAATAAATAAATATCATATGAGTGGTGACAGTCATTTGTATATTTAATAGCTGGAAACGGATGACACCAGAAGCCAGACCTATTTTTAGCTGTGCAAAACATTTATATTTATATAGTGTCACTATATTATTTTAATTTATCTTAATTACAAACGCACTGGTTTGTAGTTCAAACTGTTTTACTGTATGCTCATTCTTCTCGTTATTTCCCTACAGAGGTTAATGAACAAGAAGACTTGCGCATTCAAAAACAACTTCTGCAATGAAAAAGGTGGACAGGAGTTATGTATTTGAACTATTTTTGAGCAGTCATGAGGAATACGTGTGACCCTGGACCACAAAACCAGTATTAAGTCACTGGGGTATATTTATAGCAAGAGCCAAAATTCCATTGTATGGGTCAAAATGAATGATATTAACTAAAGATCATGTTCCATGAAGATATTTTCTACATTTCCTTCTGTAAAAATATTAAGGCTTAATTTTCGACCAGTTGCAACTTCACAAAGGTGATTTTCTCAGTATTGCATCCATGCAAAATCACATTTATTCAGCCATTAGATGATGTATAAATCCCAATTGCCAAAAAATGTTGAACACTGACATTTATAACCGGTTTTGCGGTCCAGGGTAACGTATGATTTCCCCCCAAATCGCCCCTCTCTAAATCAACTTTGGCTGCATCCAATCACCTGTAAGCATGCTCTCATTAACAATGCAGGTGCCACAGATGAGCACTGCGTCACAGGGCATGATGGTCCCGTTGCTGGGGATGACGATGACGTCGCCGGGGACCAGGTCTGTGGACAGGGCTTCCTCCGTTTCTGTACAGCAAAAAAAAAACAAGACAGAGAGAGGTGTGAAATAAAAGCAGTCTGTCTCAGCAGATCACTTATTACCCATGCTTCCTTGCGCAGGAGTGCTGACTCATCGTGACTTTGGCCACTGCGCCAGGCTCACTGATGCAGGCAACCCAGACCTGCAGCAGCACCCTCATTACAAATATACTTAGATGTAATGAAAATCATATTCCACACTCTGATCCGTACCGTTTTCGCCCCTGTAGACTGTAACTCGAACAGTACTGTGTGCTGCCACCATGTCGTGTAGCATTACATATTGCTGTAAAACAACAAAAAAAGGCTAAATGTAAAGCACAAATAAACATTCTCTTGACCAGGCAGCACAGATAATCTAATCTAATAGGCGTATACAAAAACATATGAACTGATAACAGACCTCAGTTATGTAATCAGAAATTTAGCATTAACTCTAACCTTGGATACACCCCTATGCTTGATGACTCTAAAATACAACATTATATTGATTTATTTGCTGAAATAACAGAATCAAACTGGTCGTGTTCAAATGTTACCATAAATGTCTTTTATTATGTATAATTCATCAATGTTCGTTATACTAAAACGAGAAATGTCATTCGACATGTAAAAACTTTCGCTTAGAGAATTACTGATTTAATTATTACACTAAAATAAAAAACTAAATTTACAGTATATAAAGTATCTCATAAATATGTGGCATGTTACACAATTTTAATAGGTAATTTATTAGTTAATAAAGGCCAAAACCTTTATTGACCAATATATTTATGAACTTAATGGATTTTTGTCTTTGATAAAACAATATATATATATTTAATTGCATTTCAAATAGTTTGTTTTCTTCATGGGAAATGTTTTTTCCTTAAAAAATAATATTTAAAATACCTAATACAACATAAGAAACAGTACAGGAAGCAAAATTATGTGTAGTAATAATTATGTTGTATTTCATATCAATACTGATTATTAATTGGCTCATAATGAACAATTTTAAATGTATTTGAATAATATTTAAAATAGTGCAGAATACAAAATTCATATGTATATTAAATCATAAAATAGCATGTACATATTTTGCACAAATACTTTGTACAGTATACAGAATAACAAAGAATATTAACATGCTATTAATCAGTTAGTAGCCAAAAATAATCATTGACTTGCCTGCATTGGTCAACATTTCACAAACCATTAACTTATTAAATAAATAAATGTAAAAAGATCTGGACTATAGTATTAATCCACTATACCATTATTTTTTACTAAAATTAGAAATATTAAAAATATGAAAAATACAACAGCACAGTAAATAAAATGTTTTGCGCATACCGTTTTAAACGATTTAACTTCATACCTTTTTAATAGTGTAGAGAGAGGTAGCTATTGATATGACTGACATGACGACTATGGCCATTGCGTAGTAGTAGTATTCATCAGTACACCACAGGATAACACTGAAGAGCTGGAAGATGTAGAAAGGATTGAGGACCTGAGAAAGAGAGGGACGAAGATAGTTCCTTTATTTCAAGTTCCTAAGAAGACATACAATATTTACCACAGCAGAGTCAGCAGTGCTGCGTCATGCTATTTCTGCAGCCAGGGTCGGTCTCACATTTCACTCATACCTCCTTAATTAGCAGCTTGAAAAGAGAAGGCACTTTCACGTCTATTTCATTGAGTCCGAAAAAAAATCTCCTAAAGTAGAGATGAACAATAGTTAAACTTGATTCTTGAGCCCACTAGTCAACATTTATTTCCAGACACGGCTCAACTGACAGATTACAAAGGCTTCACCTGTACTCCTGCTGGTTTTTGTTGAGCCCGAAACTGTGCTTTGAGTGAACAGAAGAGCAGGTCATGCTCTGATCTTCCAGGCCTCTGCAGAACAATGAGGTTTTAGGGTTTCGCAGAGCAGAATTTATACAAATCATCAGAGACGGGTCATAAATGGGCATGTTTGCTTACTTCAATACTTCGAAGTTCTGAATGGAGTCGTTCCAAAAGTATTTAGTGCTGTGGAGGGTAAAATAACGCCTCTGTAATGGAGAAGAAAAGCAGAAATATGAGAAAGAAAAGAGGTTTACCCATTCACAGATAAAGCCCAACTACACTACACCACATTCAAAATGTTTAAACAATAGCATCTGTAATGTTTTGAAAGCTCACCATGCCTGCATTTGTTTGATCTAAAATGCAGCCAAGACGGTAAAATTCAAAAAGCATTTTTACTATTAAAAATTACTTTTTAAAATGTTATTTATTCCTTTGATTTCAAAACGGAAATTTTAGCATCATTATTTCAGGCACATGATCCTTTAGAAATAATTACAATAATCTGATTTCCTGCTCAAAAACTTCCATTATCATTATTATTATTATTATGATATTGAAAACAGAGTACAACGTATTTTTTCCGAAATGGAAATCATTTTAACATTATGTCTTTATCATGGCTTTTGATCAATTTAAAGCATCCTTGCTTATAATTATTTCAAGCTTCCAATGAATCTTAAAAAACCCCTCTTAAACAGCAAATTAACATATTAGAATGATTTTTGAAGGATTATGTGCCACTGAAGACTGGAGTAATGCTGCTGATAATTTAATCAATCAATTCAAATCACTTATTTATAAAGCTCTTTTAACAAAACAGATTGTATCAAAGCACTGGACAATATTAAATAAGAGAATACAATGATAGGGATTTCATTTGGATCACAGCAATAAATCACATTTTAAAATATATTCAAACAAAGCAGTCATTTTAAATTGTACAAATATTTAGGGCTGTCGTCAACTAGGGATTTCTCTGGTCTAAGATTTCTCTGATTTTAAGCATTGACTAACCGCATGTTTATTAATAAACCATTCAGGTATGAGCATTTATTTATCATCGTACCATTAGTGCTCAAGCGAACGCAAAGCTCGCCAAGCGCAGCGGCAGAAGTAATGATTATGAACGTGTCAGTGAAAAACAGTATGGAGACTGCATTAACATTTTACTATTTTGATCAAGCAGCGCTTTCTTTTGTCCTTGGACACTCTTCTATGCAGTAGTGATGTGTCTGTATGCATGTTTCATGAGGATAACATTCTATAATTGTTTTCAATTTGAATTGGTTCATTTGAAAGTAGACATTTCACTGTTTTGCAGACATAAAAATATATCTACAGAGAGAAACAAAAATGTATGAGGTGTTTTGCGCTCGAGTTGACGGTCAGAGACGGCAGAGAGTGCGTCCTGTTTGCTTTCACTAGGAATTCACAAAAAAGCGAGATATATTATTTTGTTATTGTGAAAGCACACATAAAAATTTGAGCGCACCACCGTCTCCATCTGTCCTACTCTTCACTCTCTGCACAGACACTGATCAGCAGCCATTACAGCGGCCAGCGTTAACATTACACGGCCATGTAAAGTTGCTAATACTTACACATTTCAGATAACAAGCCATATTTGAGGTCGATGAATGATAGGCAAGCGTTTGGACGCAGCTGATGTTTTACTGCATTACCATAAACTAGCCGTTATCTGTCAGTCATGGACTGCGAGACTTCACCTGGGGATTATTATTTTTATGCAACTAAGCGACTAATAAAATTTTGGTCAACCTAGTCTCTACTGGTGGACCAACAATTAGTCAACTATTAGGGAGCACCTCTACTAATTTACTTTTGCAGTATTTTAGATCAAATAAATGCAAGCTTGGTAAACAGAAGAGTCTTTTTTGTCTTCAAAAAGCTTTGACTGGTAGCGTATATATAGTTAGCAAACACTAGAATTTGTGGAAATGCAGAATTGAACTATATGTGAAGGTTAGGATTGATTTGATGCGAATGATACCGGCACAGGCTGGTCCTCTGGATTCCCGGTGATTTTCCCAGGGGCAGGGTCAGTGGGGTTGTGGGTGTGGTCATTGGCTTGAGGGGAGGCGGTTTGAGAGGCCAGGTTGTCATAAGGGTCCTTCCCAGGGGCCAGCATTACCCGAATCTTCGCTCTAAACCAGCGCTTGAACTCATCCTATGGACAAAAACACAGATTACATGCAAACACATACTTATGTTACAACACACCACATCACTGCACTATAATTATGACTGGAAGCCATTTACGAATGATCTGCCTCAGAGTAGAGGGTTATCTGCCAAACAACAACATGACGTCTGCAGCATTGTCATTCTTAAAGACTATAAGTCTATTTTTTGCTAGACATAATTTGTGCCTTCGGTTTATTCATTGTTTAGGGAAATTCCTGTCTTTTAAAAAAATAATAACATTTCAATAAGCATATTTATAAAACCTAAAAGTAGTTATTAATAAAAAAAAAAAAAAAAAAAATTATCAAGTGATCCAAAAATCACTTGATGCAGATATAGGTTTAATACATACGGTGCTTCGTAAGAGGGCTACGTCTGCATCTTTGATGGTGGTCCGTCTGCAGGTGGCCTTCACACACCATTCAGGCATCCAATAGAGCAGCAGGAAGAGAAAACCACCCGTACAGAAACCACCCAAACCCACCAGAACCACCTTCCATCGGCACAGCCGATACCCGCTCAGCTCCTGAACAGAAAGAAAATCAACTTGTGTGCTTTATGAAAGAAAAAAGGGCAAAAAAAGAGAGAGAAAAGTAAAATACCATCTCATCCTCCAAACCCTTGTTGATAATCTTCAGATCTTCCTTCTCCATCCTGATCTTTAGTCCTGCCTGGATAACTTCTGCTCTCCTGCACACAGAGAGAGAGAGAGAGAGAGAGATCACACGCTGAGAGAGAGAGCGAGAGAGAGAGAGAGAGAGAGAGAGAGTGTGTGTGTGTGTGAGGGAGTGTTTAGTACAGTGAGGATTGTGTGAGGCCCAACAACAGCTGTTATACCATTGGATTGTACTGACAACCAGCTGACCTGAGATGACACATGATCATGTGCACACATAAATACAAACACTGGAGAAGAACTTCCTGTGAGTCACGATCCTGAGCGCTACAGCTGAGAGCCACGCTGAGAGTGTTCTCAGACACACATGAGAGCCAGACAACAGCTGGCAAGCCAGCGAGACAATCTGACCATCAGAAATGTAAAAAGAGAGAGATACACTTATTTACACACAGGCCTAAAAAATAAAAATCATTTTACCTACCAATTGTTGGCGAAATAAGTTACCAATCATAATTATTTCCTGTCACCTTATTGGTTTCATATCACATTTTTATTAGACTCGTTTAAGCATCAGCGTATATTGTGATTTCTTTGCTTTCACACACGCTGAACATAGATGCAGCAGAGCTACTACAAGTGATTTTCGTTGATGCAAATCTATTCAACGCGTGTTGAAACTTCGGCGTCGTCGTGAAGAGCCAGGTCACGGTTGCACAGCGATGGCAGCGCTACGAAAGCGCAAGCTCCCAAGCATTTTGGAAACAAGCAATAAAGCCTCGCGGCGGGCCTTGTCCACGCGTTTGACATGAGAACGACCCCAAAGTCTGTCTAGTGTCTACACTGGACACGACAAAGCGACCGTTGAACTTTGTGTCAGTTACCATAAATGGGAGGTCTCAGACTGTCGCTGATTGTAACCAGCTCTATTGTATTTAGCCATGTCCTGCCGGTGAACACCGAATTCTATTCACTTCCACGTCTGTTTTTCACAAAATGACAAAACTATATGCATGGCTCCTTGTAAACACAGTCGCTTACGGGTTAGGTGAGGGGAAAGAAAATGGATGTTGTCATTGGTTCATGGTTTCACCCTTGTATTGTGTTCGACTTCTAGGTACGATTTTGATGGCCTTCAATGCAAATTCACATCATTAAAAACAAGGAGGAATCAATTCTGAACAAAACATCTCTTTTTTTTTTACCACATTTTTAAGCCCTTAACTGTTAGAAGTTTACTACTATTACCTACTGCTAATGCCTAAACAAAATTGCATAGGAACCTTCCTTTGTGAACTTCAAAAAAATCGGAACAACTTATTTAAAACACGTTCGTGGCCCTAACTGAGAAAGTCACAAAATATGGACAATAGATTAAATGGTATTTGATTGAAAAATAAGATTATAGCTCAATTTTAGAGTATTTTTTTTATCACTGGGAAAAAAAAAAAAAAAAAAAAAAAAAAAAAAAAAAAAAAAAAAAAACCTTTTTCCCTTTCTAGGGTAGCAAAACACCAACATAACATATTTAAGAAATATTTGTTCTGTACAGTTGCCTTAAAAAAAAAAAAAAGTGGGTCAAACTGACCTGAAACATAATCGTCAGAAAATTATTAGTGTGCACTTCAAAGCACATTGTATCCTCACTTATCCACAGCCTTAAATGAGAAGAAAACCTCACAAAATATTAAAATTAAAAATCACATATTAACTGGTGTTTCCGACAGCTCGAAAATCAAAATAAGGGAAAAATTGATCCAGAATGTAACACACAGGTTAATGAATCTTTCTGTGTCGAATGTTAAATCACCAACAAAAACATACTTTTTGGTTTTTTGTTTTTTTGTAAAAAAAAAAAAAAATTTTATTCAAATGGCTGTTTGATTTAGTAAGAATATTGTTGCTCAAAGACAAACAGTTCCGCTTTGGCCTAGTTTTAAACTTTCCATTGATGAAATAGAATAAAAACAGGAACTTGTGCCAAAAAAAAAAGTCACTTTAACTTATTGAGCTGCTCATCAAATCAAGATCACATCTGCAATTGTGCTGAAGTTTGGTGGAAAAAGTCAGTCTTCATGTGATATTAACTACATCAAATGATATAAAAGACGATGGAGGACATTTTTACCCCCTTCTACCTTGAATTCTGGGGGAATTGCGTTTTAGTTGACTAAATCACATAGATTCTAAATGTATAGTCTAACCCGCCTGCACTCTCTGTGTGTCCTTTTGGTTTTTTTAAGATACTCGATAAATATCCATCCGCATATCAATTACGAAACAGATATAATCTCACCTCTAAATCCTCAAAGATAAAATCGAGTTACGATGTTTCCAGCAGACTTTGAAACTGAACTGCTCCCATACCTTACATCATAAGGGGCAAACTATCATTCTTCTATAACTTCTATTCAAATTCTGCTATAACTGAAGTCGCCATCCAACTGGCAAGTTTATGCGCTCACCAAAGTCCCTTTCATTCTCAATTGGTGCTGAATGGGTGGTAATTTTGGACCTTTGACGCAAACGTCGGAGATGATAGAGATTAATGGTTAAATATTTCATGACTGTGCAAGTGCAGTTGTCTTGAAGATTGACGGGAATGAACAGCAGGCTGCATGTAACCAAAGCTCTCCGCAGAGGAAAGACAAGGAGATCAGAGAAAAACACTGGGCTCTGTCATTCAAAAGGCTCTTTCCAGCTCTCATAATCGTGGCAGATGGACTAGCACAATCTGCCATTCTCGCTACAAATCACCAGCCGAACGAGTCTTGGGCATAAACCATGATGAAAAGTTAGCTGTCTGGCGGTACACGGTCACTGGCGCAAGTTCAGTTCTGTACATACTGCACAACATTTCTGCAAAAGTAGTTGTCATCATCTGCATTTTGCAGGAGTTAATTCAGCAGTACAATGCAGTTATCAGTCCCATAAATTACACAACTGTGTGTGCAGAACGGAATTAATGCGCTAAAAGGTGAACTGACAACCACATTTAAACGCAGTGTGTGCGTGGCCATGGAAAAAGTTACATTTTTCTCATTTGCAAAATACAAGTATATATATTCAAGCAATTTGTCTTACTGCTTTTAACGGATTATAATTCCAAAGAGGAAAAGTGGAGTTATTTGATTTTATAATACAGTAACAAAATGCAATCATATGACAAATTCATAAAAACTTAATATAGTAATAAATTTAGGAGAAAACAGCACTGAATTTATTAAAATAGTCACAATTTAAATCACCAAATCCTAATGGTCAAAATTCTTATTTGCTCAAGCAATATAAATAAAACAAGCTATTTTTTTGGTTTTAATACGCTGTTATTTTGGTTGAACAATTGATTTAATTAATTTTTTTCAATTCATAATCAAATTGAGTGAAATATGATGTAGACAGTTTATTTAAAGTGATCTGCTTTCATTTCTTATTATTCCTCCCCCTGACTAATCAGAACGTAGCAGAAGTTCTCCTTCACACTAGTATTAGCCAATTAAAATGACCAAATGCTTTCCATCTGCATACTCAATTCACCTCTCCTGACCAATAGGAGAGCAGAGTAGTGAGCTCCCTACATTGACATTACTTTAAGGCAGCAGAAGCATCACACAATGCAAATGCTGTAAAAATAATGCTGTAAAACAAAATAGGAATGGAGTAATTAAGCTATATACGCCTGGACTCCCCGCCAACAGAGCGCTCCAAATCTATTCTTACGAGTATTGCGTGATGTTTGGCCTGAAGGCCTCTCACTAGGTTTTGGAAGGGAGCTCAGCAGGGAGGAAACCAGCACCGTGCTGGTGTGGTCACCTCAACAATAGGGCAGCAGGGAGGCAGAATGGCAGAAAACAGGCAAAGCGTGCGAGTGTGTATTAGACAGTTGGGTGTCAGTGGTCATGCCCTGCTCACTGTTCCCTGCCCTCTGCCACGGGCCCTGATCTTATCAGCCCCCCGCACCCGCACAGAAAGGGGAAACCCAATTCAGGACCGACCCTTCCTACCATTTTCCCTTTCTGAAGCAGCTGCTATATGGTCACATCTGCTTATAACGCAAATCGCGATTGCAACATGCTGCACTTTTTTTCTTTTTTTTTTCACTTCCTCAGACTGTACGTTGAATGCAAGGAAACACTGCAATCATAAACCTGACAGGCTTTTTTTACCCAACCCATGTCAATGTGTCATGCAAGTATGCAAGGAGTCATTTTGAAGACACTTCTTTTTTTTTTTTTTTTTGATATCAAACCAAGTTCAACTGACGGCAAAAAGGTAAGTCTGTGAAATCAAAACGGACTATATCTTATCCGTGTTCATTTCTGAATGAAATGCCTACTTTACTACATCCAATCAGTTTGCAGTAGAAAAAAAAAAAGCCACACCATCTAGTTTCCTCATTTTAATATTCCGTTTTAATATTCTGTCAAACTATGTAAATAAAAAAGGGCTAGAAGCTTCCGGTTGACACTGACTTTAAAGGTCAGTTAACCCAAAACTGAAAATTCTGTCATTAATTACATTAATTATTGTCGTTCAAACCCACAGGACCATCGTTCATCTTCAGAATACAAATTAAGATTTTTTTTATTATTATTATGAAATCTGACAGCTCTCCATAGACTCTACATAGAGCAAACTGCACCTACCAGGTCTGAGACCCAGAAAGGTAGTAAGGACATTGTTAAAATTGTCCATGTGACATCTTTGAGCACATGGTATTCTCGTAGCTTCATAACATTAGGGCTGAACCACTGATGTCTCATGGGCTTTTTGGGCCTTGACTAAGGCAGTTGCGTTGCTTTCTGTGGGAGGGTCAGAAAGCTCTCGGATTTCAGCAATAATCCCATTGGCATTCTGAAAATAAATAAAGGCTTCACAGGTTTGAGTGCGAGTGAATAATGACAATTCATTTCTGGTTGAATTATCCCTTTAAAATCAGTATCGGCATGAGCCACAGACAGGCTGCATTTCACAGAAAAAAAACCAAAGTGTGTAATGTGGACTTGGTTCTGTTCTTTGGCTTTTTCGAGACGTATGAGAAATAAAAAAAGGAAAGAAATATGCATGATGAATGGTTTGCAACAAATCACCAACATACATTTCCAAAATTTATAGGTTATATTTATTTTATGCAGACTTTAAAATTCATCCAAAAATAGTTTGTGTCACGTAATGACTTTCAAGTGGCAGCTAACAGATAAATTGCTTAAATGTTTTAAAATGAGATGTGTTGCTTTTTTCATAAACATAATAAAAAAAACTCATTGCAAATGATAAAATTGAATTTAGACAAATGTTAGATTGTAGATTGATAAAATATTTTCTTCGCTAAAGGTAGCATTTAACTTTAAATAATTAACTTCTTAGACTATTAAGTTTAATAATAATAATAATAATTTAAATGTAACATTAAATTACCTTCAAAGATCAACACTGAGTGTTAGATGATGGCAAGGTTAACCTTAAAGCAAAGTAATGAGTAATACAAGTTTTATATAATTTTACAAGTTATAATAATGCTTTTTTCTTGTGTAATTAAGAAACCCTCTTTTTAAGTTGAGCATTAACATAACCTTTCCAGTTTGCTCAACGTCATTATTACGTACAACACAGCATGTTAGTTGGATCCTTAAAACTAAAACGGATAGTTCAAGCCGTTTCAACATTCATAGTGAATGGCCTAAAACTGACTTCATGTCAAATCCTCATCCTACATTCAGTAGTTCCACATTTGACAAACATTTTTTATAGTAAAAGTATGTTGAAATCAACAGCGATTACAGAACCAAGTCTTTTAAAGGCCGTTTTTTGGAACTTGACATCTCCAGTTAGTTTTTTTGGCCTTGGTTATGTAAAGGAGCATGGGAAAAGTAATCAAAAGGAAGGTGATTATTGAACACGGCGACATTCCCTTACCTTCAGATTCTGGGCGCTGTGGCCCTGGGCAATCCCTTCACCTATAAAGAGGCCTCTCTCTTTTACGCTCTTTCACTGCAGACCTGGACTCCTGAGAGAAAACAAAAGAGGAAAACTTAATTAAACTCGATGCATCACACAGCCTTTGGTCTTCTAATGGACGGATTCTGAAGCTCTCTCAAATCTGACACGTGAATAACATTTTGAAAGATTTACAGAGCGTTTCCTAGCAGCTCGCCGTGAGAGAAAAACATTAAAGCGACAGGCTGTTCAAGGTTTTCACTTTCTTGGATTTAAACGTCTGAACACAGACACTGAAGAAATGAAACAGAAAAGGGCTCCGTGTGTACATTAACAAATCAAACAGTGTCTGGCTGGTATACTGGCAATTTGGGGGGAAAAAAAAACAACAACCCACCAACAGCGCAGTATAAAGCCCACAGGAAATTTATATCCTGATGAGTGTGTTACTCAGAACATCTAACACTGTAGTCATATAAAGACTGAATAAAATAAAGGTTAGAGAAGCTATCCACTGAGAGACTTCACCTGATTGGTTAGACAACCTTTACATAATTTACTAAGAGTTTGTGTGACAATTGTCAATTAAAAATAAGTTTCTGTTCATGTTTTTATTCAAAGTGATTAACATTAATACCATTTTAAATATTTATTCATTCTCACCGCCAATAAATGAGTATTAATTTCAGATGCACATAAAATTAATCCTAATATTTAAAGCAAAAAATAAATATTCATGATGTAAATAAAGCACAAAATTTTATTGTGAGGCCAAAATTAATATTCATGGGTGCAAATATATATATTTTTTTATTTCTAATTTAAAAAGTAAATATCAGTATTGTAAATGTTATTGTTAAGCAGACTCTCAAAAATAAATCCAAACGAAACCATAAAACCCCAAATTTTTAGGCAAAAATCTGTTGTGTTACCATGCAAACCGACACGAATTTGTCAATAAATCTAGACCGTCAATTGTTGAATGACTACCCTATTCTCAAAAAGAACTGTCAGCACAAAATGCATTTATAAAAATCAACAATTATCCGAGTCGACCTAATGATTAGGATTGTACCAGGAAGTAACAGGGCTCAGTTATTTTAAATCTAGTCCATCAAATAACCGGTTGCTCCTCTTTTTCTCTTTATGCTCAGATTTCTTTGCTATAAATTTGAATAAAAAAAATAAATAAATAAATAGCCCCAGGTAAGTCCGCCAGCTGGATTTCACAAGGTCTGTCTGACAAACTTGTCCTACATGCATGGCTTTCTGACATCGTTACAGATCGATTTTTTTTTTCTTCTGAATGTGCTGCAACCGCTGAGTCAGTATTCTGCAGGTAGCTCCGTTTGCAAGCAGTTTCACAGGAACTCTTTGAAACACAAGCCGTTCCAGAAATCAGACGTAGTTCTCTTCAGTTTTCTAGAGAAAACACCAACACCCACCACCCACCCATCGAAGACATCGGCTAACAATGCGCAAAGATCTAATGTAAGCCCTGGAGATAATTCATGGAAGCCTTCAGAAGAAAAAGTTACGTTTGGGGTTTAATGCGCTTTCTTCATTCGGTTTCGTTTCCTTCTGCACTGGGTCACCATTACTCTGACCTGAATTCTACTCCTCTTTTTGAACAACAATAATCTGGTTTTACTGCATTCAAAGCGTTTAGAAAGAAAATACAAAGACGGAAAAGTCTTGTGGAACATTCGCTGAGAAGCGGTAAGGGATTAATAATTAGATGTCCTAAACAATAGAGTTAACCGCTGAGTTAATGTGTCACAATAAAGGTGTGTTCGGTTGCATGATATAGTCTGGAATCATAAAGATAAAACAGAGCAGGAAAAAGAAGAAAATGGTGAGAAATAATAAAAAAACAACAACAACAACAGCTTCCAGGTAAACGCAATAAATCCCAGACGTCGTCGAGCGAGCTTGGCAGTTCTTAATTTGACCTAAAAGGACGGTTATAAAAAGATGAACGCCTAAAAACAGATTTATCGCTAAGTTCAACAAAAAGCACATGCAATAAAAAAAAAAAAAAACTATAATCCCTCATTTCTTTCAGCAGCCTGTCGTCAGCATAGAAAATGTTATAATGAGATCAGAGATTGCTTTGAGGATGACAGATTTTTGAACCTTGAACCAAAACAATTTATAAAACTCTTCAAACCTGCAATAAAATCCCATAAATATTGTGGTAGTACCATAGTGCAGTGATGACACCAAATACATATCATGGTACTGAATGATTACCACAGTATTCATTAAACTTCATGTTAACTTTGTATTACAGTAGCAGTCATTTTTTTTAATTAAGGGAAAAGCAATTTTGAACATTTGATGGAAAGTGCATAATTATGAACTGACTGTACAACCTGTAGAAAATTACATTTTGGCATGCTTTGAAACGCTTCTTTCAGGTCTACATTAAATGTTAGCCCTGACATTAAACGTAATCAATAGGATATATGCTTCAACGTCCTCTAATAAGCTTACTGAAAAAAAACTACTAAAAACTTTTGGAAAACAAAATCTCCAACACCAACTGGGCAAAGCAGCTCGACTCTCAGCTGGACAAGCGCTTCACTAATTCATGGGCACATTTCTTGCCATCGTTCGGGATCCAGAGAACAGCAGTTTAGCACAAATGTGTGCTTTTCTCATGCATTTTTGAAAGTGATTCTTCAGTAGTCAAGGACAGCACCGACAAAAAAAAAAATCCTCTAATCCGACCGCGGTCGCTAACTCGGGTCAAAAAGTATCAAAGTAGTGAAAGGAGGAACGAAAAAAGATCAATCTCCTTACACTTCAAAGCTCTTGATCATGAGAAACTCTCACCGAATGTCAGACGGCTGTTGTGAACCAGTTTAAGACTCGTTCTGATGCGACGGCTTATTACTTACTTGAAGATACAAAAGCAATATTAAAAAAAGCATAAGATAAATAAATGCAAATATACCTGGTAAGCTGGTCTTATCTTCTCCTTTAGCAATCATCCAGTTGCCTATTGATAAGCCCTTTAAAATTTACTATCAAAATTTCAGGTTCTCATGCATCCCAAGACCCTTTTACGCAAGATATCAAACTTTTATTGTACTACGGCTGACTGCGCAGCTAAGAATGATGGCAACGGCCCATTTAATAAGAGTGGAGAAGAAAAAGAAGAAGAAAAAAAAAAGATGGAGCACAGAGGTGTAGCCTACCCAGCAGTGTCGAAAACAGTGGTGGACAGAAAAAAACTGATCAAACAAAAAAGGAGACCAGAGTCTAGCCACATGGTCTTGGATTAGCAACTTTAGTCAGTGCCACTTGAGAAAGAAAAAACTGAGGAAACTGCCCGTCTCAAAGTACCACAGCCTACAGTAAACTACCCTTCATAAAAGTTTGATCCTTCCGATATTATCTGCAGGAAACGACATTTACCAAAGGTCAAACACGGTCAAGTAAACACGAATGATGATTTGTACACAGACCAAAAAAAAAAAAAAAAGAAAATTCATATCAATGTAATTAAAATACAAATCAAGTTTAATCCAATTAAATAAAGCATTCTAAAAAAAAAGAACAATTAGCTCTCAGAAGCTTTTCACATTTAGTAATATTTGATCAAATATTGCCGTCCGGGTATCTTACCTCAGCCATTCCGACTCAAATAACAAAATCAATAAAAGTCAAAATGCTCTCTGGTCAAGAGTTTCTCTTGAAGTCTCGTTTCACATTTTTGGCTGCAATCTGTGAGCTTGGTTCACACTTTGGTACCAAATTCTACATCGGTCACTATTTTAACCCAGCGTCTTTTATCACACCTCCCATGATCGGAGGCTTATTTTAGGTAAACCGCACGCGGTCTTGTCCGCTCCGCAGGCCGTCGAGGATTCTGAGAGCAAACACTCCGAAATCCTCACAGGGGGACTTGCACCGTGTCACGATATGTCACGCTTCGTCTCTGATTCAACACTGGCAGACTTTCTGTCATACGCTGTTGTCTTAGAGCAAGTCTGCTAAAAGTATTCTCAGAGTAATCTCGGCATCACCTCAGAGCTCCTCGGGACATGACAGCAAAACCACGCGGCAAACTTCTGAACTCCACTGTTATCCCTGTCATCACGTCAAAGATACAACCCCCGGAGTACAACGCATTTTAACTGAGTAACAGCCAAAGTGATCAACTTTTGGTTCTGCGCCGATCATATCTCTTGGCTAAAGATTCACTAAGATTTAATGCTTTTTTTTTTCATGCAAATCATAATATTTACTCTTCACTAAAGTGTTGCAATGTTTAGAAAGCTGTTGTGAAGCCTCCTGGCCTTTAAACCTCATCTTAGCAACATACGTCAATGTCTAAATCGAGGCCCTACACTTGACCTCGGCAGTCAAATAAACGCAAAACGGTTAAATGATGATTTCTCTCTTTTCATATTCATCGACCCTGTTCTACCATTTAAAAGTTTGAGGTCGGTGAGATTGTTTTTTAAAGCTACATTTCTTCAGATGACACTACAGTAAAACATTAGCTATTGTGAAATATTAGTAGAATTTAAAATAAGTAATTGTGCAAAGATGAATTTTTAGTAGTTACTCAGACTTCACATGGCACATGTTCCATGATGTTTTGATGCTCAAAAAAAATATATATTTTTTTTTATTTATATTTTATTCTTGTGTTGAAAACACTTGGGCTGATAAATACACAGTATCTGTTTGAAATAGAAATATTTTCTAACATGTTAAATAGTGATTGATATTTAGCATTTTTTTAAATATCGGCCGATAAACTTTAATGTTTGTCCGATATGTTCAAGACTTATTTTGACGGCACTGAGAAATGAAGTGCTTGTGTTCTCCCTCTTGTTTACCGCCGTCATTCAGCTCCGTCTAATATGGATAGAAGTATAACTAATAATCAGACAGAACAGTTAAACAAAGCAATGAATATTTTTTCAAAAAAGTAATAGAATTGCTTTAGTATTATTAGTAAATTAGAGTACTTTCCCGTTTGCCTCTGCATTCAGCAAATATGCATTTATATCATCTAGTTAAGATCCTGTGAAGTGTGTGTGTGTGTGTGTGTGTGTGTTCTCTTTATGACGGACTATCAGGCAGCAGAGTTCAGCTTCACTGGAGACGAGCGATCAACAAACTTCAAACTCAGAATTTTTAATTATGCTGCGCTTTATGTGTTTGCCCACTGCCATATTCATGTTATTTTCACAGTGTGCTGTATGTAATGAGTGTTACTTTAACTTTATTTAAAAAAATATCATTCCCAAAGCACTCAAACTACCCAGAATGCCGAGTGCCCTGTTGGTTACAGTACTTACTTCCTCTTTAATTATAGTTTTATTTCAATATGTATTAAATATTTTTTGTCAAAAACTTGTTTCTATTACACATTTATATTTTAATCAATTTTCAAATGGCTTAAATATTAATTAAAATAAATATCGGCCTGCTTTTCAAGAAAACCATTATCAGTCGCCCACTAACGTTAAATGTCTTTACCGTCACTTTAAAATCAATTTAATGCATGCTAGAAGAAGACATAATTCCTCTCTCTCTGAGACAAAAAAAAAATATTTTATATATTTATATCTCAAACTTTTGAAACAAACTTCGTACTCACTCTGTACTCAAAACACTGATACCTTCAACCCACCAGACTAAGCAAAAGGTGCTTAAACAGGGTTTTAAACTTATCGTAAAAATTTGGAAAGGTCCATACGCACACAAGACTTCTTCGGTCTGAAAACAACATGCAGAGACAGATTATTTGAAGCAAATCCAAAGTTCAGATAATGCAGCTAACTCAGCAACTAATTTTTGCTTTAAACATGTTTGTGCTTCTATCAACACGCAGTGAATGAATGACCGCTCGTGATGTACGTTGAGATGCACGTTAACACCAGGTGTATCCCCCTCAAATACTGGAAGATGTAAAGGACAAAAATGCAAAAGACAAGTCAAAGTACAAAAAAAAGTTACAATGATTAAAAGGCAGCAGCAAAATAAGCTTAACAGAAACATTAACAACGCAGCTCCGAATTTGATTAATTTCATCTAAACAGGGATGTAACATTTTAATCAATATGGCGATATCAATGTCTCGTGGTCACATGACAATATAAAAAGAATTTCATAAAAGTTTTAAAATGTATTTGTTTCGGGCCATTATGCTTTGCCACAATATCCAAGCTAAAACCGAAAGCACAATATGGCTTAATCCCTTCATCAAGTTTTTAAGTTTTGGCTGGGTGTTTTGAAGCAAAGCGCACCCATCATTCACACGATTGGCTCGTGACCCGGCGTTCTCTGCACCTCAGAACGGCTCCGACCAAAGGGAATAAATGCAGTGAGCTCGTTTATTGCAGGTGCTGTAAGTTTAGTGCATGTCGCAGTCAAACTCAAAATCTCTCTTTCAAGTGTAGAAATTAGGAAGGTGTTGTCATTTCTCCTTACTGTAGCGTAAAGCACTAATTTGCTAATAAAATAATACACAATTGTTTTAAACTTAAATTGTTTAACAATACATGGCTGCTACTGTCATTGTTGTTATTATGTTATGTTATGTATATTATGTTATGTTATGTTAATATAATTTCTTTGGCTTCCTAAAACACCAGCGTGAATGTGACATAAAAATATCATGTAAAAAGAGTTACGAGTCGCAATTAAAATTTAGGTAAAGGTCAATTGACAAGTTTTCAAGTGCTTGGTTTGGAGCTTTTAATTTTGAACTTTAATTACAAGGTATTGTGAGATTTTGATATCATTGCATAAAGCATTTAAAGATGATTATGTCCCACATCGCTACATGTCCGTTACCATCGGGCATTTATTATGCTGAAAACAACCATTAATAAAACAATTAAGCACACAGGTTAAAGTAAGTGATTTTTACCCCCAACTGAAACATCAGCATAGGCTACACACACACACACACACACACACACACACAAAAACAATACAGCATGTACATTTTCTTTGGCCATTTTTGCTCAAATTCAAATGTTAAATACGAATCGCATTTACTTAAAGTAATAATGTAAACTTGTATAATATAATTTTGTGAAATACTAGAGGACGCCAGTCTCAGTCCCCGTTTACTCACACTGTGTAGCAACTGAAGTGAACGGTGACTGAGGCTGTCAGTCCATCACGTCCTGCCTAACCTTCGTGTGTGTGTGTGTGTGTGTGTGTTTATAAGAAGAAACATGTCCTGCAAGTTCATAAGGACACGAGGCTGAGTAAACGATGACAGAAAAATAAAGTGCGAACTGCCACTTTAAAAATCGCACCGCTTGACGTGAATCCTAAAACGGAGTAAAATTCAAAGTACACATACTCCGCTAATTACACATTAGGACACCGTTACCGGCTAAACAGACGGATATAGATCAACGTATTAACCGCTGCAGCGTTATTAAACACCGACTACTTCGTTTCGGTCATTTAATAGCGCAATAAACCCCATAAACGGATCGAGGACACACGAGGAAGAAATACAGGCAGCCATGACTTCATACTGACACATCAATGAAGAGACCCGCGCGCGCGTGTGCGTGCGTGCGTTTGTGTAACGTGTGTGTGTGTGTGTGTTTGAAGTCGCACTCACCCAGAACCACCGGGAACGAGGATCACCTCTGGGTCATGATGAGAGCGCTGGGATCGCGGACAAAGAGACGCGGGGCTCGGCTCTTGCGTGCTGCTGACAGCAGATGAGAGAGAGAGTGTGTGTATGTGTGTGTGTGTGTGTGTGTGTGTAAATGTGCCAGACTGCCCAGTTCTGCCTCAGCATGCACAGGAAGTGATGCAGAGGATATGAGGTCACCCGTGGAACTGCGTCAGGTGCGTGTGAGCGCGCGCTACAGGCCCATCTGGCTCCAAACCAGACCGGTTACCGTTTTTAATGACAAAAAGCCGATATATGCGTACGCGTGTATCTCTCTGCACGCGCGCGCGGGTTCATGAGCGGATGTAAGGTCCTACACTTTGCCGAATTACCGTAGTACTGTGATAGAAGCATGAACAATAGCGGGCAATATTATTAATTTTGTAGGCCTAGTAAAATATCGAATTCAAAAGTGAATCTAAAACACTACTCTGTTAAGAATTTACACACCATGCATGTTTACACAATTTATTAATTACAATATTTTTGGCCTAAACAACATTTATATTTTTAAGATTTATTTTTAAAAAAAATTCTCTTAAATGTTTAATGTTTTACGGTATTTAACTGTGCAGAATTCATCTCAACTTCAAGTACTGAGGAAGGAAGGCAATGTATTTTGATTTATTTACAAAAAATAAAAATAAAAAATTTGCATATCTGTTCATTTGAGAGTTCATTCGAAAGCATAATTTCAAAATCCTCCCGAGGATTGCTGCACAATTTCTTCTGTAGGTTCTTCTATGACATTCAGGATATGATGTCACCGCAGAGCCATGTGACTGCCCTGAGCAAATCTTTACTGACGCTAAAAGAGTGAATTATCTAATCGTGCAATGCATTAACACGCCATACATACTGATAAAAAAGTGATAGGTCTTAATTATATTCAGATAACAGCATATAAGATAGATTGCTAAACCTTCCTCGTCTTTCATACATGTTCATCTCCACTTCCTAGATTAGTTTACCGTCTCTAAGCATGCTTTTAAAACGGCAGCAACATCAATATGATGTGCAACTTGTCAGTAAAGAATAAGTAAAAGCTGTATTGTTAGGCTGACAAGTTGTATTACATAAGAACGAGTTGTCTATTTGTCCATGTTTCATCTATTTGTCCATCCAAAGGTCAATCTAACCTTTTAGACCTGCTGTTTTGAAAGTCAAAATGAGGTCTAGCTAGTAACTGCTCTTCTATAATTTACACAGAGAGCGTGATGTGACCGCCTCTTGTTATAAGTGACTGAATAAATCGACCGTTTCTCTGATTAGCCCTCTTTGTGACAAAAACCACTCAGGAAACGGATGAATATGCAATATTCTGATTGTCCATTCTCGGCTGAACAACATTAATGGCTTATGAGAAAGGGGCTGATTTGAGCTCACGCCACCTCGTTCTGCCCTTCGTAGCAAGTTCAAGACGACATGTGCGCCGATGCAAAAGAAAACAAGAGTCCTCGCACATGACCGCAGGTTCAGATGTTCTAATCCGTGCTTCGAGTCAGATGTGCAAACAAGAATTCCACCTATTTAAACAAACCGGAGAGTTTGCTTTCATTTCTCCAAGTTCAAGGGGGGAGAGGATTAGCTACGAGCTCGCCCAGACGCCCAGGCGGAGCTCAGTGACGTCAGAGGAGAGCATTATCCACGCCGCGTTACGTCAGGGGCTCTGTGAAACGACGGATCAGCAGTCTGAGTTCAAATTCGAACCAGTCTGAAGATATTTTTTTTCCCTCATTCACAAAACCCAGTGAGGAAACAATAACATTAAAAACAAATTTAAGGGGATAGCTCGCCCCAAAATAAATGTCTTCACCTTTGTGTTTTTCCAAAGAGGTTATTATCATTAAAATATAAAAATATTATAATATTTGTTAACTGAAATAAAATGTAAATGATAGATGAAATATTAGAAATTATACTGTAAGTTTAAGTTGAAGCATCAGTATTAAAATTAAAATTAAAAATTTTATTAAATAAAAAAGAATAAAAATTGGTACATATAAATTCAAAATGCCAGTAAAAACTAATATTAAAAAATATCACTTTTATTTATATAGCGCTTTTAACAATACAGATTGCATCAAAGCACTGAATAGTATAAAGTAGAAGAATACAATGATAGGTATGTATGATGACGAGATTGAACAATTTGTTATTAAATGCGGAGATGGTCTCTGTAATCAAATCGATGATAATCGCTAGAAAGTAAGTGCCCCAACTTAGCGAGCCAGAGGCGACAGCGGCAAGGAACCAAAACCCCTTCCATACAGAATGGAGAAAAAAAAAACCTTGGGAGAAACCAGGCTCAGTTGGGGCCAGTTCTCTGGCCGGACGCCCAGCACTTAACCTCCAGCAGCTATGTCAGATAGTGTAAAGGACTTTTTTGTGTGTGTGTGTTCTGGTCTCAGATGAACGTCATATCTGGGAGCTGATCCACCATCTGATCTAGATACAAGCTGAGAAACAGAATGACAAAGAAACTGACTAATATTAATAATATTGCCATTCTTTTTACGATGTCACAAGTACATTGTGTTTTATGAGGAGTGTTCCCAATTCCAGCTAATCTAATTAATGCAGCCTAGCAGTCCTTTAACTGATTTGAATTATAAAAGTGTATTAGTGTGTTATGTGGTTAAGTGTAGGCTTGATTAAATAGACGTGTCTTAAATCTAGATTTAAACCCACAGAATGTGGCTGCTTCCCGAACCCTCTTAGGGAGTAAATACTAAAATTACACTTATTGCAAAAAGGAGGAAAGAGATATTAATAAAGAAGGCAGTGGGGACAAATGTTGGACTCTACTGACTTCCATTCAATGAAAAACACAGAACAAATAATGATATACAACAATATGGAGTAAACATATCTCACAATAGCAGGTCTCAAATTTACCCATTTTTGTTTTGTTTTGTCTTAAAGACAAAAAGAAAACAATTTGCAAAGTCAAAAAAATTTTCAAGGAAAAAAACCAAAAAAAAAAAAACGAATGCGTTACGTTTCTGCCTTCTGCTTAAAATGTTCTTGATTAATGTTTCAACTTTTTTCCCCACATCAGTATACACTCCATTCACAATAATGACAAAGCAAAAAACAGTACAAATAAGTACATTGCATAAGTATCCATACCCTTAACTCGGTTAATTACCTTCACCTTTACAGTCTTTTTGGGTATAACAGCATCTGTCAATCATCTGCCACTCTTCTCCTCAGCTCTTCACCCCTCAAGCTCTGTCAGGTTGAATGGAGGCAGATGCACATTTTCAGGTTTCTTTAGAAATATTTGATTGGGTTCAATCCCAGGCTGTCTATAAGCCACTCTTGCTGTGCGTTTAGGGTCACTGTCCTGTTGGAAGATGAACCTTCTGGCCAGTCTGAGCTTCTGAATGCTCTGGACTGGGTTTTTAAGGCTATCCCATACACTTTGGCCTCAATATATCTCAATACTTAGCTTTTTTCTACTCTGACGTGTCCCTCGGCACAGTCTGCAGGTGATGAACTGAGCTGGTTTCCTTCAAACATGATGCTTAGAATTGAGGTTAATCAGACAAAAGAATGTTTCTCACAGTCTGAGGGTCCTTTGGGTGCTTTTTTTTGCAAATTCCAAGTGTATTTTCAGGTGTCTTCTATGAGATTAGGACTGAGTCTGGCCCTAAAGCCCAAATCGGTGGAGTCTTGCAGTAATGTTTATCCTTCTTTAGGTTTCTCTCATCTGCATATATGATCATGGAGCTCAACTTGACCATCAGGTTCTTGGTCACCAGTCTAACCTAAGCCCTTCTCAATCAATTGCTCAATTTAACCAGAAGGCAAAGGGAGAGTCCAAATATCTTCCACGATAGATAATAAAGGCTACATGCTTCTGTGAACCTTCAATGCAGTAGAATTTTTTCTGAACTCTTCCCCAGATGTTTGGCTTGTTGCAATCCTGTTTGTGAGCTCTACAGGTTTTTAGCCTCAGGGCTTGTTTTTTTCCTCTTACATGCATTTTCAGATGTAAGCTGTAAGATGTGTGTGCTCCATTCGTACAATAATGCGATCTCATTTCTAAATGACAGCAAATAATTTCTGTGCATTTCTCAGCGTTCAGATCATGCTGCCTTCAAGGGTCATTGGGACAAGGGACAATAACAAAACACTGTAGGTTTCTCCCTTCTCTATTAGATCACCAATCAACAAATCTCAAATCACTTTTCTCTTCTCCCTTATTGGTTCTGCTATTTCTCAAGTGATTTGTAGGCTCGGGTATACAATCACTTTCTGCGTTCTGTTCATACAAATTGGTTTTTGGCCTCAACAGCCTTCCATACTGTACCACCTACTTGACTTGCATTGCCTCAACATTTACCTCGTGGTTTAACCGTCGGTGCGTTCTCAACATATTGCCTGCATGCAGACAGTGTGCGGATGGCCGAAGTATACTTTGACCTCAACAACGCTAATCTGTGCTACCTACTATTAGTCACATAATAGGAGAGGTTCCTCCCTGAAACCTTAAAATGTTGATAGGTAGTTTTTCTCTTTTTTTTTGCAATTAATTTAATTATAAGATAATTACGATCTCAATTCACATGCATAAAAATAGTGATTCACATTTTAGCAAGAACTGTGCAGCACCAGTGAGTGCCTTACTAAATCACGCCCATACAACTGAATCTGCCACAAGTTAACTTCACTTGAAGTGAAGTTACATCTATAAGCAGCAGCAACATTAATGCTCCTGAGCCTGATAAAGGTATGAATACTTATGCAGTGGAATCAATTAAGTTATTTTTAATAGATACTGTATACATACATGTTAAAACCCTGCTTTGGTGTATGGATTGTAGATTGATGGAAAAGCATTTAAAGCAGTAGGGCAGCATAACATAAGGCAGCAACACAGAACTTCTCAAGTCACCCTGTATGTATGTGTATGCGTGTGTCTTCTGAAAACATTTTTTAACAAACAAGCAAAAGACAGAATGTGTAGAATTTTGTTAATGACAGGAATTTCTGTCATTCTGATTCTGCGTGGGCCTGCACATTATTCACATGTCCAACGCAAACCCACCAGGGCAAGGAAAGCCCTCATGTTCTCGACATACTCTAATCAACACATTGTCTTGCTATCGTGCTTTGAGGAAGTCCAATATCCATCCGTTAAACCCGACTGACTGAGATACAAAGAGCATGGGACGCAAAGTCACAAGCCAAGGCAGGTCAAGTCTGGTTACCAGCGAAGACGCTGAAAACACTCTCCTCTGTGCCTTATCTCAGGCTGCTGGGTCGTGTCTAGTCCAGCTCAAATAAACCGGCAGAAACTATCAAAATAAAGGAAGTGACCTCCTGACCTGGCGAGCCTGCAAAAGGGTGATATTGTTTTTATTAGGGCAGTCTATGTGACACCTCCCTTCATTTGTCAGTGTTCGGTATCGTCTATGAGAACGACGGGTCTGATAAGGTTTTCAGAGCCATCCCATTAATCAACAGCATGGCTCTGGAGAGGAAAGGGGACGACAATGGAAAAAGTCGTCAGCGTGAATGACAGGGAAGTGCTGGGAGCCTTAGTCGCCGTGAGGGAAGGATACAAGTGTAGATCAGCCTTCTAAAGCTGGTAACAATAGGTACTGAGGTACCGTACGAGTTACATCATTTCTTCTGGCTTTTTGAGCGTACTCAAAAATGTGCACAGTCACACAAAGTCAATAAAAAACATGCCAGTGATGTCCACAATAACATATATTTTAAGTAGTATATGAATGATATACAGTTTTACACTTTATTGAACTTCAAATACACTTAAATCATGTTAATGCATGTTAGCCAGTGGCACCAGGTTTTGTCGTCTTATTATGTGGATGCTAACTTTTCCGCTAACTTTTCCACTAACTGTGCGCGGTTGCAGAAGCAGACGTGAGAACCGGGTCTGCTGGTCTGGTTCGAATTCGCTGGCCACTCCTGGAGCGGGACCGCCTCAGCTTTCTGCAGATCTTCTGGAGCTTCCTCTACCGGGATCCACCGCGTTTTTGTTTCTTCAAAGTCCCACTTAATAAATGAAATAAATAAATAATTAGTTTTTTACTAGAAGAACTATTCACGAATGATAAGATGATAAATATTAATACATTTAGAATTTTACTTTATTGACACTCTCAAGCAAAAAATAAAAACAAAACAAAAAATCTTAAATACATTTAGTGAAGAATTTAAGAAATAAATGAAATTCCTTTAATATTTAATTGAACCAATAATTTAGCAAATTTAATGAAATATCTCTTTAATATATAAAAATGCATTAATAAAATGTATAATAAATAATTAATGATCAAAAAATGTAAATCAAACAAAAAGGATCCAAAAAAAAAACACATTTAATAAAAAACCCTAAGTAAAATAAAAATTATTTAATAAACTAAAAGAAGAATTTAAGAAACAATTCATTTCAGATAAATACATTTTATTAATTGACATGCAATTTAACAAATAATTCAATAAATTTAGTGAATGTTCCTTTAAGAAATAAAAATAAATCACATGAAAAAAATGCATTTAATAAATAATTCAGGATGATTTACTCTTGGGTTACGTAGAACCAAGAATCTAACGCAGGATCGGAACGACATGAGCTCGTGTATGATTCGGAGGGAGTAATGTTTTATTTCGGGCTAAACTACTCCTTTAAGTCTCATATCGGAGGAATGTTTAGTTACTCATACGCAGACACAAACAACCCCTCCTCAAAGAACAGAAAAGCCCTCGGCCTGTCCACTGTTCTCCACACATCGGGCAGGCGACAGACCCTCTCCTAAAATAGCAGAGTGAGGGCCAAATCTCCTCTAGACTGAACAAGCATTTTGTACCACTTCCGATGCAGAAAGGTCCTGCCCTGTTCCTTTATTATAGATCTTTAACAGCAAAACAATCAAGCAACAACATGAACTTCTGGAACACCAAGCCCAGCTTTCTCTTTCACAACTGCTTACAGTAAGTGACACAATGGAATGGAATTGCAGGAATCTCCCATTTTTTTTGGATATAATAGTTCGGGTCATAATTGTACCCAAAAAAAATTTCTGAATTTAGATACTTTTTTAGATCCATTTTATTTAGACTCTCACAGATAGTTACGAGTCCTACTTACGAGTTCCATCACAATTCTGCCTGTAAGTGATGCTAACAGAAATTGAACAATTTGCCTGCAGTAACCGCTATCAGAAATCACACATTCATCACCGGAGGATTGCTCTTGACATCAGATGTCTGAACGCTGAACTGAGGCGGTTCACATGCTTAGCTTTTTCCTGTTTAGTGAATAAAACAAAGTTCAATTGTTTTCGTCCAGGGCGATTTGCCTTTGTCTTAGATTAAATGACATCCTCAATCACTTGGCATTCTCAAAAGCCATTTAGAGAGCCAAGAAACGACTGGAACTGCTGCACAACAACATTTCAGCAAAACTGTGACATGTAAAGTTAATATCGAGATGCTATACTCTATGATTAGATTACATATACAATTTGATTACATATACAAAGTGTCAGTAAGTGTCCAAGAAGTATGTAGAATAGATATTTTGATAAATCCATTTGAAAAACTGTCAAGAAACTCATATTTATTTGACACAAATGTGATTTGTCTTTAAAACTCTACTACCATCTACCCTCCTAAAGCAGTACTGCAAGACCCCAGTTATTACATATTTTATTTATAAGTGTATTATTTGTTTAATATTAGAATTATACAAGAATTATACTATATTTAAAATATATACATTAAAAATATATGTATAAAATATATATATATATATATATATATATATATATATATATATATATATATATATATATATATATATATATATATATATATATATATATATATATGGGCTATACAATGTGCAAAGACAAGAAATAGTGTTCCAACCTCTAACTCCGAGCCAATAGAGGACGAATCGGTCGAAGTACCAGAGGAACAATGTTCATCGACCCGCACCACCCTGACGGTCCTCTTTAGAGGAAGATTCTCAGATGAGCCGTCCCGTGAGATGGTGACCTCCTTAAGACAAACCTAGAAGAGACACCAGTCAAATAAAACCACGATGATCAATCGCCTTATGGGCTGTTCAACACACCACGAGACGTTAAAACTCAAAACAAGAGCAAACCTTCCTGATTGGCTGTATGTTGACATCCATGTAGAGTCCCATGTCAGACCCTTTGGGAGAAATGCCTCTCGCTGAGAGGTGTTTCTTCCTGCAGCATTCAACATTATTGTTGCGCAGCTGACCTGTGACAGAAGAGTCACCTAGCAAAGACTCAGTATCCGAGTCCAGAGACCGGACAGAAGGACGTTTATGGCTGGCTCTGTAACAGATGAGGACCACAATCTGAAAAACATACAGTTAAAGAGGTGACTGAGAACGCTGGTACGTTCAACGAAGTCTTTCCAGACACGCTGGATCTGTGTCAAAGGATACAAAAAGATCCAGAACGGCACCGCTGATAGCAGAAAGTATCCACGGCATTGCTTTGACGACCGTTCTTAGCTGTGTGTCGTAGAGAAGGATGGCAGACGCGTACAGAGATCCAGCTGCAGAAGAAAGAACTCTAGAGGACACCTGCACTGCAGAATTCTGCTCTCCTCTATTCTAGAGAAAGGAAAGACAGAGTTAGACCGCTTATACAAAGTGCATATAGGGTAGTGTGGGATTGCTCTTTTATTTAATGTTCTGTTGACAATTTTAAGCAATCCAGATGTAGATTAATTTATTTTAACGTCACAAAAGCTTTGCATCACTTTCTCACCAGTGGGTCCTCTAAAGTGAATGGGTGCCTTCAAAATGAGGGTCCAAACAGCAAGTAATCCACACCACTCCAGTTCCTCGCCCAAGCTGCACGTCAAATTAAAAATGTCTTGGGTCACGCAGGTTTTCTCCTCACAAGCTGTTAACTGATGGACTGGAGTTGTGCGGATTATTAGGATATTTTTAATCAGCTGTTTGGACTCGCTTTCTGACGGCACCCATTCATTACAGAAGATCCATTCGGTGACACAATGCCATTGACATCCATTTTAAACAATACGAAATCCAAATTTGTTCTGATGAAGAATCAAACGCCTCTGATGCTTAGGAAAGATATTCATCAAATTGACTAAAACCAAACAAAAGGGCAGACGTGATAATGGGATTGAAAGAAGAGCTCAAAATAATTATTTAGATTGCAAAAGCGTTCACCAATGCTACGCACTGCTTTCGGGATGAAGGGAAACTTTGCGGTCCAGCTGATTGCAAAGGACAGAAGCCCCAACACGTAACCGAGGTTCTCGGTATGGTCCTGTTCCCAAAAGACACATGCAAAAAAAACGGACGGGTCTGTTCTAAGCAAGCGTGACTTTGCATGTGGTGCAAGTTTACATATAGCATCAGATATGGTGATATATAACTCTTTTGAGAATGACTTTACTTACATTGAGGAATATGCCAAGTGGTCTCCTCGTGGTCGGACATACCGTTAGTGAACTCGAATGGACTGGTAAACCCATGTAAACGCTGCCACCCATTACAAAAAGCAGAGATACAACTAGAAAATTCTGCCTCCTTCTTCTGGACACCATTCTCATTTTCTTTCCTTGAGAACATGATTAACAAATCGCTTATTGTGATAGAAAGCACAATTATACCAACGAGTGATTAAGACAGAGCTATATAGCTATACACATATACAAACGCTTACCCATTTTAGACTTATACCATAAATAAATGGAGAATGATACAGACAAGAAATGGATGACATCCAAAACTGCCATATATGAAGCCATAGAAATCTGCAACAGATGGAAATAACATGCGGCTTTCATTTAAAGCTTGTTTATTACGAAACGCCCCATGTTAGGCTGTCTGCGAAACAGCATACTTGCTCACTGCCCAGTACTCAGTGCATACTACTTACTACTTTTTAAAGAATAGTGAATTATTATGATAAACGTTGTGGATTATAATGGGTTATATAGTTCAATTTAACTATTGGAAATACAGAGCTTAACAGAAATCGTTGCAAAGCAGGACATTAGGTTTCTACAATATATTTGGTAACACCTTATCAGTGTTCAGAAATGTATAAACCAAGCGTTACCGTAAAATATTGGTCTAACGTGTGCAGCTGATGCATCATAAATAAACAAAGCAGGAACACGCTGTTGAACGCTACGCTTCACTTCCGGTAGGTGTCGCTGTCAGTCGATAGGCATTGACAAAAAAGTTGGCGAGGTAGTAATAGAAAAGGATAAGTTTTAACCGCTTTCTCACCTGAAAATCAAACTGTTTGGAAAGCGAAGCGCCTGCCGCGCCGCACAGGTTCCCCACGAAACAGTACAGAGCGTTGAACGCTTCGTCGCCAAAACTCTTGCGTCGCGTTTTGCATCTGTGATAGAGAAGACTGAAAGCGAGCGACAGAAGATGAGTTCATCCATTTACGCGCCTCGGCTATTTTTTAATTACAGGACGGCACTCACAGCGAACTGGAAAACAGTAGCATCAAAGCAGACAAGACGTAAAAAGCAGCCGAGATGCAAATATGGCCTTCATGTGTCGAAAAACAACCTTTAACCGACTCCGGACTCCATCGCCGGACAATGTCTGAAACTGTAATGTTACCCATATGTTTGGTTTATGCTGTCACCCGCTGAGGGAGATGTATTTCTAACTTCTACCATTAGCTTGCCAGCTGCAGGGATGGTAGTGAACCACCTGTCAATCACCTGTATCTTTTAGGTAACGCCCACGTGCGTAGCTCATGCATATTAATACGCTCTGTGATTTCCGTCCACCTGATTGGCTGTAAGGCTGCGGTTAGAAAGAGTCTCGCGAAGTGACGAATCGACGTTAAAACAGAGGTTCAGAAATGTGTAATATTACCTTTTATCATATATGTGTGTGCGCAAAATGCACATAATTAGACATTTTATCACCGAAAATGAAGTACGTGTGGCTAAAAGTAGTAAGAAACTTGCACGATTTAATGACAAATCTACGCATCAAAATATACACGTTCTATCTTATAGATTTACATAAATATTTCCCTTAAAAATGTAACGTTTGTCTATTACTACCATACAATTTCATGCTCTCTCAAAAACACAGTACTAATCATAAGGCTTTAGAGAGAGAAAGAGAGAATTTAGAGAGAATTGCACTGAAAAACTCTTCATATATGATCATTGTCAGCTTTGTTAGTCAACCACGTATTCAATAAATCAAATCAATAATTTTAGTAAATAACAAAAGTGCTTTTAAGGACATCATGATGAGATCTTTATTTATTAGCGTTTGTCTGTGTCCATTACTTTCTTCATCCAGTACACTGATTAAACACAGAGTGATCGTTTATTATTATGAGTGATGACATTTCATACAAAGGGGAATGTCCAGCAGCACTTTTTAATCCCATCCAGGTATAAGACATGGTGAAATTAAAGTCTTTGCATTAAAGAGTATCCGATCAAAAAAAAAAAAATCTTAGTATAGGGATTATTATGCATCCAGATGTTTATTGAGTCTTCTCACTTTCTCCTTCTTGTTCCGGTTGCCATGTTTTTTCCAGGGTTTACCAGTCTGTTCTGTGTTTGCACTTCCAGGTCCAACAGGACCGCTTCCGGGCTTATAACCCATCACCATCTGCACACCCTTGGTCAGCGCCTGCACGTTTTCCTATGAAACACGACAGATTATGAGTGCTGCGAGGGATTCAACTTCAAAGTGAAATGAACTGTTTCAATAGCCATGCGATAAGTCACAAAATAAACCCGTTGAAGAGTTAAATCTCACCTGATGAAAGAAATGTTTATCCACTGTGTTCTCTATGCGTTTGACTTTCGATGGTTTGCCGGCGTCGCTGCTGATCTGTCCGACTCCTCCGCTCGGTCTGGTAAACCTGGCATGCTGAGGCTGAAAGTCTTTAGGGTTGATGTGGGGTGGAGAGTGGCAGTAAAGCAGTTTACCCTGCAGAAAATCAGGAGGGAAGAGGTGAGCGTCTCCTATTCTGCATGTTCACGACTACAATACAGAGCTAGTAGTGACAAACGAAAGGCGCTTACATTCACATAGTCTTTCAAGACGTAACGGGCTGATCTTGATTGGTCTGGCTGGCCGTGTGCCGTCATGAAACCTCTCATATCTGCATTACAATACGTTTTTATTGGTAAAGTGTGATGCCAAATGCATTAATGTGTACATGGTGTGAATGAAACTGACATCCATATGCCATGAGCAGCTCCTCGTGGGTGGGGGGGCGATCGGGGGCCTCGTCCTCTCTTGGTCTGATGATGTTGATCCCGTAGGTCCCCTCCAGCACAGATCGAGGGATAGTCTGACATACGTATTTAGGTTAAGGGGAACCATATTTCACAGTATTGTTTTTACTCTACATTTGACCAAATAAAAGCAGTCTTGGCAAGGATAAGAGACAACAAAAAAAAACGCAATTATCATGATGGTTGCTGTTTAAAAAGGTTATCAAAGAGACGGCTGGAACATGATCTCTCATCTGATCGATGGGTAGGATCCCGCTGCAAATCATCTCAGCTTTGGTGGACACAAAAGAAGGCATGACCAGTCCGGGACAATCACACAGGCAGAGACCAGGATCAACGAACAGAGTCTGAAACATGTGGACACAGCAAACAGTTCATAAAAGCCCAATAATGAACAGATTTCCCAATTGCTAACTCAATCAGGGAGTCTGATAGTTGATGGGTATACAGATAAATAATGTCATTTGTCCCCAATAGTGATGCAGAGGCAAAAACGTGAAAAATGTCAAGACTCAATCGTTTATTAATTAGGAAGCACCTGAAAATGCTTTGTGTGTCCAGGTGTTGCTGAAACGGAGACTTTCTTATTTCTCAGGATGGTGTTGATGGTAGAGCTTTTTCCAACATTAGGATATCCCACCTTTAAGAGAATTTAGAGTTGAAATAGGAATATGAAGTTACAATGTTTGCTACAACGCAGAGATGTAACTCGGGCTCACCAGTCCGACTGTGATTTGTCCATCTTTGCATGTCGGCCCAGAGTGCACACCCTTAAACATTTCCAGCAGCTCATTTTTGCGTAACAAACGGCTGGAGTTGTAGAAAGATGAAACGGCTGTGGATTCCGGTTTCTCCTCAGAGTGATCTTCATCTCCGGATTCCTCAGAGCACGTCTGCCATTCTGTCTCATCGACAAAGACTCTTCCTTCCTCTTCATCTTCCTCTTCATTAGGATTAGGATCCTCATGAAGATCTGTGACATTTTTGGAGGCTGCTTCCTGTTCTGTATCGCTCTGATCCTCTTGGTCCATCGGCTCTTCTCCCTTAACCCCCAAACACGAGTAATGAAAGCATATTTAATTATCTGAAAACTGCAAAGCTCAAATTCAATCTTACTAACAGCTAAAAAGCCCTTTAGTGTATAACTGCAGACCAGCTCCGTATATTACCTTCTCCTCGGCCTCAAGTCGCTGTGCCTCAGCCAAAGCAGACCAGAACGCCGCTCGGATGCCCTCTTTCTGGAAGTATCGGGCCCAAGCTCGCCGTTGTTCTCTAGTGAGGAGGTCGGCTTTGTTCAGCAGAAGCATGTTCACTTTATGAACCGAGACCTCTTTTACATATTTTTCCTGACAGAGACAAAATTGAAAGCTTGATTATAAAAGAAAAGTGTTATTGTTTTCATGTGATGTTTCGGTTGCTTACGAGATCTGGACAGCGGAAGAGAAGCGGGTTTCTGGCATCGACGATTTGAACCACAACATCACTGGAGATGAAGAAAAAAAAAAAAAAAAAGTCCTCTAAGAAACCATCACTGGAGAACACAAATGAAACATCAATTCTACTAAAAAGGCAAGCAAGAGCTCACCTCCTCTCGATAACTCTCCAAAGCTGCCTCCAGAAATCAAGATTCCTCTCAAAAGGGGTAAGAATCAACTTCTGTTCCTCTTCCAACCTATTACAGAAATTGCATTTGCTCACAAACACTATCCCCTTAGAGAACAAGATTTGTGTAAGGACTAAATTGATCAAACATTCACCGAGCCAGTTCTCTTCTCCATATAAGGAAACTGTCCCTCTCGTTTTGCTGCAGAACCTCGGGGCTTGTGCTCTCGTCCCAGAGAGGCCTGTGGTGAAAATGATGAATTTATTAGTTTTTGCATAATTGTGTATCTACAACAGATTATTTAACTCATTTAACTTTCATACATGTTTATATGAAACACATTGGACTGCGCTTTAACATACCTCCGGGGAATTCGTAAGAACTGTTTGTTTTCCTCATGGAGCTTCTTTAATCGTGTGGACTCCTCAGCAGAAAGCAAGCCAGCCCTCGCTTCAGCTGGGACAAATTTTATGTTCAGCTTCTCTGCAAAAACATTAATAACACATTTATTATTCCTAGCAATGTTATTTTAAAGTTATTTACATACGATTAACTTTTTTCATAAATAGTTTTAATAAAACTTTTACTTACTTTTTTGTTATGTGCTGTCATTTTATGTTTAGCTTATTATTATTTTGTTCCTAGCAATGTCATTTTATGTTATTAATGTAATATTACATTTTGCATAAATTATTTTAATTCATTATTTTGATATTTTCATTTTTCGTTTGAATTCTTTGATAGCGTTTTGTCAATTTAATAGTCTTTTTATATTGGTTTTAGGTTTATTTTATTTCAGTTTTAGTTTTTATTTATTTCAAGTAATCTCCACCTTATTTCAGTTAGTTGCAACATTTATCATTATGGTTTAATTAGGTTCAAACAATATGATTCTAGTATTTATTATATAATGTATGTTATTTAACTTTAAATAAATTATTTCAATTAATAAAAACAAAATGTTTAGTTAAAATAAACCAGTTTCCTAAATATAATCGTACAAATTAACCAGAGATATAGTCAACACCTGCCTGCAACAAATTCAGTTCCAGCAAGTTCAGCTGTGGCCAGAAAGTCATCCATAGAGCTCTGCTCCGTGACAGACTGTAGGTTGAGTCGACCCCAATCATATCCATCGTTCAGTTCACTGGTGTGAAGCTAAAAGACACAAAACAAGCCGTATACAGCAGATTCACATCACCTCAACTGCTTGCCTTGCATAAAGAAAAAGATATAATTTCAAGATAATTTGTAGTCTGCATTTTTAGGTTTACTGATATTGTTTGTTGATGCTATGCACTGAAAAAAAAATTGTATGTGTGTGTGTGTGTGTATGTATGTATGTATGTATGTATGTGTGTATATATATATATATATATATATATATATATATATATATATATGTGTGTGTGTGTGTGTATACACACACACACATTTTAAATTATCCATAAATGTTTGTTGCTGCAGTTGGTTCTATGTTTTTCCCCTAATAAGAGGATGTGAGGAAATATTAAGATTTCTGATCTTATTTTATAAATGCTCAATATTGCGTCTACGATGTTCTGTAAGTTACATGTGAAGGTAAAGGTAAAGTAAAAAACTTCAGGATCTGACTGTCACAGTTTCTTACCCATGTGTCATTTCTTCTGTATCCACGGCCTGCGTTTAGTCTCTCCTTTAATAAAGCTCTCCCCAACCCTGAACCTTCTCCACGAGTCTTCTTCTTTCCCATCTTATATACTTTTACACGGTAAAATAGTCATTAAAATGTGTCAGCGATCTGTTCGTGGACATCCGAGTGGACACAACTTCACGCGTGTGAGATGTTTGTTATGGCAGAGGAAGGAAGTCACACGGAGTGGTCTATGAGAGGAACCTTTGCTTCAGGGCCTTAATCCGTTTAGATGCCGAACATAATGTTATTTTGATTCTGGTTCGTTCATTTTAGTAGAGTGCTTGTGTTTACAGTTTAAATGTTGGTGGAACTGTCTGAGAAAAAGGTTAAAAGTCGAATCTTCTCTAAACCTTTGGTTTGTCCCAAGTGTCTCACTAAAAATGTCCGCGGAAAACCAATGCACATAAAAAGAAGGTTCCGGATGTAGAACCGTCAGTAGCCACTGAACAAACCCCGACTGAACCTTCCCTTGCGCTTTTGATGAACCACCAGCAGAGAGCAGCACATAACAAGCCAAACCTTTCCAATGCCAAAACCATGCCTCTCTAGTAGCCGAGGGACAATTATAATACATAATGGATTATTATAATAGAAATATTTAATTATTCGTTATTAATACAACATTTTATTGCATTAATAAATATGAACATATTTATTACTATTATTATATTACATAATTGTTATTGTATATATATATATATAAAATTTTGAATATATTATCAGTTGCATGCATGCTTAAAAATCTGTATTTAATGAACTATTATACAACACTGTTATTTATTATTAACAGTTATTAATTATATAATTAATAATAATTATGGTACATTAAATAATTTTTATATAACATATCACTATAAAAATGCTACTACTAATAATACAATATATTAGAGGTTGCAAGTATATATAATAGGTTTAGGTTAAAATGAAAATGAAACAACCATACAAGATCATTCATTTATATTACATAGTTATTATTTTTAAATGAATTTAATTTTAAATTAATTGTTTATTATTAACAATACAATTATTATTATTATTATTATTATTGTTGTTGTTGTTGTTATTATTTAAAAAGGCTATGCGCTAATTTTGAAATCAGTAAATGTTATATTTGCTTTGAAAAACATTTCATTGGCCCCAAACTTGTCAAAACGACATGATGCCTTTACTCGTAGACATGCGCATCAGTCCGTGCGTAAATGAAAACCAAAAGGCCGATATGAAACACATAAACCAAAGAACTAAATATGCTTAATAAATATACAAATGGAAACATAAGCGACAGCTGAGTGCGAAATCCCGGCGAGTTTGAAGCCCGTGTTTTGGTACGGCCCCGGCTCTGTCGACCCCTCCGCGCGGCTGGGTTGGTTTACTCCGGTATATAAGTCGCCGTTTCACGCTTGTACTGTACAGTGTGTTTTCTAGCGATGCTGCGATCCTAGCGTCCGGCGAGATACTCCTCCGCTCACAGCTCCGTGAAGTGCTCTGCAACTCCAACTACAAACATGTCTTAAAGCAAGCCGGTAGATGACTAGAGCCTGTTTCGCGGTAGAATTTAGCCGTCGTAGAATCGCTAGAGCAGACTTCGCAGCTTCGCTTTCCTCAACGCGAGCATTATGTTGCCTTGGAAGAAGAACAAGTTCGAGCTGATCGAGGAAGACAAGCAGCAGTCCAAGCAGAAGGGCTATGCCGTGAGCCTCAACTACTCCGCGCTCACTTCCTTCGCCAAATCCTGTCCAGAAAGCGCGCTCAACAGAGTCGGGAGCATGTTCAAATCCAAGAGGAAAAAGGTGAAGATCACCAGCGAGGACCCTACGTACACCGTCTTGTACCTGGGCAACGCCACCACCATCCAGTCCAAGGGGGATGGATGCACAGACGTGGCCGTCAGCAAGATCTGGGGCAAGAGCGAGATGGGCAAGAACGGCACCAAGATGAAGCTGACCATCAGCTCGCAGGGCATCCGCATGGTCCACGTCGACGAGAAGACGAAGAGACCGGGACACCTGTATTTACTGCACAGGATCACCTACTGCGTCGCAGACCCGCGGCTCCCCAAGATCTTCGCCTGGATCTACCGGCACGAGATGAAGCACAAGGCGGTGATGCTGCGCTGCCACGCCGTGCTGGTGTCCAAGCCGGAGAAGGCGAAGGCCATGGCGCTGCTTCTCTACCAGACCTCCGCGACGGCGCTGGCTGAGTTTAAAAGGCTCAAAAGGCGGGACGACGCCAGGCACCAGCAGCAGCAGCTGATCGGGGAGCAGACGATCCCCCTGGTGCCCCTGAGGAAGCTGCTCAACGGACAGTGCTACTACAAGCCCCCGGTGGAGCGCAGCCGGAGCGCGCCCAAGCTGGGCTCCATCACGGAGGACCTGATCGGGGAGGAGGAGGAGGAGAAAGCCATGCACTTCGAGTGCGAGGATATTCTGGACACCGTCAGCGACTGCGTGTCCAACGGCAAGCAAGAACTATGCCAGATTATCAACGACCTGGGCTCCATGAGCATAGGGAACGACGTGCAGACGCTTAAAGCCGATTTGAGGGTGACTCGCCTGCTGTCTGGGGAGAGCACGGGCAGCGAGTCCTCCATAGACGGCAACCAAGAGACCCTTTCTCTCGCCAATGGCGCCGTGGATGGGAAAATGCAAGAAGTCGGCTGACCTTTCTTGAAGAGCGCTCGGGTGCACGGATGTGCCATTTCATCCACTTCGACTTGAAAGCGCGACGTTAGGATGTTTATAGCGAGCTGCCTACCTAGACAGCGAGTTTGGGCCAGAATCGCTGCTCTCTGTGACTACTACAATTGACTTCCGCCTTAAGTGAACCCAAAGCGGTGCCAAAGTTACAACCTGCACTTCTTCATCTAATTAATTATTATATATTAAAAAAAACATATTGTGATAATCTCCTGAATGGATGAAAATACGAATGTAATGAGTTCAGCTCATTGAGAGTGCCCACAGAATGCCGTCTAGGTAGGCAGCTAGTGTTTGAGAGATGTTTGAGGACTTAACAGACACTCGCACGATAATCCCTCATTAGGGGTCTGGATGCTCTGCGCAATAAGACGCTTACAGTCTCTGCTTAACCTCTCTGCGGTGTAAGAGGTTTTAGGAACGATCTTGTTTACCTAATAAGTTTCCCGCGAGGAAATATCTTTTCTGTTTCACCTTTTTCTTCTTTTTTGTTGGTTGAGGAAAAGCAACAGTCCCGAAACGTGTAACTCCGAGATCTTTCTTTCTGTCTTTCGAAAGAAGCGGTGTCTAAACTAACCGAACAATGAGTTGCAGAACCCCCCCCCCTCTTTTTTTATTTTATTTTTATTTTATTTTGCACTGTGGTAAAATTCGGACAAGTATTACGTTATTATTATTTATGTGCGTAATATTGTTTTGCTACATTATGTTCTTGCAGACATAAATGCGTTATCTTTGCTGTGCAAAAGAGACCATTTTCCTGATGTACAGAGATGTATATATTAAATACACGACATGTAAAACAAAATGCATTATTTTTTAAACAATGTGGTTTGTTTCTGTGAACACCAATAAAATCGTAAAAACGCATTGATTTCGAACACTACATACTACTCTGGCTAGCTAAAGCCAAGTAGACTTGTTTTTGACTCATGGTCATCTTGACCCAGAGAGGGTTTTCCGGTTTGCCCTTTTTTGGGGGGTTAGTTCCCACCTTGTTAAACATGTAATAGTCTTTTTGTCAGCTTGCTGCCTTAGCACCGGTTTCATTTGTTTCTGGAACCGACTGGGCCACGGTCCTCGCGGATATGAGCTCACGCGCCACACTTTTTGGCAAATTTGTTCACTCGAAAAACAGCGAGGCCTACAAAAACAAGTCCGTTCCAAAAAAGGCATTTCAAACCCGCGCTGATTGAAATAAACCGACTGATTCCGTCGATATGGTTATGACGAACCACAACGAAACATTTCAAAATTCGATTTTTCAAAATTCGGTTCCACGACCTGAACTTCCGAGCGGGCCTTGGCTTTACCTGCCGTCTCATTCACCTGTCTCGCTCCCGAGCGTGCTCTCGGACGCATAAAGGCCCCGTGTTACGCTCCCCTTGGAATCTCACGACAGCTGGCACGTTTTCCGTCGCCACTCGAGGGGGATCCGCGCGCTCCCTGCGGTGACGGCGTTAATAATAACGGAGCTGTCGCTTCCTGCGGCGTAAACCGGCAGCTCTTTATTACCCTGCGTGTTCCGTGGCCCCCTTTCAGATCTGGAATTGTAAACAAGTGAGCGATGGTGGAAGAGAGAGGCGCGAGCAGAATCTATAAATAGTTTGACAATATGCTAAACTCGTTATTAGGTCAATGAACTGTGGCTGAGTAAAATTCGTGCTTGAGCAGTGGAGAAATAAACCCGCTTTCTTATCAGACGTGGTGATAAAGCGTTCAGATCTGAAGGCTTTGCCAGCAGACGAAGCGTCAAAGCATCATCTTTTACTCTCAGTTTCCCACTTCCGTGGGGATCGCCGTCAAAAGCTTTCATGTGCATATGTAACGCGGCGTAGCGCACAACAATAAACGGGTATGCTAACGTCAGCCTGTGATGTGACAACTGGCCACGCGGTTAGAAAACCTATTACACTGTTACTTATCTACTAAAACGCGTTTAGGCTTCCATGCTGCTGCGCTTCCGTTATGGAGCTTGTTAAACGCGCGTAATTTCCAAAGCGCGCGTTCGAGCGCATTAACAGACACCCCGGCGTACTTAACGAACGATGCAGGTCACGGACACATTCACGATTCACGAGCTTGATTCAAAAAACGAGCGAGGATCGTTTGGAAGTGTCCGACGCGCGCGCAACGCTTTTTGGTGTAGCTGACGATAAATTCAGCGCGGAAAGTTTCGCGTTCAAAGCCGAAGTCCCGTTTTTCGTTTACGCGAGATCCACCTCGAAGCGAACTTTGTCTGCTGTGCTCTGATAGGAAAAGCGGCGAATCGACCGAATGGCTCGCGCGTGGAATTAAACGAAAGAAAGCGCGCGAGCGCAGCGCAGCATCACGGCGTCGATTAACTAAAGAAAGGGCGAAAGCGTCTTGATAACGCCAGGGAATCCTGCAGGATGGTGCTTTTTAATAAGTGCTTTTTTTGTGGCCTTGCATCACTGTGGTCTTTCTGCTGAGACGGGCTTTGGCGTGGCCACTGAAAGCAATATGAATGTAAATAATGCATGCTGTTGTTTAGAGCCATGCTGTTGCACAGGTTAGTCTCCTGTTACACCTGTCTAAGAAATGAACGACTCACCCGCAGTCTCACACACACACACACACACACACACACACACACACACACACACACACACACACACACACACACAGGATTCCCTAACGTTATTCTGCGTAACATTTTGCATATTCGCAAGCCCTAAATATGCAGCGTCTCCACAGTAACCCATTCGTGCCAGCTGCTTGCATTACAGAATCACACGCAGGCATTTATTTAGCAAGCCATGCATGTAACCATTACCACCTGAAAGAAACAAGAACGTCTATAAAAATATAAAAAAGCATCAGGTTTGTGTCTGCACAGGGAAAGGTTTCCCGAAAACAAATAAACTATAAACAGAACTGCGTATTAAAATTTTTCTTTGCATACTATATTATGCATATATGTATAAAATATGATATGTATACTGTGTATATTTATTATATAAATACAAACACATGCATGTATATATTTAATACAAATGTTATGTTTATATATTACATGTTTATACTTCATTTACATGTAAATACTTTCAATATATATATATATAGTATTTATTTTAGTGCTATATATATATATATATATATATATATATATATATATATATATATATATATATATATAGATGGAAATATATGTTTATATATGAAAATTTGGTAAGAACCAACATATTTTCCACCCACAATCTTATTTGAAGAATAGACAGAGATTGTCTTCCATCTGTCAGAGGTTTATGTTCACGACCGAGGGCTCCTAACATCATTGTCATTTCGAAAACAAGGCGAGAGTGCAAACAATTGTTACGGCGATGCTCTTAGTGTGGGCGTCTTCAATATACACATACAGAGTCACAGAGTTTGTCTTTCACATCCTGTTCCTGTCATGCCCACCTTTTCATGAGTCAGTGGCATCTTCTCAGAGAGCTCATGAAGTTTTAGCACTATAGGGGCCTGCATAAGAAAGTGGCTCCTCTCTTAAATGTCTTCTACACAAATGGTTCCTCCAGAGAGCAATACACTTTAGCACAGCTATTTTAATCCTACTACTCGCAGGCAGGAAATGGAATAATAACAGGAAAACAGGACACTTAGATTGGGAGATTCCATGGATATGTGTCTCTCCGAGGGCTCATATTTTATTTGCACTCGGCCGGTGTGTGTCTTGTAGGACCGAAGACGGCACCTGCTTGGTCATGTGCAATCCAAAAAAAAGCACAAAAATCACGTGACCGTACACTGCAAAAAATAAACAGCATAGTTGACTTCGGCGTTTGAAATTTTTTTTAAACGACAAAAGGTTTTCAGGTTTTCGGACTATAAATTATGCAAAATTAAGCATACTTTAATTTTGATTTATTTTTTTGTGAATCACTGTTAAATCAAAGCATACTTGTTTATTATACATTGCTGGTTTTATTGTGCATAAAAATAAAATAAAGTCAAATAATAAAAAAATGATAAAATAAAAAAATATATAAAATTAAATTCAATCATTAGTATATAATTGATGCAAAATCAAATAAATAAAACTAAATAATACAATATAACAAATAATACAATAAAATACCAATACAACACAAAAATGTTCAGTCCTTTTTATTTATTGTTCTAAATAAATTATATGTATAAAATTTGCAGCATAACATACAAAATACATCTAAATATGTGAGTTGTTGGTAAAACACCTCACAAAACCATTACACGAAAGAAAATATCAGAATATGAAAAATACTTTTATTTCATGAATATGTTAATAATTTTATATAGATATAAATATAATTTATATATATATATATATATATATATATGTTTGTTTATGTTTATTTAATTGCATTATTGAAATTATTTGATATGTATTAAAATATATATTATTTTAATTATATTCATAACGTATTATATACCATAATTAGTCAATTTATTATTTAAAAAATGATAAAAATATATTAAAAAAATAAACAAATAAAAAATCATGTAAATACAATAAATACATACATGAACAAATAAAGATTCTAAACAGTTTATCATGCTGACTTCATTAATTAAAAGCTATAATAATAATTAAGTGTCAGAGGACAGAAGAGAGGCGCAAAGCCATGAGCAGCACAAGCACATAAAAATAGAGCATGTCCAGACAGCATCAACACCCAGTCAGTTTATTTTACTACATGTAATATTAGGACTTTATTTTTACCACTGTATATACTGAGAACACACAGACACACAAACATCAGGAGATAACCTGCTCAAGACCAAAACAAGAACACTGTGCCAAGCAGGGTCATTTTAAGTACTTGTTCAGAGCTTTTCACCCAAAGCAGATATACAAACAGTACCCTAACAGCAGAAACGCCAAGAAAAGCTTTCTAATACACAAACATTGTCTGTAACGTGAAGCTGGATAGTTTGAATTTAAAGGGATAGTTCACCCAATGAACATTCTGTCCTCATTCACGCACCTTTTCAAAACCCACACACAGATATTTTGAAGAATGGGCATCCAAAACCAATTCTGGTGCCCATTGACTTCCATAGCAGTTTTTGTCCATACTACAGAAGACCAACTCCTTTTGTCCAATCTCTAAACACAATTAGCAAAACATCCGTTTGCTGTAACCACACCATTTACACAATTCATGTTGTTTTCACACAAAACTCAGTCAGCTGACACGTTTCTAAAATGCTTACATTTTCTTTTTGCACAAGTTTACCCCAAAGTCATTTCCAAACCTAAAATATAGCATAAAGCGTCTAGCAGCAGCTCAAAAGAACTGAAAATATCTCAACATACAATATTGTAACAAGTTTTTTTAGGTAACAAATCACTGAAATATTTAGAAATAGTTTATTCCTGTCTCAGCTGATGGAACAGTCAGGTGTTAAAGCTCTTTTCATCGACAACATAGAGTTAAAAAGACATTTTTTTGAATTGGATCAAGAAAAGCGTGAAGGTAAGGCAGAATGTATGTTGTGCTGTGCAGTTTTTTATGTTTGTCTGGACGCATGTGGAACCTATGAAAGCGTATTTCTGCCATGGAATATAATGGGTAGAAGATAACTGACTGTGTTTCTTGTGAATTTGCAGTTTTTCACAACTCTGCAAGACATAAACCCCCAATTCCATAGATCATAGATGTCTGGATTGTGAGATAAAAAGGTTACGATTACTGTTTTGACTTTTTGTATGCGATGAAAGCAAGCTTGCATGTCCAACCTCCATCCACCAAAAAGCTCCTTCAATCAAGGTTCAAATGAAATATTTGCATGGAGGACCCAATCTTTCTATTGCTTAATGACTCATTCAGTTTTAGATACTGTAGTATCTTGCCAAGAATGAACGCATTCACAACACTGTAAAATGGGTTAGTTGAAGGTTAACTGAATTACAGTATAAACAAAAACATGACAAGTAATGTGTTCTTTGTAAAGTCATCAACTGTTAGAAGTTTGTCGGTCTATGCTCTACGATTGACAACATGTTTCTGTTTGATAGAAACCTAGCGCTAACGTTTTGACCGAATGACTCCATTTTGAATCGGGTTTGCTCTGTTTTGATAAAGTTGGTAAAAAGGTACTTTCAAATGGAGAGTATTTATTAAGTAAAATATGGTTTGGGCCATAAAATGGATTGTTCGTTTAACAGTTGTGTTGTGTTAAGATGTTGGTGTGTTAAGAGTTTAGAAAAAGCACTTTAAGGATTGATAAACGCTTTGTTAGCAATTGAAAAAAGCTGAAACTGGTTGCTGTTGGGGGAGCTCCGTCTCTCTGATGCTGGTTTACAGAAGTGCCAACCAGGTGAAAGTCTGCGGTGATGGAAACTCTGGTGGAAGCCTCTGCATTACCCATCAAAGACCAGTTTTAGGATTTTGGGGCTTTCCTGTGTGGTATAGTTTTGAGGGTTTTGCAACAAGATTCTAACAGGTAGCTCAGCAGCATATGGCTTGTGGTCTAAAGGTTCGACGTTCAAAACCATGAGAACGCCGCAGCAAAACTGAGGTTGAAGTTACAAGCCTTCCTACCGGTTCTTCATGTCCCTTTGACTTTAGCTGTGATTTATTGCTTACTTCAGCGCAGCTGCTCATCGATGTCAGTCATCAGAAGTAATGTTTCCCGAAACTCTTTCATTTACACTAACTCCCTTTTGTAGTTTCACAAGAATGTACAAATGAATTCAACTCATCTCTGGACCCATTTAAACGACCAAATCCCCACATCTAAGGCCTGTGATTTTTTTCTCTTCTCTCTTTCTTTATCTTTTTTGTGCATATGTATGTATATCCCAACAACTGTATAGCTCGCTATGTCAGGACGTTGCTGCCAAATAAAATAAAATATAAAAAAAATAAATAAATAAATAAATAAATAAAATTTAATTTAATTTAATTTAATTTAATTTAATTTAATTTAATTTAATTTAATTTAATTTAATTTAATTTAAATTTAATAAAATAAAAATTAAATTAAATTAAATTAAATTAAATTAAATAAATTAAATTAAATTAAATTAAAAACTGACTGTTATCGAGAGTAACTCTTTGCGAAACTGAGTGGGAAGTAATGTACACCCTTAAATTCTTTTGTACTGACTCCCTTTTCCAGTTCACAAAAATGTATGCCGATATGCAGGGAATGAAGTGAAACATACAATACATTAACAAAAAGGCAGCAACCCTGGGGGTTTAACTGAGTATTTTTATTGCTATTATTTTATTGTCTTCTTGAGGTACTTGAGTTGTATATACCACCTCAGCCTTATCAGTAGAAGTTCACTTGACATTAAAACTCTTTCTGCTGATCATTTTCTTTACTCAACTGATAAATGACTTTACTCACAATTAAGTGTTTACAGGTTTTACCCCGCTGTAAAATGATATAGAGCTGGAACAGTAAAGAATGTCAAGTAAACAGGAAAAGTTGGGATGTACTGCAAATACATTCTGAAAATTCAATAGTGACAAAGAAAGCAACATCTCTACTTAATCCTCCTGCTGCATTGTTCAGAAAAGTTTCCATCACCGTTAATGTAGAGACAGAGGCGGACTGTTTTAAAGTAAATCGGCATCACTTCCTTCCTGTTTCCTTTCATTCAGATTTCCTGTAAACTTTGTGGACAAACAAGTCATGATCTGATTCACAGGGTCCCAACGCACTGCATCCTATTGAGGGGAGGTTATCTAGTGAAGTCTCTTATGCTCACCAAGGTTGCATTGAAATGTTATTACGGTTTATATTAAAATGTAATGCATTGTGTAACACAGTAGCAATACATTTTCCATAATTCATTGTTTTCTCAAATTCCCATTTTTCGTCTTTTAAATGTCCCTTTCAAAGGGCTAAAATAGCCTACTGCTCATGCATTCAGAAAGTCTTTCAGACAACCGCACAAAAAATACACAATTTTAAAAAGTGCACAAATTCACATTATTTCTTATTACATGCAATCTGGTCCCAAACCTTTTGGTCATTTTCATCTTTCACCTAAATAAGTGTTTTAACTCAATTAAAGCTATTTAAAAAAATACATATAAAAAAAGCTGTGTGTGTGTATATATATATATATGTGTACGTGCTTTTCTATTCTGGTGGGGACTTACATCTGGATACACACAGACTCATGGGGACTCGTGTCACGGTCACAGGCAAAGAAGCTAATAAATCACACGGAATGACGTTTTTTGAAAATTAAAACATGCAGGAAGTTTCCTGTAAGGGAAATATTAGGTCTGTACAGTATATAAACCATTATACCTATGGAGAGTCCCCATAAGGATAGCCAACCAGACACGTGTGTACTGTGTGTGTGTGTGTGTGTGTGTGTGTCTTAATCAAATCCTTGACTTGAAATATAGTCCTTGTCACATGTTTAATCCCACCACACAAACATGTCATTTTTTGTATATATATGTTTACAAATTAAAAAAACCCCACAAAAAAAAAAACATTTAGCCAGAATACAGAGCAGGCAGAGCCGCCAGCCTCACTGTCACTCGTCTGATGTTTCAAACTTGACATAAAGAAACTCTAATTCATTCTGCATGACAGTTCTGATCCTCAGCTGTTTTGCCGAACTGCCTCAAGTCAGTTTGCAACCGGTTTGTCCCCTTATATAACGCCAGCGTGCCTTGAGCTCTGCTGCATGGAAACATAGCCTTGAAGCACAGCCAGAGCACAGTGGGATATCACTGTTATGTAGTATTTTCAGGTAAGACCGGGGACTAGACTGCAGCTCTGTGTGCCAAAAGTTCAGTCGTGCACAGCAACAACATATGTGCTTTTACCGTACAGTAAATAGGATCATTACACACGATAGTGGACTTAGCTATGAAAGAATCATCTTACTCGGGCCTGGAGAGAGATTGTGAGCCTGACATGTGCTCGTGAAGTCTCATGCAGCGCCAGAGGAATTCATATCATACTTGTTAAGCTTCACATTCCAGTCAGGTTCAAGATCTTCATCATACAGAACAAAACCGGAGTCACGTTTTTAACTTCCATGGAATGCAGTTTAGTTTTCGATATGTTACATATGATAAATGCCCATTAAATCTTTTAAAAACAGTTATTTTTAATTGTAATATTGCATTCAATAATATTTCAGTAAAGTCTTTTTATAGTATCTGTCAATCTTACAATAACTATTTTCCATCTGAATATATTTTAAAATTGACTTTATTCATGTGATGGCATTTTATTGAAAAGATGAAAAATTTATTTGAAATATATATTATTTGTACTGTCAGTTTTGATTATTATATATTTTTTGTAACAATTATATTTTATCAGTTCATATATATATATATATATATATATATATATATATATATATATATATATGTGTGTGTGTGTGTGTGTGTGTGTGTGCTTTTCATGCTTTGTTGTTGTGCATTCCAAACTGTTATTTTGCTTATGTAAAAATATATAAAATATATATTTATATATATTTTTATTGTATCAATTCTATTGTATTGTATATTGTATAATATATATATATTTATATATATATATATATATATATATATATATATATATATATATATATATATATATATATATATATATATATATATATATGTGTGTGTGTGTGTGTGTGTGTGTGTGTGTGTGTGTATAGTTCAGCTGCAAATTTTTACAAAATCAAGCTTTGTCGTTGTGTATTCCAAACTGTTATTTTGATTATGTAAAAAATAAATAATTTATAATTAACATAATACAACACAATAAATACATGATTTTGGAAAATTGTGAAAAAATGTTACCTGTTCTCGCAAATGAACTCTTTATATACCAACACACACATTTATGGTGAATGGTTACAATCATAAAGTGTTTCAACAACAAGAGAGTAAACAAATAATGAACAGCTGTACTTTATACTGTTCAGTCATGTCGAGAGCCTGAGGTTAAATTCTCTTGTACTCTTTTTCAGCCAAAGCTCTGTGATCACCTGTTGCATAATGATTTTGTGGCATGCGTGATTCTCTCTGATTATCATCCTGAGAACGTTACATCATACTTGCAACTGGTGGGTATAATCCAGACACACAATAAGCATTTTAACCTGCGGGTCTGATGCCAGGAACGATGAACACCATAAGAGAGCTAAAGAAAGATGCTGAATCAACACGCAATAGTATTTCATTTCTCAACCAAAGGAAGTCATTAGTTCTGTTTAAACCAAATGAGCTGCCTACGTTTTAAGGCATCAAAAGCATAGATGATTATGCTGCCTTCTAGGAGACATTTTTTGGGCAAATTTGAATGAATATCGCTTTTTATAACTCTGTATAAGCAGATCGCTAGATTTCAAAACAGCTGTTATGTCAGAGGATGGGAAGCAATAATATATCATCTAATGCACAGAAAACTAAAGAGTGCTGATCAAAAGTTTGGGATCAGTAAGATTTTTAAAGACGTCTGATATGCTCATTAAGGCTGCATTTATAATACAGAAAAAATCTAAATTGTGAAATATTATTACATGTTAAAATAATTTTTTTGAATGGCACTGTTTTCACAGTGAAATGTATTTATGTACAGTGGTGTTATAAACCACTGTTCAAAAGTTGAGGGTCAGTAATTTATTTAATTTGTTTTTTTATTTATTTAATTGTTTGTTTATTTATTTATTTGAAAGAAATACATGATTTTATACAGCAAGGTTGAATGAAATTCAGTCAACCTTGAAAAAGTGGCAGTAAAAAGTGATACAAATTATTTATATTTCTACAAAAGATTTCTATTTTAAATAAATGCTTATATAATATAAAAAAGAATCAATTATATATTTTTTTAAAATAAAATATTAGATAATATTACAACATTACAGTACAATAACTGAGCCCTAAAAATAGAATAAGAAACCATTGAAAATTATATTTAATATTATTTTATATTTTACATGATAGTAAAACTGTATTTCAAAATAATATATCGTTTTTTTATGTAAATCATATTTTCAACTACATAATTGTTTTATTTGTAATAAATAAAAGCAGCCTTGTTAACCATAGGAAACATACAGTATTTTTCAAAAGTTTGACATTTAAAATGCAAGTTGTTAAAAGCCATTTTATGTTGATCTCACAAGTCACTATAATGGAAATAACTGAATGGAAATCTGTTAATCTGATTTTTTTTTTTTTTATTGTAGTCCCATGTGATATTAAAGATAAACAGTTCGAAGATGTTTGCAAGTTGTGCTATGCTTATAAACACATTCTGTCCCAAGTCTAATGGGGACACAGCGTGCATCCTCCAGGGAAGCTCTGAAAGCAGGGAAAGTATTGGGCTGTCAGCATGGAAAGATCCATTACAAACACCGTCCATTCACTTAAAGAAGGCCGTCTAACAGTTTTAGCCTACTGTGAGTTGCTTGAAATAGGACAGAGCAACAGCGCCCACTTCCCCTCAACGCAAATGTGCTGAACCGAAGCACGCATTCAGTAAACAAGAGAACACAGCCTAAAAATAGAGCCGGGGCTTTCAGCTGTGGGCGCTGACTTCAAGGAAAAAACGTTCTGGGACGGGGGAGAACAGCTGGCGTCGCTTTCTCCAGTTGTGTTTCTTGCTCTCTAGTAGATAACGGAGGGAAAGGGACGAGTCGGTCCCCGAGCTGGATCCAACATGCTGACTGAGTCTCATTAGTATCCACGCAGCTCTGACTTTCGCAGGTCGTTGGCTCGAACGCAGCTCGCAGGCCTGCTTTGACAGATGCACAATGTTCTGATTTATAGCCAAGATGAGAGTTAGGGAATAAGGGATGGAGGAAGACACAAAGCGAGGAGGAGTTGAAGGGAGTATGGAAGCTTTGGGAGAGGGACTGATGCAAAACAGGAACCACAGAACAAGCAGAGGAAATGAAGGAGATAAACAGGTGTGATAGAGGACGGCGTAGGCGCCGAGGCATGCAGCTATTCCTGCTCTCCTGGCCTGTATTCTGTCTCCTGCAACGCATATTTCAATCTTGTGATCACAAGAATTATGACACAGTGCAGTTAAATATTATATAGTTTATTTGGTGAGTACGCTACTGTTAAAGGGTTTGGGGTCAGAAAGAGTTTGCAACGTATTTTAAAGACGATATTTTAAAAAATGAAACACTAAAATGATTGCAATTCAACAATAACGATTTCCTATTTTAGTATATTTTAAAATCGAATTCATAAATAATAATATTTATTTTAATTCATTTTCATTTTATAATATTTTTTATAATTTCCAAGGCTCTTTGAATAATAAATTCATTTCTTTAAAAAATATAACTTAATCTTAATCTTAATTACTTATATTATTATTATTTAAAAAAAAGGATTTTTAATATAACCATTAATCAGCTGATACTGTACTACTCCAGTGTTTTTCTTTTCCACCAAATTAAATATTTTAAACTCAAATTAATATTTCCATTCATGGCCAAAATTGTTAGCACCCCTGTTTTTTTTATTTTCCAGAAAATCAAGTATTTCTCACAGAAAAAAACGGCATTAACACATGTTTTGCTGTACACATGTACACCTTTGTGTATTGAAGCAAAACAAAAAAAAGGAGGGGAAAAGAGCTAATTTGACATAATGGCACCTTTTCAAAATTGTGGATAAATAAGATTGTTTCAAGCATGTGATGCTCCTTTAAACTTACCTGGGAAAAGTAACATGTGTGGGCAAAATAAAAATCACACCTGAAAGCAGATAAAATGAAGAGAAGTTGACTTAGTTTTTGCATTGTTTGTCTGCGTGTGCCACACTAAGCATGGACAACAAAAAGAGGAGAAGAGAACTGTCTGAGGACTTGAGAACCAAAATTGTGGAAAAATAACAATCTCTAGATTTGCCTTTGTCCACAGTGCACAAAATATCATTATAAGTTAGCAACCCATGGCACTGTTGCTAATCTCCCTGGGCGTGGACGGAAGAGAAAAATTAATGAAAAGTTGCAACGCAGGATAGTCTGGATGGTGGATAAGCAGCCCCAAACAATTCCAAAGGAATTCAAGATGTTCTGCAGGCTCAGGGTGCATCATTGTCAGCGTGAACTATCCATCGACATAAAACGCCATGGCAGGAGACCCAGGAGGACCCTACTGCTGACACAGAGACATGAAAAGCAAGACTACAGTTTGCCAAAATTTACTTGAGTAAGCCAAAATCCTGGGAACGTCTTGTTGACAGATGAGACCAAGATAGAGCTTTTTGGTAAAGCACATCATTCTACTGTTTACTGAAAACGAAATGATGTCTACAAAGAAAATATGGTGAAGGTTCAAAGACGTTTTGGGGTTGTTTTGCTGCCTCTGGCACTGGGTGCCTTGACTGTGCAAGGCATTATGAAATCTGAGGGTTAACAAAGGATTTTGGGTCACAATGTAGGGCCCAGTGTCAGAAAGCTAGGTTTGTGTCTGAGATCTTGGGTCTTCCAGCAGGACAATGACCCCAAACATACTTCAAAAAGCACCCAGAAATAGATTCTGAATAGTTCTGAAGTGGCCAGCAATAAGTCTAGATCTAAATCCTATTGGAGAGGTTTTAAAATTGTTGTTGGGAAAAGGCACCCTTCCAATATGAGAGACCTGGAGCAGTGGTCCACAATTCCGGGTGAGAGGTGTAAGAAGCTTATTGATGGTTAAAGGGAGCGACTGTTTTTAGTAATTTTTTTTAAAGGGTGTGCAACCAAATACTAAGTTTAGGGTGTACAGCCCATTTTTGGATTTTTTTTTTCATTTGACATTATGTCAAATTTGCTTTTTTCCCTGCCTTTTCTTGTTTTGTTCCAATACACACAAAGAGAATAAACGTGTATAGCAAAACAAGTGTTAATGCAATACTTTTACGTTGTTTAGTTAATTTAGTCATTTTTGTAAATGTTAATGTGTATGAATCAAAGACATTATTCAGTTTATTATTATGTATAAAACTGTATAAAATTATGCATTCAAGCAAATACAAATCAGTCACTAATTGTTCAGATATGATATCAGTTTCTCTGTAGAAATATCACAGGAAACCTTAACACCTTAAATTTCACCAACACATGGCTTGCAACATTTCTCTTTACAAGCTGTACAAGCTTTCAGCAACTTTATAACGGTCTGTAATCCTTCCTCTTCTGCTTACAAGCCCCGGTTCTGTACCTCCAGCAGCCTGAAACGCTCGGGCCACTGCACAGAGTGTAAACAGGAAGTGGATGTGGCGGTCTGAGGTCTCTGGGGAGGACTGGAGGGTGAGCGGAGATCAAGACCAGCAGCAGCAAAGGGGAAATTTAGCGGACAGCTAGCAGCTAGTCAAAAAACAACTTCAGTCCATCTGACGAATGACTTGAGGGTCGAAGGAATGTCTGTGAAACAATGGCTCTGAAAGGTGATTTAGCACGTAAACAAAGGGATTTTTCTGTGCCGAGAGCCGCTGTTGGATCAAACTTGCTAGTTAATCATTTCAGTCATTTTAGTTTTTGTGTACAATATCAGTGTTAACAAGATTAGTATTACAGAGGTAGTGGTGTTTGCTCATGCCAAAATTGCTGCCATTATTGTTAAAGTGTTGTAGTTGACTGACAGGGAAACATAAAAGTACACAGTTTGATGCATCAGTAATGTCTGGGGCACAGACTTTCACTGCTTCATATTATCAAGCTTCATGTCTTTAAAAGTACATGCCGCCTTTTTGTGCCAACGCAGAAGACGAAGCACACCGCACCTTTTACATATCATTAGGTGTGATTCCCTTCTATTATTTTGTGTAGTTCACATACATGCTCTTATTTTGAAGTCACACCCGTAATGTTGCAAATAACTTTTGTTTTTACCAGTGCAACAGGTTCAGACTGTCACACATTTTCACACCCATCTCACAGGCTCTGCCTCAATTAGTGTCAAGTACACATGACTTCCCTCTGCCAAACACTTCTCTCTTCTCCAGTCAGATCAGAGAGTGTAAAGTTTCCACTACTTAAAGGTACAGTGCACTAAAACATGAAAATGTGCTGTTTTCTCACCCGCTGATGTATAGGTGCATTTTTTTCCCCTCGAGTAGTAAAGAAGAGGCACTGAATGAGCCATCAAAACATACTATCATAGGATTGTTTCTAGTCGGACTGATTGTCAGGTATGTTTGTGCTGCTCGAGCCGCAAACTGTTTCACACGGTTCAATGCGATTTGGTGAACTGGTTCAACTAGCTCAAAGCACTGTAGGTGAAAATGTTAATGGAAATACACTTTTACTTTCATACCAGCTGCAACTCCTGGAGCCAAAAACACAAACAATTCCTGTAAGAGAACACTCACAGAGGGTAAAATGAGTTATTGTTATGGAATGAATATAACGGCCTCATGGCCAGAGGAAGCCAAAGTGGGAAATGCCCTCAATCTGCCAACATTTAAAAACAATAAGAACTAAATCTGACTGAGTGTAGCCTTCAAAATGTCCTTCTGGTTTCCACACAAACAATAGCCAATACCTTTTTATTTATATGCACGCAGTATTAGTAAAGATGTGTAGCAGTTGATTTCAGGAAAGCATGGCAGTCCGCATGGAAACAGTTTCTACCCCCATCAGAGCGATATAAAGTTACGCCTCCACTAAATATGAGAAGCCACTGTAACAAATTGGGTTCAACTGTCCCTGGCAGTCTGGTACAAGTCCTGACTTGTCGTGTGAACGCATACTTTTTTTTGTGTTTCACACTACAACCAAACAAAAGTGCTAATGAGTGTTTTACTATAGAGTGAATGAGTCACAAACACACACACACACACACACTTTCCGTCTTTGCAGGAATACAAAGTCCCAGTATAGATGTTTAGAGTAACTGAAACACACCGACAGCTGCACACTGAAAAGAAATCCCTCGAAACCTGCTACAAGTGATCAATTTCTCGATTGATCCCACAAACAAACATATTCTGCTATAGTTTCAACCCTGAGAAAGTCTGCAAGGCTTGTATTTGTGGTTGGAGTTTAGTCCCAATTCCCAAATCCAAGATTTAATTATGTAATTATGTAACACTTTTATTTGGAATTCCTGTTTTAAAAAAGAATAGTTCCCCCCAAAATTATATCATTATGTAATCACCTGTAAAAAGCTGTCACTTAAGTGCTACCCTGAGGTACAAAAGGTACAAAAGGTACATCTTTTGAATCTCATTGACCCCTAAATGGTACGCAGTACTACCTTTGAATTTTACCATTTTTGAAGCTATACGATCTCCAGGTTTAGCATAGCTTAGCATAGATCATTAAATCACGCTTAAAAATGACCAAACAGTTTCAATATTTTATATGCATTGTGTACTGATGGAAAATGAAAAGTACTTGGTTTTTTTAAAGCTAAGAAAAACAATACAACTAGGAGGGAGAATATAAGAGTAACCAGTAAGACACAGATGAGCGCTGTATGAGTTTCATAACGCTGCATGCCAGGACTCCTCACTGTGCGACCATCTGTAACATTACCACAGCGCTTCAGAGAAACTTGGCTGCATTTTAATTCACTCACACAACCACGTGCAGAACAACACGAGGTCGAGATCTCTGTGGGGAACGAACTGTAAAACTGGCATCTTCCTCAGCAAAGCCAAGATCATGAGGGTCAGTAATAGTAAAGCTGACTCAGCGAACATTAGAAGAAAATGCGCTTCACCTACAGGGAGATTCACAGCCTTTGTGCATTACAATTTTCCTGTGTATTGATTGTTTCTCGGAGTTGCCGATTTCATCTGACCTTGAGTACAACACAAATTGAAACAAACAGAACGAGTCACGGCAGTTTTATAGCATCTCGTAAGTAGCAAGTCATAATTAAATAAAATAAATAAACATTTTTATTGATTTGTATTGATGTATAATCTAATACTGATTCAAATTTACTGCATATTTAACAATAAAAGTATATATATATATATATAAATGATGCACTGTTAATTTAACACAAAATAACTGTTTTAATAATTTGCTTTGGCTTCAGTACAACGACACTAGAGTATTCTTTATCTTGTTATATTAACTTATATATTATTAAATGAAATTACATTCGTATCAACCTGGTGGCACTCATATATGATAGCTGATGCTGCAAAACAACAGAATAGCCACTAAAACTGGGCCAATCCTGAAACTGGCCTTCAGTAATAACCCTTAAGGGATCTTTTCCCAGCCTGAAAAAGCCTGAACAAATTGTATTTTACCGGCTTTATGGTGTTAATTTTTTTTTTACAATCAGCCTGCCAGCACAAAATCTCTTTGATACACGTCCTAATAGCATTTAACCTCTTTTATTTGGATATGAAGAGAATAGATCATGTCCTCAGCCACAGCCACTCTTAAAAACACATAACTGAGTGATGTAACCCATTAGAAGTGGAAAACCGCTATAAAACATTTCACATCTGTCTGACACAAAGCTGGTTCTCTTCTACTCGCAGTGTTTGTGTACCAGGTTCTCGCTCTTAAGCCCATGTCTGAATAAATACATCACTGCCGAGCACTGTTTACTTCTAGAAAGTGCCTACTTTATTCACTACAGTTATGAAACTGAGACAGGCTTGTAATGCTAATATCACTAGAGGTACTTTGTCAACACCTTAAGCACAAGCAATGGAGTAATTATGGCCTTAACAGCAGCATTTTAAAAAACCAAAGCTCATTACAGAAAAGAAATATGAAATGTGCATAATAAACTTGGAAATGCTACAGTGTCCCAAAGGGCCATGACATTTTCTAATAAGTGCCAGCACCTGAGAACAGCGCACATTTACATTCGGGAAAGCTGCAGCGACTTAAGAAATCATTAGCAAATTTCCAGGAATTACAAGGTTGCACAATTGTGCAAGATGCAGCCTCTCAGAATTTGAACCGAATGACCGACAAAAACAAAACAAACAGGAAAAGGTCCTTGCGCACGCACACACACGTGCACGCTTATAAACAAACACAAACAAAAAAGCATTTCTCTCAAATCTCCCTTATCGTGTCTGCTGTCACACTGGAGACTTCTTGGTAATGCACTCGTAGATTATTAGGTGTTCTAAGGCAATCGCTATTATTTGTGCTCATACCTTTACTCAAACCCCAAACCCCAAATATGTAACTGCATATTTCGCATAACTCACTCAGCAGCATTTCTGCTATGGACATGAATGAGAATCACACGAGGAGCGCAAGATGAGAACATTTTTACTTGATGACAGAATGAGTGATTAACTAGTATTTTCTGCATTCACATTCAACCTCACATTCCCAAGCAACCCGTTTTACTGCTTTAAACTATAAGGTAAATCTAAATGTTGCACATTCTTTAACCCATGCAACATTAGCCTGTTGAAAATGGGAAATCTATGGGGTAATAGTACCACTGGCCAACAAGCCGATGTTGAAACACAATACCCATAAAGGCAATTTTGAGGTGATTCTTTATGGCAAAGCCAGTGGCAAAGATAAAGCCTTTAAAATGCCCCACTGTGAGCACAAACATTTGTGTTGTATGGCGTGTGCAGAACTGTAAAATTGTGAAATGTATGTGTACCTGATGCAATAACATGTAACGGAAGCACATTGAATGGAAAAACTAGAAAACGAAAACAAGGTTGCAAAAGCGATCTATCATAATGCATCCGTGGTATGTTTGTAGAGAATATGGATATGCTCAGTGGATTATATCATAGGAAATCATGGTGAGAATAAAATAAAATAAAATAACAAAATAATATCACTCCACCCTCCATCTTTTTTTTCCTCACATAACGTCCATTAAGTCCTTATTATCCCTTCGGGAATTATTTTACGATAATGACAAAATGACTTTATTGACTAATATCCATTTTAAACCAGTCAAAGCTGGACAGTCTAGTAGGTTGGTTTTTATAGATTGGTTCTGGAAACTTTTTCAGCTGGTTAGGCTGGGCGATCATCTTTAAACTAGGTAAAGCCAGAAGCCGATTGATTATCATCATCATCATTATTAGGGTTATCTCTTATAAACGTAATGGATAGATATGGTCCTAGCCGCTTTAATCTGGTTCCATTCTCCTGTTTATCGGGTCATTCAGCTGGTTTCCCACCTCAGAACTGCAACAGAACACCAGCGATTTAATTTCTTGCCGTCACTCCAAGAAACACTGTTTGTATTTTGTTCTGGAAACAATGAGCGTGGCGCTACATGTGTATTCTTTCTTTACAAATGGGCAGCTGGGTAAAGAAATTAGGCAGCAATAAGGCCTGAAATTTGCCGTTAAAAACCAGCCCATGTCCCAGATCCTGGCCTTGCCCCCTACCGCATGAATGCTTTCAAACCCACCCTTACCAAAACAGGACCGCTCACTGCCCTCTCCTGATGACAGATTCATTGAATAACGAGTTTTGTAGGTAACTGGGCCTGGCTTTTGTATTTTAGTTATTTTTATCGAAATTATTCAGCCAAGCATGTTGCCCAAAGCTATATCCTACCACAGTTACATAACCAACAATAAACAGCAGATACATAACATGACCTGATACCCCACAGACCCCCACTCACACAGTCACTGTGACATGCTGTAATTACGCCACACACACTTTATCCGAACTTCATCAGCACTCATCAAGTTGTTTAGCAGCTAATGACCACACTCTCAATGGCTTTAAAGCCACGGCACAGGACGTGGTTTAATTAACGCCTATAAAAGCTTGCACAGATGCCTGTGACCTTCATTTCTGCAATGTACACTCTCATTAGAGAGAGTGGTTATATAAACACATGAAGCTGATAATAGAGTCCACTTTCAAGTTTGGGAAATCATTAGAGAGCATCCCAAAAACACTCCAGAGAGAGAAAGAGAAGATTCGGTCTTTCTTTTCTGGCTTTTCTCAGTGCAAACCTGTGAATTTAATCGTAATGTGTGACTGCACTTCATGACAAATATATATTCACTGATAAATACAACCTACTGTAGCACAAAAGCAAAATATTTGAATCAAAATTGAGTTTTAGCGTATTAGAAAACCCCCGGTTTTCATTACATCAGTTCCTGATGCTGCACATCTTGTGCATCCTATTTTTACACAGGTTGTACATCATCCCAGCTTCCATTAAAGGAGCGAACACATGCAATGTAGTCATAACACAGCTGGGGATTTTACCCCATTTGGCAACACACCAAAATGAGACACTAAATTAAGTTACACTTACTGCTCTGTTGAGGGCATCCATCCCCATTAGCATGGCATGAAACCCCTTACTGTCATTGCTGGCTCCGCCTATTCGTCTGTCGGCCTTGGGATTATCAAAGAAAGCTTGCTAGCCTTATTGTGACTAATCACAATGGTCAGGATAATAATAGAGATTTGTTTTAAATGTAGAATATGCCTTAGCAGTGGAAAAATTGCAGGTATTGCGGGTACTTCAAATTATATCTCAAAATCAAATCAAAGAAAGAGATTTATCTAATTAAGCCAGTTACAGAACAACAGAACAACAGAACAAATGAACAAATCTATGACTGTAAATCAAAGCAATAAAATAAATAACATCATTTCTTTAAATCTCTCTTGCCAATTTGAATTTTAACCAATTTAAAAGAAATATTGTGATGGGAATTATCTTTAATCATAATCATATTTAATCTCAAAATCAAATGAAAGAAATATATTTTCCCAGGATTCATTTTTTAAAAAAAAAAAAAAGTAAAAAAAAAAAAAAAAAAAAAAATATATATATATATATATATATATATATATATATATATATATATATATATATATATATATATATATATATATATATATATATATACAATTTTTGATTGTTGTTTTTTTTCGGGAAACTTAATGATGAAAAATGAAAAAAATACATATACTGGTCAATGTACACATGCAATATAGAAAAACACATTTACATGTTCAATAATGAATCTATTTTTTTCTTGATTGTGTTTAAAAACTGAGAGTGAGTGTGCCACATATATGCACGTCCACACTTTGCTCATATACTTCCAGTGATCAAATCGCAGCAGCAAATAAGAGCTGTTGCCAACAATGAGTCTGAAATAAAACACAAACATAACAAGACAATTTGAAAATCTATTCTGGTCAAGACTGGAGGCGACTGATTATTGTAATGAGATCAGACAGAGATGTCTGGAGAGGAACGGGCAGATGTTTAAGGTGGGGGTCATGGACGGCCAGCTTCTGTTGACTCACCATCAGTGGTGTTAAACCTTAACGGTTGTTTTTCCTACTTAATGTCCCTCTCGTCTCATCTCCTGAGAGCTTTAAATGCTCCCTGCAGGTTGTTGTCATATACTGTATCTAACGGCACAACAGACTAATTCAATCTTATTGTGTTTGGCTTCAACAAGCTGTTTAAATTCAATTTCCTCCCCAGACCTTTCGTTAAAGACAAATGTGTGAAATGATTACTGTATTACTGTAATGCTGTAAACAAGTGATGCTAAGAAGGTAAGACTTAGCAAACAAAAACAACAACACTACGCTTGATAATAATTCCTCTTATTGTGCCTGTTCCTTAAGGGTTCCTCTAACATTTATTTTATAATGTTTAAGAAGACAAATTAAATGCAGTTGCGTTAATGAATGATTACAGTTCACTACACACAATGCTACACATAAAGTAGATTATTTCAAAGAAGCTTTGAAAAACAAACAGGACAATTGCTAAAGCTTTGTTTCAGCTATAAGAAGACAACAGAGTCATCGTTCAGTTCAGTTTAGTTCAATGCTGATTCAATGCAGTTTAATAACAGCTCTGTAATGGACAACAGCGCCATTATTTAGTCAATTCAATTTAAGTCAAGTCAGTGTTGATTTGATTTTGTTCGGTTTGACTCATTCAATAGAATTGAACTGCACTGGTTGTGGTTTATGTTTGATTCAAAGAAGTGACTCACAGAATTCATTCATTCTGTAATCAGGCTAAACGGACTGTACATTCTGCACTTCGAAATAAACAGCAGTGTTGCAATGCCATAAAATAAGCATCACAGGACACCGTGTCAAAGCACTTCGGTAGCCTCAAGACAGAACAATCAAGAAAACGCTTATGAAAACAAGAACATATTCTGGAACAAACAGGTCAGCTGATGTCTAAAACAAAGTGAAAGGCACCGAAGAGATTCACAAGCTCATTTATCTGTTCCTCTAATAGCGCCTTTATAGCTGTTGAATGAGCGCGATACACCTTTTTCTGTCCACACGCACATTCCACTGAGTATACTCTACAGTCGCTGGGAAACACACTCAGAGTTCATAACCCGCTATCGCTTTTAGACCAGCGATAGCCCACATTTGCTCAAAGATACTGACCTTTACCATCGTAATTACAGTCTCTCAGGCCCGTACACCTTATCAAGAGCTACGTCACCTTAAATGGGAGAATGCAAAGAAACGAAATGGCTTCTGAGGGAGTGTAAATTGCTGTCTCTCCCCAGTGTCTCCATTTGATCTCAGCGTGTGATAATACACAGCTATCAACTGATAAATGTCATCAGCAATGTGGCATTTGTGTGTCTCCCAAAGCAAATTTAGCTCATCATCAAGAGCTCGGTGCAGTTTCAGATTTATTAATGTCCCTGTCTGCAGGAAAAACCCCGCATGACCCCCGCTGTTTGTGTTTCATAATCTAGTTTGCCATCTTTGTCTCTCCCCCACCTTTATTGTCTTTCTCTTGCTTTTTCTTAAAGGGATAGTTCTCCCAAAAACACGGTTTTAACCCTTGTGCCTTACTGCAGAAAAAAAGAAAGGTGTTATATAGAGAAAAAAAGCGTTTAATCAAATCTTTATAAATCTATCATTTTTCCCTTTTAAAGTTGACGTCTAGTTTTATCATAGTTTTTCTGTTATACAGAATCAGGAAGTAATTTATAGATGTATGATGTAGACGTACAAAAATGTGGTTTTGTGGCAAATGCTGTAAACCAGTGGCATGAGTCTAGTACTGGATATTGATGGGATGTTTAGGAAACATTCATTATTTTTGTTACATAAGTTAAACGCTTCACTAATGAAAACCTCACTGATATTATGATTCATCCTTAATGTTAAGTAGTCTGACTCATTCGCAAAACATTTTTCAACATACACCCATAACAACACAGAATCCCTCGCTATCTGACTTATCTTGAACATTGTTATCAGTGTCATAAAGTTCGAGAAGGATGTGTAACTGAAGTGTTATTATATCTGGAAAAAACATTGCGAAATGCAATTCAGTTCCAAGTTCCAATTGATTGTCAGATCTTTACAATAACTAAATATGACAGCATTCAGAATCAGAGTTTCTATAATATATTCAGTTCTTACAGTAGATGGGGTTTGAAGTTTAGAGGATTCATTTTAGAGTTCTGGATGTGAACTTTCATGACATACTTGTCCTTTTTGGAGGATTCATTATAAATATAAGGACAAGTAGGTCATGAAAGTACACTTTCAGAACTATAATGCCCATAGCTTAGGTTCACTTCTAATAAAGTACATCAACTTCAGTCAGTGTGGCTTAAGGGTCACTGCTCAGACTTTATTAGTAGAAAAGTTTTTTGAGGATGAAATAAAGCAGCTTTAAAAACTTCTGACAGAAGAATTATCAACACACCGAATGATAATTGCTATCTGGTGCATCACACCAGACTTTATTTATTAATTAAAGAAACACTTCACTTTTTTTGGAAATTCTCCAACTCCCCCAGAGTTAATACGTTGAGTGCCATTTTTGAATCCATTCAGTCCATAGCACTTTTAGCATAGCTTAGCATAGATCATTGAATCTGATTAGACCAGCAGCATCTCGTTTAAAAAATGACCAAAGAGTTTTGATATTTTTCCTATTTAAAACTTGACTCTTCTGTAGTTCTATTGTGTACTAAGACTGGCGGAAAATGAAAAGTCCAGCTTTTCTAGGCCGATATGATTAGGAACTATACTCTCATTCCTGGTGTTGAGAATGAAAATGGGAATTGGAGAATGAGCCTATTTTTTAAAAGTTGGAGTGTTTCTTTAAGGAACAACTATACTGTGCTGAATATAGTCAGGTTGGTTCATGCATATTATTAACATATTTACATACAATATATTTTATATAGTAGTCCGTGACCCCCACCTTAATATAGAGTTTAAAATTGTACACACAAGCTACACATATTTTTATTTTGTGCAATTGATTAACATAAACAGGAATACCTCAACCTAGAAACCACAGTATTTTTTGTATAGAGCTGCAGTTTTCTTAGCAGACATGCTGCCAGTGTAAAATCATTGAGTGTCTTATGCTGCAGCAAGCCTTTTGGCTGCATATGCATGCGGTGTGAAACAGGACTCATTTGATATGTGACTCCTGGGCCCATATTTTTAAAGATTCTAAAAAACCTCTAAGAGAGCTCCTAATTTATCTTAAAAAAAAATTCTAATTAGGAGTCTTAGCTTAAAAGTGATTCAGGACCAGTCTGAGAGCAACTCAGAGCAAAGGAAAAAACATTTAGCTTAATGAGTAGGCGGGGCTGTCTTTTGGAAACCGTGATTGGTTGGTTGTCCAAAAAGGAAATAAAAGAGCGCTTTTAAAAGTGAGTCTATTATAAGCCATTGCTTCTGAAATTACAAGCATAATGTTTCCTGTTTTACCATACTCTCTCTCTCTCTCTCTCTCTTTCTCCTCTCTCACTCACACACACACACACACACACACACACACACACACACATATATATATATATATATATATATTCTTTATTTTTACCATAATGTCATATTTAATGTATTTTAAGGAAATTAAAGTGCTGTAATTGTTTGTGTGATCACTTTTCTTATAGAAGGTTTTGACAGACTCAAATCATCACTACAGCATAGTTGCATTAAATATGTTAATATAGTTAATGTAGTGATTACTTCCATTTCTGTGCAGTGTCTGAGATGTTAGCATGTCTCAAATAACATCAGTCACAAATATGATCTAATGCGTCACTGTGTGCAACACATTTCTTCTCCCTCTTCATGTTTCATCCATTTTCTCCACCGCTAAAGATACGCTTAAGCCTCTTAAAAGTCCCAATTTGGGATCTTCAGATCACTTTAAAGGTTAAGATGCTTTCTCAATTACTTTTTTCTTTATCATGATGTTTTCTTTAATTTTAAGAGGAATTTAGTTACTGGGAGCAACTCTAGGATTTTTCATGAATATGGGCCCTGGTCTATATTTTCTAATATAGCACTTTGATATTCGTGCTGAACACTTTCAGTGCGCAGAGGTGAAAATAAACCCTTTGAAGATCACAGCTTTCAAATCCCACTCTGGCTTCCAAAAGTCTCCTTGAGCCCAGGAACAGAGTCTAAACTTAGTACTATGAATCAGATCATAGCTTTTCAAAGCATAGAGTCTAATCTCTTACCACAGACAGGTTGAATGCGACTTCAGCTTATCTGTGTGCTTAGATCTGGGCAATTTAAATCACGTTCATTCTTAGTAAAAAAATAAATAAATAAATAAATAAACTGAAAGCAATTCAGAATATCAAAATAAGTTTTCAACACGTTAAAGGAAAAGCTGATGAACGAAATTTGCTGAAAATTTACTCTCTGAAAATTTGTCTCTCTGACAATTATAGATGCGAATGCTTTTTTTTTTCTTTCCCAGCAGCTCTCGTCAGGCGTATCTCTTCATCTCACTAGATTCAGCACGGCTCAGTGATTGGTCAGTCATAGTAACAGCGGCCCTCGAAAACCTTTCTCAGAAAATGACTCAAAAGTTACAAGTTAACCTTGTAAACACTTCATATCAGCGCGTTAAATGTCTATTTTAACCAAAAGCGAGGTCAAAGGCCACGTTTTATGAAATCAAAAGAGGGATTTGGGTCTTTCATCTTTTATATGTTGGCAAATCACAAGATGGATGACTATGTCAAACATGAATGCATGAAGAACAAAGCTATTGTGACTGTCACTAACTGTAAATGGCACCTTTAAAAGGAAGTCAGGTTCTGAGAATCATAACTGGATTTCGAGTATTAGCTTTCACAAAGTATAGATGATTTTTTTTTACCGCAAGACGTTGGGTCAATGCTCAGGCGAGATGAATGGATGAGGTGAGCTGGTTTGGCCGGTGTGCGAAGGAATGAAGCACCTCCCGCTGTTTGAATGCATTTCCACCTGTAATCTTGATTAATTGTGACTCCTCTCGAGGACAAGGACAACTTTGGCTTAAAATTGGGAAATTTGCTCACAAGACCTTTTTGTGTCAACTAAGACAAAGCTTAACCCTCAGAGCTCGATTTTACCTGCTGTATACTGTCCAGAGGAAAATTATCTTTTAAACATTGTTTCATCACTTAAATTAATAGCAGCACAAGAACACACGCGCGCGCAAACACACAGCACCCTTCGAAATACGGGTCCCTTTTGAGTGGCCTTTGATTTAAATTCGTCATTAACATGTAAAATGGAATTGAGCTTTAATGAGTCTAGATTTATTTAACTCATTTAACAAATCGTTATCCTTCATATTAAAAAGATGGATGGACCGTAATAAGGAGATGTATCACTGTCCTCGTTCTCTCATTCAGATCCACTGTCAGCAGAATGCCCGCGGGCTCATGCGCTCTCTGAGAGCAGTGCAGCGTGGGAAGCTATTAGTGCTTTCTTCAAAATGCCTCTGATAAAGACACGTGAACACAACAGAGAACAAACAGCAAGTATATTCACACACACCAACATCAGGTTGCAACATAACCTTTGTCCAGGGCATGCATCTATGCATCTGTCTATCTAGCTATGCATCTATCTATGCATCTATCCATCCATCCATCATTGGAGAGGAACTAGTCACTGATTGTAACTAATTTAGAAAAATAGGCAAATGTAATGTATTTTAATAAAGTAACTGAAATGGACGTAGTTACACTACTTACTACATTTTAAGTAGTGTAACTTATAATTTGTAAAATGATAAATTTTCAGGTAACACTTTACAATGAGGTTCATTAGTTAATATTAGTTAATAACACGAACTAGGAATGAACAATAATTGTACAGCTTTTATTAACCTTAGTTAATGTTAATTTCAGCATGTACAAATGCAATTATTAAAATCGCAAGTTGTGCTTGTTAACATTAATTCATGCACTGTGCACTAACACGTATGAACAATAAACAATTGTATTAACTCACATTAATAAAGATCAATAAATAGTGTAATAAATGCATTGTTCATTGTTTGATAAGTTTAGTTAAAACATTAACTAATGTTAACAAATGACACCTTATTGTAAAGTGTTACTCTTTTCCATAGTAACCTTACCAACACTGTATATACAGAGCATATGCACGATACAATATTATATTTAATATTACAAAATAACAAAACAAAAAAATGATGATCTCATACAGTAAGCACAAAGACTATAATACGTCTGCCTAGCAACCGAGGAGACAAACAAAACCTCTGGCCAATGGAGAGAGACTGCTGGCATAATGAGAATGCAAAGAGTGTCTCTTGCACTAGACTTGCATCAGACTCGGCACCAGTCTTACCCCGGAAAAAAAAAACAACAACTGTTGAACTGGTGCGCCATTATAAACAAGTGATCGATTTTGACATGTGACAGCATACAGGTGTTTTGAACAGCGCATCTTCACTGGCGTCAGACTCATGGTACACCGCCAGGGGACTTTCTCAAGGTTGAGTGTGTCATTAACACGCTAAGCGTCGTTTAGTCCGCCTCAAAAAAGAGCCGACAAAACCGAAATTCAGTGGCGCCGTCTTACTGAGCAAAGATAAGCAGCTTTGAAAAATTGCACATATTTCATAGATTACAGATAGATTGTAATAATTACAGATGATTTCGAAGGGGTTACATCTGATTTTGTTTCCACACACACCCACATGCATTGACACCAATGTTTGAGGACGCTTATTCTTATTATATTCTTATTATGGTAGCACTTTGTTTTACGGTGTATGTTCTTCCCTGGTACATACACGGTAAATATCTTGTGCCTACAGACAAACGAGCGGCAAGGTACTTGCCTGAAGTGTATGTACATGGTAACAAATACACACAGCTGTACTTAACAGTCGTACATTCATGGTAATTAGTTTGCACATACGGGCAAGTGTGGGTAAGTATGATCACTTACAGGTAGTGCCTGTAGCTAATTAGATACTTTACTGTACTTACCAATGTTTATACCTAGTAAATATGTAGTACTTATGGACAAGTGGGTACAAACAGGCACGTCCTCATAGGCGTAGGAAGTGTTGGTAATTACTATGCAATATTTACATAAAATGGTTTCCTTTATTTTACAGTGCCAGTGTTTTCTTTTATAGCTACGCAAATATTTGACTCCAAAACAGTACCATAGTCATGAAAACTACTTCTTGTTGTAGTTTTAAATCTGCATTTGACCTCAGGATGATCTCAAAGTAAAAGAGGAAGATCGAAAGTCTGATTTTGTGGTGGCTGTGGTTTAAAATTCAATTATTATAATCTTAATTCAAGGGATGAAGGGTTTTGAAAGTCTAACAGTAATCGGTGTTGAGCACTACTGCAATGTTAACCCCGGCCTCTTTAAATGTTTTAAAATGGTTAACAGTTGAAAACATGAGACATTTAGAAAAGTCATCAAAAAGTAATTAAAAAATGTAATCAGTTACATTACTTTAATAAAGGAAATGAAATAAATAATTTAGATAATGTAACTTGTAATCTGTAACCTAAAGTCGCCTTCTCAGCTCTGTTCATAAAGTATATAGTTACAATTTATATTAAGAAATATCTTACAGTTTTAAAATAATTACTTTTTTTATTACATTTACTTTAATATTTTTTTTTAAACTTGAAACACTGTATCTAATAACAGAATATTTTATTTATATAATTGATATTTTTCTAGTTAAAACAGAGCTCCAAAATGCGTTTAAATCTGTGCATTAAATGACAAACATAATTATAACTGCATGATACATAATCCAAACGTTTCATGTGGTTTTCGATTATAAGATATTTTAAGATGCCTTGGATTAAACCGATGCAGCTGTTTTGTTTTTTTTTAATGCTAGGACATTAATAGCCTTTCCTTTTCACAACTTTTAGCACAGAAGCTGCGTGTGAAGCACTCGGCCGCTACAAATAGCTTGGTGTTAATGCATTAATAACAACTCCCCTGTATTAAGTTTTCAAAGTACTGCGCATGTGTCAGTACAACTAAAATGCAACGGGGCACCTTGTCCTTTGAGCAATTACAAAGGAGCACTTCTAAAAAGGACATAGGAGCATTAAAGGACCTTTAAATAAAGCTGAACTCCGGCCACAGTTACTGGGTGAGACTAAAGGGTTTATTTATAGACAGCAGAGGAAGATCTAACTAACCGTAACAGGAAGAGTCCTCTCAGGAACCCAGGGTCAATGCTGCTATCAGCCAGTCATGCTATGTGCACGTCTCTGTTTTTTTGTTTTTTTTAACAACAATCGGCTATGGTAAAAGCAGCTTTAAAGTGTAATTACAGAAAAAAAAAAATAGAATGGATGCTTAATGGACTTGTGAAAAGAGGCCCTTTCAAATGTCTGATGCATGAAAACAGGTTTCACAAAGCTTTTATGTGTTCCTTACTCAAAAAACTGGACCAATTCAGAATAAATTCCATTAGGCATTCACATTTTATGCAATTCTGCCGCTCTGTTTTTCTCTTTGCATCAAAATCAAGCAAAAAAAAAGAAAACATATTTTCTCATATTCTAATATTCATACAGTTCCCGATTGATCAAAACAGCATTCCAACCATGATTAAACACACAAAATAGTACGATATGATACCAAGCAACCACCAGCACATGGGCAAAGCTCAAAAAAACAACAGCTTTTGCTGAATTACCATAGTCAGCATATTACTCGGGGATAAAAGAAGACATTTAAACATGGAAAATAATCACCTTTAACTTAATTTAAACCTTACTTTACTCTAGATGATTACAGATCAGTGATTGGATTACACTTAAAAAGCAACACATTGGCTTTTAGCCAGTCATGTTTTAGCACAAAGGCCTGTTATTTGCTTTGCTATAGAGTATTCGAACAAATCTTGGTTAAAACACGGAATAAAAAAAGACTGGTTAAATCAGGTTATGCCATGCCTCTGTGTCTTTTATATTTATTCCAGTCTTATGAAATACTGTAGCTCGCCCTGACCTGTTAAGTCTAGCTAAGCCGACTCTAGCTTGGTTATGTTGCTGTCAGGTTGCGTCTCCTCCGGTGACAAACAGAGCAGGATGATCTTCTAATGTCAGATGCAAAGGCTATGTCACACAAACACGAGAAAGCATTGGGGACACATCGCATTGCACTAATGGACAACACTAGAGCGGCTTAAAGACAAATACACACATCGCCTTTACATGGATGAAGTGATCTGGCTAAAAGAGTATAAAGTAGAAGGATTCAACTGAAAATCTAACTCAGTCTAATACAGCAGTGCACTAGTGAAATAAAATGAATGCACTTGAATAAAATTAAATAGAATTTAATTAAATTAATATATTTTTTATTTTTGGACTCCTTTGTTTCTTGCAAGTAAATATGAACGCCAAAAATTTCGATTTTGCTACGGCTCAGTTTTTTTGTATTATTCTATTCCAACGGTGTCATCTAGAAATTAACATTCATAATTTTATTTTCTCGTGCATGAGTGATTAGTCACATGGCTGTTATGGCACAGATGATTGGCTCTTGTCAGTTCTGCACCTGGCACTGACATGAATGGGAATGTTAAGCTTGCATTTTTAATGCTGGCTTTTCTGTCGAAAGAGTCAAAGCTCATCGGACAGGACAAGGTGTAAGTCTTAAGCTTCAAAAAAAAAAAAATATATATATATATATATATATATATATATATATATATATATTTTACCTGGCTGTGATGATACAGCAATACAAGACACCTTGCTCACTTGCTCTTGGCAGCACTGCTATGTACTGTAGCTCCTGTTCCTCAGGAACTGTGAACGTCTGGGGAGTTTCTTTGTTGGGCTACAGCCGCCTCTATGACTGATAACCTCCAGGACGTAAGCTCCTCACACTCTCAACTTGAACAAGTGCTACTGAAAACAAAGAGTGGGTTGCCAAGGAAGTCAGACTTACAGAACTTAGGAGAGAGAGAGAGAGAGAGAGAGAGAGAGAGAGAGAGAAAGAGAGATAGACAAGACAGACGTGATATAAATAGCAGACCGTTCATTTTTATTTGGATGTCTAAGGAGTGTTTTTATAAGGAAGACAATGGGGTCCCTGGTTTGTGTGGAAAATCTTTGGAAGGACTCCATTCAGTGAACGCTACTAATTTACGAACAAAAAGAGACTGTCACATTATCACAAAGGTTTGTACATTCAACACACATCATGTATTTTCATGTAAACTTTTATCTGCCATCAGAAGAAATTTATCTTTAAAAAAATGTAACTGCAGAAGCCAAACAGATGTGCAAAAGTGCAGATCTGACAAAAATGAAAGTACAGTACCATTCAAACTCTTGGGGTTGGTAAAAAGTGTTTTATGCTCACCAAGGCTGCATTTATTTGATCAATATACAGTAAAAACTGTAACGCAGTATTTCAAAATAATTTTATTACAAATTACTCCAAGTGCTTCTATTTTAATATATCATGACACCCGTCTTCAGTGTCACATGGTCCTTTAGATAAGCTGATTTGCAGCTCAATCATAGTTTATTTTTATTATCAGTGTTAAAAATAGTGTGCTCTCTAATATTTTATCTGCAAACCGTAATATCTTTTAAAAAGATCAAACTTTCCTGTCACTTCTGAACAATTACATTCTTACTGAATAAGAGTATTAATTTATTTTAAAAGAAAACTGAAAGATAGTGTATATATTTAGTAAAAAATGATTTGTTAAAAATAAAAAAAAGAATAAAAATCTTGACAAATCTTCTTTTTTTACGGTGAACTTTTCCATTAAGTAGAGCACAGACCTAAAGAAAATGAACACAACACATATCTCATTGTGGCTCGTACAACAAAAGATCCTCATCAGCAGTCAACAAATATAGTGGGGAGAGTATAGAGCCATCTGGAGGATAACAGGCTGAGGTGAAGGATAGACAACCAGGAGGTCAAAGGTTAAAGGGGCTCAAGGCCCTATAGCGTTAAACGTCATAATGCACACTTGCTGCAATTTTAAGAGTTCTTTGTGCATTTGTAAAACCTAAGCTAATTCAGAGGACCAATTATGTCAGTTATTTGTCACTGTAGGCTGGAATTGAAAGGTTTTTATGACTTTTTTTGTTTACATGTTTAAATACAATTGGGTTGCATAACTCTCCACAATGGCAAAGTGTGCATAAAGAACACTGTTATCTGATTCTTTGATTTTTCAAGGCTCTGAGGGGAATTCTTCCAATTCCACTGAGGCAAAGTGTCTTCATTAGTCGATCACCTCTGACTTTTCTCTGTTATCCTGAATAAAAGCAAGCACAAGGGTTTCCTCTTTGCACAGCCCGACGCCTGACCTCAGTAAGACCCCTCAGAGAGTTTCTTTGTTAATTCTGAAGCACTGGCTAATATGAGGTGCTTTGTTTATGAACGTTAGGGGCTTTACTAAAAATGGCATGGTGCAGTTATGATGCATGATGGGAGTGGTGTCGTCTGGGGCCGCTGTTCTTACTCAGTACAGCCACATGCTCGCTCACGAGAACTGTATGCCGGTCTGCATCTTACCTAAAATAAGAGCACAACCTTAAGTTTACTCAAGCAATTGTTCTGACGAACAACAAGCAATGAAGGGAAGACTTCACTCAGAAATTAAGTTTCCTGCCAATTTCAGGCTTGTATGGATTTTCTTTTTTCTTTGACTTCCATTGTATGAAATATATACACACAATTTATATTACACACACAGACATACACAAATATATATATATATATATATATATATATATATATATATATATATATATATATATATATATATATATATATATATATATATGTGTGTGTGACAGAAAAAAACTTGTGACTAAGTTTTTTTATTCATTTTTGCCGTCACACCATATATAGTCCAACTTTTATTTGTCAACTACCGATATATCATACAATGGAAAGAAGAAAAAAGAAAGAAGAATAGTCAGGTAGGTTTGGAACAAAATGAGACTAACTGGTGATAGAATTTTCATTTATGGGGTAAAATCCCTTCATATATCTGCTAGCAAAAGTGTAATCGTGGTGAAACATTGTTGTTGGAGCAATATTGTACGCTTACTCCAAACACATTTTCATGGGGCGGCAAAATATGAATTAGATATACAATACAGTGACTGTTGCACAAGAGGTGTGCAATATTTTCAGGGCAAACCAAAAGGAATCCCCCCAAATGCACAATTCAATAATCAGAGCTAGTCACAGCTACTGCTTAAGTTGGATTAATGCCAAAGACACCAACCTATCACACGAGAGCTCTGCCTATCGCCATAGACATCAACCTATCACAAGAGAGCTCGGCTTAATGCTACAGAGATCAACCTATCACACGAGAGCTCTGCCTATCGCCATAGACACCAACCTATCACACGAGAGTTCTGCTTATCGCTATAGAGATCAAAACAGACCTCTGTCTATTGCTATAAAATTCAGTCTACAGTATCACAGCATATATTTGTCGCTACAGAGATGAACCAATCACAGCAGAGCTCTGTCTTTCACTGTAAAGATTAGAACAGACAGGTTAAACCAGGCTACACTGTGTCTCTGTGCCTTTTATATTTATCCCAGTCTTGTGATATCTAGCCCTGACCTGTCTAAGCTAAGTGTGCGTGGTGGTGTTGTTGTCAGTTGTGCGTTCTCTTGGGATGTTAGAACACTTGCAAACAGAGCAGGATAATCTTCTGATGTTGGCTCAGACATCCTATGACACATAAGAAGAAATACTTGCAGTAATTGTTATGCTTAAATACTAATAATGCATGTTTATGTTATTTATTTCTGTTTATATCTTATTTCCAGTACCAGTGGGATTTCTCATGTTAGACCACTTTTCCTTTTTAATCTTTTCATCCATTAGCATGACTAAAATGCTAAATTGAATCTTCAGATGAATTGCAATTCCCTTTAGCCTCGTGGCAAGACACGGTGGCAAAAAAAAAAACTAATAAGAAAAGCAAATATTGTTTAATATTCTAAAAATTAAATTGCTTCTACACTCAGCAAGTGAACATAGACAGATAAACATAAACAGTTGTAATACATTTTATATCCTATTCCAAATAGCATCAGTTATGCGGATGTATGTTAATGGAGACTTTTCCAAGGCCAAAGAGGCTTTGCAGATTAAAAAAATTACACTCTGAAAAGGAATCTTAGATAGATCTCTCCCATCTATCTTTAGATGATATTAATCCTACATGCTTAGATCATTTTAAATATTACACACAACAACACTGACCAAACGTGAATCAGAAGATACTAGGATGATCTTGTCATCATCACAGTCTGTTTGCAAAAGGCTGGATCTGTTTGTTTAAATTTGGCAAATATATAATCCCATATTAGTGTTTTTTTTTTTTAAATACGCTCAAAATAACATTTACTTTTTACTACCAGTGCTAAATGATACATATCTCAGAGAGCACTGGCTTTGCTTACAACAAAAACAGTGACACCTAGCTATGAAAACTGAAAGTGCTTGTTTTTCTGTAGCTGATCAGGTGCAATGTGGTTTTAAACTTCTGATGTTATTGATAAATTCCGATTATTAATCGGACGTACACTGATTTTTTAAGTTAGATCATGTTTTAAAACATGTTACACAACGTGACCTATTTGACAATAAGAAAGGAACAGGCTGTGAAGAATGCTCCTTTGGCTCACGTCTTCTTTCTATTCATAAGACATTTCCTCATAAATATTTGATAAGTACACAGTACACTGCACCAGTCTGGACTGTGCGAATCAGGGCAGGTACATATTTGCACAGGCACATACACATTGCTTATATGTTGACATTAAGGTATGTTGGCATATATACACAGTGTGCCAGACACATACTCATTAATGCTAAATAATCGTAAACAGTTCTTCCTCTGAAGCCCAATGCCTAGTTAGCCACATAATAAAACCATCTCATAATTCAATTCTTAATCAGTTTTCAGCATCAAACGTGCACATTCAAGCGCAAGCAATCAGTCTACTACAGCATGATCATCGAGGAGGGAAATGGATCGGAAAAGTAGTTTTTCCAAAACACAAAGTATGCAAAAGCATGTGTGTGTGTGTGTGTGTGTGTGTGTGAGAAATGTCCTGATTCTACTTTGTCTAAAATAGTTAAAATTAAAATTCCAGAAAGGGTTAGAAGTGTTTGTCACTGAGCAATGGGGAGATTACTCAGCTTTCAGAAGAAACAAGCTGAGTTCACATGATGCATGACTCAACGCTCTCTTTGTATAATTCAGTCAGAGTAACGCTGGCTGCTGCTCTCAGAGTGTGAGAAACAGCATGCCTGCAGCTTCCAAAGAGGTTTTATTTTTTGTTTTAGCCACTTGAAATGCGCCACTGTAACAGCAGTAGGCTGTATTCACAGAAAGCCTTTTTCAAATGGTTCCTCTTGTTTGTCTGCCTTTCTCAACGCGCTCTTGATTGCCTCTTATCAAAAGCAATGACACAATCCATTCTGCCTGAGAATGAAAGGCTTTCTATTCAGAGGTGAGACAGTGAGGGGAAATATCTTCTTTCTGCTAGTAAACTCTTGTGCAGCAGGTCTTCATGCATTTCCCCCCATTCTTTTTATTGTTTTAAACTAGCAGTTGTTGGTTTAGATCAGACAAAATGAAGTATCTGTGTGACAATGCGTGTTTACACAATGCGTGTGTGACAAACAACAATACGACATGCAAAATCAAATCTATGCATGCTGCCTGACCTGTTCTCTTTAATAGTAATTTGCATGTTACACTAGAACTATTAAAATGAATAACAAACATAGATTTATTTTGAACTTTTTTGAACCCACGTGCTTTCACAAAATCATTAGGCGGTATACTTTTTTCAATAAGAAATGTTTATTGAGCTTCGATTCAGAATAAAAGAATACTTGAATTATGAATTATTATAAACTATCACTACTACTACTACCATAAGATACATACGAACATTTTTCGAGGCTGTCACCCTATTTGAGATCACGATGAAGTGATGAAATTTTTATTGTTACCAAACTACTGTAATAAGTACTTGTAGCTAGCCAAGTAGGCCAGTATCTAACTGTGACGATTGAAGGTGGCAGGTAAGTGTTCAGGGCTGGTTGTGAACTGAACTGACGTCAACAGAAAGCCACTCTTCTGGACAGTTTATGGCTGTGTTCTTCGTATCTTTTCGCCAATGACTGTATTGTTTACACAGTGTGTCTTCTGAGCTCCTTATGGGAGTTAACGTGATCTTAGAGGCTTAAACGGAAGGGGGAGGTAAGTTAATAAATGCTTTGTGAGAGTGTGTATGAAGGACAAAAGTTCACAACAGGGCACACTGGGGACAAACAAGCAGCACACCCTCGATTCTCCTGTTTTAGCATAAGTGCCAGGGATATGACTGTCTGTACACGCCATATACTGTGAAATCTACAGAGTGTAACGTGGTGAACAGAATGGTATGTCTGTGCATTTATGAGCTGCAAACCATTGCATTTTTCCCCAGCAAGTTGTACTAATCAGCTCTAAGCTCTGAGTTTGTACCCGGGTCACAGGGAAAAGCATCTCCATCACCCTATTTATAGAAGAGTAGCAGAACAGATACAGCGCCGCAGTGAGGGACCATTTGATGACATTACATTTTTATCACGAAGGTAAAGACAGGAGAATCCAATTTGACATTTCACATCCAAAGTTGGCATGAAGAACATAAAGCCTATTCTATTGATATATTTATTAAAAATTTTATTGTATCTAATTTCCTGATATTTGATTGTGGCATCAGTTTATTTCTCTCATTTAACATGTTTTACTTTTGTCATTATTACAATTACATTATTATCTTCCAATGCCATATTTAGTTTCTATGAATTGAACCTTCCAAAGGCTCAGACAGGCAGATAAATGCTTTTTTTTGTTAAATGATTTGTTTTTTGTGTATTACAATTTAAATCCATTCATTATTTATGTATGTATATATGTATTTACTTATTAATTTTTTGTAGTCTGAATGGTCACACTGGATTTCATGAAGCAATACATTTTTTTCCCTAAACTTCGAAAGGCATCTAAACATTAAATGTAAAATATTTAATTACATTCAGTTCTATAATATAATAAAAAGTGTGCAATATTAACCAGATTTCCGTCAAAATACACTAATATAATGCAATTCATACACTTTCGTTTCCTCCTCCCTCATATAATAACTATGTGACATTCGCTATGCAGTGAACAGTGAAGAACTGAATGAGTCAGCGTTCCTGGACACAGCACAATACGTGCATGAATGCGTAAAATACCTTCATCTCTCTCATGACCGACATAAGGAAAGGCAACATCTCTTCACCGTCACTGTGCAAAACGACAGTGCAAACCAGATTCGTATGTTGCGTGAAAAGAACCCCCGGTGCTTTGGTTTCCCACTGATGTTTTTCTTTTCCAAAATGATTCAATTTAGGCCTCCTAATCCAGTTAATCTGGTAAATCCAGTTGATTTGGAGATGAGACCACTTTGCATGATTGGTGAGAACTGAGCCTTGGGTGTAATCCCACTGTCAGGAAAGAGCAAAAGAGAGCGAGATGAAGTGAGAGACAGCGTTTGACAGGCCACGCTACAGTCCAGCTGATTCGAGCAGCATTTATACGCTGTGATGCCTCTGTTTTAACAGGCAGAGCAGAGATTTAAGCGGGATTAGGCACATCCTGATGTCCTCATGTACTGTCAGTGATAGTAGCGCCAAAGCTCATTGAAATTCCCATCGTACAGTTTTTACGACTTTCAGCGCATGTATCGCACTTGTGCTTTGTTCTCAAAGTCTCAACGCAACGCTGAGCCATGCAAACTAATTCAAGCTACAAACCCTTTCCAAGAGGTGTCACGGCAGCACTGCTAACTTATCATTCCGCGCAACTGATAATACAGAAATGTATACAAGTCACTTTGGGATTTTAGTCTGAGGGTGAGGAGAGGCAGAAACAACTGACAGCTTCGGAAAATATCCAAGGCTGTGATAAATTTCCGCCTCGTCTGAAGAGCTTCAGGGAGGCACGGATATATTAAATGGCAGCACAGAGAGAGGCCTCTGGGAAAGGGCTGTCAGTGTGGGAGGTAGGTAGGGATGTATCGCCACACCGGAGAGCAGATCAGCATGACCGTCACGTCTCCTAGAGAGCTTCGGTATCTTCTCGTGCTGCTCTCTGAAGTCACTGCAACCGTATGCTGCTCTGCCCAGAGGAGGACACAAATGGCACGCAGGATAATGAACAGCACCATACAGATTAGCTTAGAGCAACGCTACATAACACCAGACAAAACACAATACAGCACCACACAATAAAAAGCACCACGTCAATCCATGACTGATGGATGCTAGATAAGCTCAGAGATTAAATTTTAAATATTCATGCGGTCCAGTCACAGAAACGTTCAGCATCTGAGAAAATGTCAGTTGCTGCTAATGCTTCTTTTGTTGAATATTTCAGGGATAGTTCACCCATAAATTTAAATTTGATTAATATTCAAGTAAGAACTGAGTTGCGCGAGCATTTCATTTGACCTCTTAGTCACAAGCCATGGCGCGCTTGTGCAGTGGAAATAAACATCGAAGCAAAGACACGGACAACTCGCTGACAAACAAGACAGAGAGAGAGTTGTTTTAGGGACGAAACAAAGTCTTAACTTTCAAGTATATACATTTTTAAGAAATTCACACAATGTGTTCTTAATGTGTTGTGATAGAGCTCTGCATCGCCTCGTCAACCGATCAGCTCTTCCTCTTTACTAGTTATGCCATGAAATAAACATCAGTGAACATGAGAAGGCATCTTCAGGTACAATTAAATTTCCTGCGAAGGGTCTCAACAGAATTCTGCTCCAATTTGTTGTCGAAACATTGGATGTAATAAAAATTCATGGCAAACACATACATTAAATAATGAACACAATGAACTAATTAATAACTAAAAATAAATACTTAAAAAAAAAAAATTACATTTGCCAAAATGTGTATTCACTAGAATGTCAGCTTGCAAATACAAATGTTAACCTAAGGTAATGTAAGCATGAAACACAGAACTAGATTACATTAGCTAAGATTTGCATTGTTTCACAGAATCTTTGTCAGTAACTTATGTTGTTGTATATACTGTATTAGGGCAAAAAAAGCTTGAGGATAAAGGCTTGCTGTTTCTTTGAAGACACAGAGGCAGGTTGAACTCACCACGGAGGCCGTCCTTATGCTCATTCACAAAAACACAATGGTCAACAATGTCGACATCTCAGACATGACCCTAATGACGTCAGGTGAACAATTCACCAAGAAAAGGTCTTTCCTTGACCTACTTTTTCATCTGCCTTTGTATTTTTAAAACATATTTATAACAAAGAGGCCTTCAGATGGTGCGAGTAAGATGAAAATGGCTCTTCTGCACACACCTGAGCCTCACATCCTTCTGAAAGCCTGATGGGACGATTCAAGGTAATATTGTTCTTAATGCTATTATGAGATATTTGCACAAATCAGAAAGTGTCTTCGAAAATGACAGACAAATTACTCTTATGACTAACAAACTCACCTACATCATGCATTTTTTGGTCAGCTATTCTTATTTTTTGCGGTCAAATCAGTATGACCATTTTCTAAGTTTCCTATTTGAATAGATGGTCTTTTGGAAGGTCTGAAATGATCCGTTTTCACCAGACACACACAAAGATAATTTCCCCTGATACCAGTTATCAGAGTATATGCTATTCAGCATTTGCATTGGAATGACACACCATTTCTGAACTTTAGAGGTATTAACATTATGTCCAATAAAGCCTATCAAGTCTATCAAGCCCATCAAGTCTCAAGCTGTGGAATAGGACAGTCTGTTCAAACTGATTTCTGCAATCCTGTGGTTTCATTGCTTTGGCAAATCTGCCTGATGGATCTGATCTGTTTGAGTAGCAATTTCCTGCTTCTCTGATCAGAGAGGCACGCTGCAGAAATTCAGAGCATTGGAGAATTAATAATACACATGAGTGAGAATATATCTGCTATGATTTTTCTAGCAAGTACAGTTTGCATACTGATAAATTCAATTGCCATTAAACTTCAGATACACAGCTCTTGGGCCAACTGGACTCAAATACCTGTCATCATTTTCCTGCATGTATGTCTTTATCACAATTGAACTACACTTTGCCTTTGAAAAAATGAAAAATAAGGTTCTGAAAATATAATAACAATATCTCGAAATGTGTTTAATTGTTTCAATGACTCTTTAAGATAAGCTAAAGACTGCTTAACCATTTCACAAAGTCTGTGAAATGAACATGATTTAGATTTCTAAAATAAATAAATGCTATACTGTCACAATTAGACTCGTAACTACATTTTTACAAAGACTAATACACCCTGTTTTAATATTGTTAGTAGAACTGTATCTAAATTGTTCAAGCAATTATTCCAACTTTCCAACATAATATGCAAAACCCCCATAAGTGTTACAAACAGTACTATAATATAAACATTAAAGATTTGATCAACACAAACTGTGCCTCCCCAGTTGAAAATCACTGGCTCATGCTAACAATTTTGGCTACCTGTGAAAATCATCACAAACTAAACGTATGAACTTACTTGTGCGTTATGCCTTTAGTAAAAATGCAACTGTTAGAGCATGAATTAAATAGAAATGTAAGCCCATATATATATGCATGGCAACAATGGCAGTGGGTCAAAATAAACTGCCGGAGCCAGAAAGGCTTAAGCTTTCAGCACACACAGCACAGCCAGATGATAATGGGGTTATTGCACCCAGATAACCTACAAATGCTATTGTTTCACAGGGGTTCAAGAGGCTGGCTTGAATTATGGAATGTAATGGGGCTGACTGCACAAAGCCTCTTCTTTGAGGCTTCACACACTTCAGCACCAACAGCCCCGACCTGACTACATATGCCTTCTCAATTATCTTGCAGTGGTGTTCCCAAGCCATATATCTAGAGCACGCTGTTATGTTAGATAATTAATCGTTCTGAAATAGGCATTCACCTTATATATCGCTATAAATCAATAGTTTATTTATAAATTATCATTACACATTATTACATACATTTTTCAGTAATAATAAATAATTAAAACAAAGTATATTCATCATAAGCAAGTCTGACTAATAATTCGAAATTTAGTGCATCACTGTTTCACATTAATATTAAACTCATAGAGCAATTTTGGAATTTAAAACCATGAATTATGATTTTTGAATTATGAAAAATGTATGTACTAAAGCCCCAGTCAAACGACCATGAGCACACACGTCAGGCTGAAAAGCTAAATTTAACAATACTGATGTGCATCATAAATTAATGTTTATTGAGCTCGTCTTTGAAAACACATTATGAAATTATTTACATTTTAAATATTAAGGAATAGTGTGTGAAACGGTATACAATAAAGCAACAGATATTTCAGAGGAGTATGCTTGTCAAAACACAAACAAACATTAGTTCAGCACAGATGTCAAGGATGTTACCTTACAAACAAATGTGCTCACCGTTCTTCTTTACAAAGGCTTCTTAATAACGCTCATAGTAGCAAACAATCCCGTATTGCCAAATTTAACTATTTCAAAATGTATACATTTGACAGAACTGAAGCAACACTGAGCTGTCTTTAACTGAACAATTATATTTTTATAATTTTTATATTATTTGCATATGAACTTAAGCGACAGCCCATTTCTAATCCATAGCGTTCGATATGATGTCGTATCGAGCGTAAATTACCATATACATTTTATTAGATTAAAGCCAATTTATTGGAACAAAAAACTACATCTTAGCATACACTGTATTATTAAGGGGTATTAATATATATATTTTTTAATTTATTGAAAATAAATGACTTTCTGATCTGGTTTGTGATGAGTACAAGTTTGACAGAGGGCAGATGCGAACACATGTCGATGGCTTCATCAGCACACATCTCTCGCTGCACCGCTCATAGAGCAGACATGCACGTGCTTTTTTTTTTCTCAGTGCTGTTTATTGTAGAATTTTGTTTAAATAATTGAAATATTATTTTTAGAAGTATTATTTATATATATAAGTACAACTTATGTCCTACCAGTGATATACAGCATGTACATATAAAAGTGTTACATTTCTAATACTATTCCCCGTCTTCAGTTCACTCACACGTTTGAAGATAAAAGTCACACGGAGTGCATTGCGTTCCCATGCAGTGTCTTCAGATGCATACATCAAGTTTTATCCAATATATCAAGTAATCCTGGCATTTTGTATATACAGAAAATTCACATACTATTCAAAGTATACACACAGCATACTGCGATATAGTAGGAGTTTTATAGTAGTATGCCATTTCGAACACACCATTAACAAAAACTACTTCTAGAAACTATGAAAAGGTTCCTTCGGACCGGTGCAAAAGCCCCTACTGAGATCCTTCAGAGTCATGAATGAATCGTCTGTGCTTTGCATCAACTCATTCATTAAAAAAATACAATGATTCATGCTCAAATCTGACATTGTTGCTTGTCAAGGACAGCAAGGACTAAAAGAAAAAAAAATCTGTGTCATACTTCTTAGAAGCCTTGGAAGATGTGCTTGAGTGGTTTTGACCACTTTTATGATGCTTTATGGAGCTTTTGGTTTTGAAGCCATGAGGAGCTAGTCAGGGAATTTATGGACTTGATTTATTCATTTAAATGATCAAAAGTGCAATTTATTTTATTCATAATTTGACACATCCCCGCATCCTGGAATTTTTTACTGAATTACAGCTTAAATTTTTGTGTCACATTATGTTATACAGAAGACACAAAGTGTCACATTTTGAATAGCTTGAAATGCTCATTGAAATTCATTGTATGGGGGAAAAAAAGAGTGCTTACTGGGTGAAGTATTTCTTTAATGATTCAAAGCTCTTTTTGGGACTCATTTAAGGATTCAGTTTTGGTGAAGCAGATGCAGATTAGATGACATCATACGCCAAATTGCTTTCAACAACAATCAGCCATTTTAACACATTTTTCCATTCAAGCTTTTCCATTTTCCATTCATCATCTGCCTTGACAAAAGTGTGTCATAGTGCTATGCCTGCCTGTCTCTCGTTCGATTTCTCAAGCCATTGATGACAGAAGAAGCAATCAGTAGGACGGAAGACGCAGCACGTGTCCCAAGGTCCACCTGACGTCTGCGTGGAAATGAGCCACCTTCACACGTGCCATGGCGACAACGGTAGCCTTTCATTTGTCAACCTCTATTTTCAGTACATGCAAGCCAGGCAGAAAGAATCATTTTTTCAACAAAAGATGGAAACTAATATGTTCTGAATAGACGAGGGAGAAATAGGTCATGAAAAAAGGAAATTTTTCCGTCAGTGTAAGTTTTTTTTTGTTTTTTACATTTTTACGTCGTTCTTTCTTTTTTAAATGTCTTTTTAAAATGCGTTTTAACTAAATGAATCAGGAAAGACGTGTGATTTATTAGTAGCGGGATGCACTGGCGTCATTCCAGAGAGCATTTGATTGGACATCAGTTTGACATCAGTAGGATCAGTCGTCAATATTTAGGCACGACATTTTTTCAGGAAAGAGAAATGTCTCCGAAGTTATTTTTACACTAGCAACACCCATGGACTAAAAGCTAAAACTTCGATTTTGATTTCTTGAAATGGCAAAGTGATGTTCTTCCCCTGCCATTCAAGAGTTGCATTGGGATAGACGCGTCTGTAAATGTGCTCTAAGCCCCAGAGCAGACACGTGTAGTGGCTGTCGTCACATGTACATCATCACGTGCCGTGTGTTTCCAAACAGAACCGTGAACGTGGACAATAGATCAAGAGAATTTGAGCCTTGCTCTGTTCTTTAAATTGGCTGTAAATGCAGTGTTTTTCATTTCTTTTCCTAATGGTTCTTTATATAGACGCTATTGTGTAAGGAAATCAGAGCGTTACAGAATCTGTGTAATATGGAAACGTTTGAGACTGTAGAGTCAGGGGACGGCATCAGATGTACGATAACAGCACAAATCAGCAGATGTTGTCCAGTTCGTTTCATACAGACTAAACAAGAGCTTACAGTTCATTTACGTCCTTCAAACGATCATTATTTGTTTGTTCTATTTAGAGTTTGCTCTCAGTTTGTTTATCTATCTATCTATCTATCTATCTATCTATCTATCTATCTATCTATCTATCTATCTTCCTACCTATTTGTCTAAATTCAAGCATGTTTTGATATTTTGTCATAAATTAGAAAAAAATTAAAAGCAATCAACAAATATTTAATTTATATTTAGAGTATTATTGCTTACATGTATTACATTTCAATAAGTAAATATCTTGTGCATTTATTTGATCAAAATTATGGTCATTATAGCAACAAGAAACATAGTAACATAATATTTTAAGCATACAAAAAACTGATTTTGCTGCTTCTTAATATTTTTGTGGAAAGCATGACGCATTTTCTTTAGGTTTCTTTGAAAACAGTATTTGTTATGATGTGGAATATATAAATAACTTGTGCAGGGGATGTTTTTAGGTTCCTAGTGAATGCAGAGTTGACGAATGATTGAATTGCCCTGTCCAGCATTTACTCAACATATTTAGCCTTAAGAGGGAAGCCATCTGCTGTCCAGAACCTCATCTGGACAGGCATATAGAGGGAAACGTTGGCTGGTTTCTACTGGATGGCACCAGCGATAATGAAGCTGGCTGGTGTTCTGTTCTCTCTTCACGGAAATTGAGTTTAACGCGTGGTGCCTCTGATTGGCAGCAGTAGTAGTGTCTACTCATCCTGTCATAAAACCCTGTGTACTCATCATGTTTTGTTTTGGTCCATCAAAAGGCAGCAGAACACTTACGTAACCTTTTTTATTCCCATCGTGTGTCTCAACTATGGCCAAATTTTGTCTGCTGATGAGAGCTAAGTATGTGCACACAGATTAAATTAGCATCAATTGGTTCATGATTGAATGTCTCTATGTATCACTATATCTATCTATCATTGCTTGTTTATACCTTCTCTCTGTGGTTCGTTCACTTGTTTATTATCCATCTATCTATCTAATGTACTGTGCTTCCAATAATTCACCATGAGCTCTTCCTAAAATATAAGTAATAGTGCCTGCTGAGAATTCGAGCTCTAACCTCTCAAGGATATCACACCATGATAACACTGATCTGTCCCGCAGGATCCATGAACCGTCTATCTGAACACAAGTGTGGATACAAAAAGGATTTGTAAAAGGCCTAACTTTTTCACTATAGGTCTTCGGGATGATATGAAATGCTTAATGAATTTTAAAAACGAATACCATCACAATCAATTTTGTGGAGTTCATTAGATTTAGACATTTGCAATTGAGTTTACTGCAGTATCAGTGAAACTCGTAGCATTTACGTCCTTTTTCGTCTCATACTTTGGACTTGTTCATAGATTTCGGCTGACAGCTTTGATGGTATTTCTTTAACTGTGCACTTTCTGCGGTTCATAATGGTCTATTTGTATTCATCCTGGTGGAGCTGGCGACATTAGAACTTATTTAAAATGCATTAGGCCTGATGCCTGCATCGATGTTTCCACAGACAGTTGATTGCTCTGCAGCGGTCAGATCAATACAGTCGCAGGAACAGTCAAAGGCTCACTCAACTGTGTACTTGTATGTGTGTGTTTGTCTGCGCTGTGGCTTCTTTAGAAATATCCTATCTGAGCCATTCAGTAAATGCACAATGCTCTTATTCTTGCTCTATTTAGATGAAACTCCATCGAATGACTAATGTGAGATTGAATGACATAGAATTAGCAGCTACGGAAAGTGAACGCAACCAATTAAACGGTTCGAAAGGTATCAAAGAACAGTCCGATAAGGTGTGGGAGTCACTATCAAGCACCATTTAAAGGCAAGACTTCCTGTTCAGACACATGATCACAGAAGCACATGGTGTGAGAAGGCACATAAAAAATATGCGAGTGTATACGAAGCTGTAGAGAAGACTTTTGTTAGGTTTTATCAAAAAAATGCATGTTCAGAAATTCAGTTTTTCTGTTCGTTTCCTCAGGGCAACATTAAGGGGTAAGGAACCAGGGGTCCATAGTCCCCTAACCAGGATTTCCCTTTGACACTGAATACGGGTGTGAAGAAAGGGAAGATGCGAGGTTTCTGGGTGCGCAGGATCACCCAAAGTTATACGCCTCTGTTTCACAGAAGAGAAGAAGTGCTTCTTGAAGTTTAAAATAGAGTAAAATCTTATTCCATGAAGTACATGATATGACGCGACACGCTACATCAGGGCTTAGAAACTGCAGAGTTAGCTCCAACCACAGTCAAACAAATCAGAATGAATGTATTTTAAGATCACTCGAAAGCTACAGGCGGGTGTTTTTAATTAGGGATGGAGCTAAACACCGCAGGACGGTGGCCCTCCTGTGCTACGATACAAACCTACATATGTATCAAATGCAATATCAATGCGTTTCAAGTGTTTTTACTCAATGACCCTTTGACAGATTTGTGATTTTGTATCGCTCTCTGAACATTGTCTCATGATAATCGGGATGGGGGTGATAAAAAAAAAAAAAAAAAAAGTTTTATTAATAAAAATGTTCCCAAATAAGGATCTTTTTGTGCCATTAAAATGCATGCAGTAGAGGGTTTATTTCTTTAATAAAATGTAAAACTGCGCAGTAAGCAAGTATGCCATTTCGAACACAGCCACTGTATCCACCTTTGACCTGTAAATGTGCACGGCCATTTGTAAATTCTGTGGGTCTAGCTTTCGGTCTCATCCGCGTCCAGCTATTTACAAAAGAGTTGGATAAAACCGTTCCTTTTGCCACTTGATATTGAAAATTGGTGTTATTTTAATGTATTATCTTAATCATGAGCACACTGGTTTGCAGTTTTATTGTTTACTGCAACTCATTATTTACCTATAGCATTTAACCCAATTTAAAAACAATAGCTAAATGCTAATCTCAAGTTGTACTGCGTGTGGCTGTCATTAATTTAAGATGGTTGTAGTTACTGTTTTACCAAATAATTACCAAATAAACACACATATATATAAATATATATACACGTTTATTTTTTCTTGTTTGTTGCTTAAAAAAACCCCAATAAAATCAGAAATCGGTATCTGAATCAGACAGTTTGTTTGTAAAAGATCGGCCATGAAAATGCATGATCGGTGTATCACTAGTTCTTTTCTCAGCCTCGATGATATGCAACGCTGCAAGTCATCATAGAAGATTTTTTTCAGTTTTTTCCATCATCACGAATCACACGACACACAAACATGCCGCTCTCCATTCATCAACTATTGATGTTTGTTATAATAATGCTGGAGTATCGGTGCTAATGCAGCACATGAACACAGCCCAAGGGAGAAACTGGTTCTCTAGGAACCCTAGTTCCTAGAATTAAAGTCTTAGAACTACTCAACGGTTCTTTATTCAAAACTACTGTACGGCATGTCTTCAGAAGACTTTAGCAACTCATTTATCTTATCTATACCAACTCAATTCTCAGGCTTAAAGATATCAGAAGGTTCAATGATAACAGTTTAATACAAGCATGAGATGGGGTTATTCGGGGACTCATAAGGGCACTCTGGGAGCTCGGTAACTAGTTGCTGTTACCAAGCATGCTTGAGGAGACAGCAGCATCTTTGCAGTGACCTTTCGCTGGGACACAACACAATTTCACTTTACTTTCAATACATTTGCCATTTTGTCCTCTTTATTAGGTCTCATCCAGCTTTGGGGCTTTGAAAATAAAATACTGCACAATGCCACAAATGCACATATTTTAGACAGAGACTGATTTTAAGGGGCTACGTGCTTACTCAATAAAAATGTCAGCGCTAATTCTTATTGTGCCTTCTCTGAGGTCATTAGCCTGTGAAAATGGAAGGACATAATAGGAAGGAAAGAAAGTATTCAGAAATTCACATCTACTTTCAATGATCTACAACTGATGTCAGCAAAATTTAAAAACCACAATTCAATGGGGTTTTTTTTTTAATCTACTAAAATGAATACACGAGTGCTTCTAAGAAGAAATGTAACTTTTCTATTTAAAATGAATACTCATTCAAAGTGGACACTGATTGGCTGATTTCAAAGAAAGTACTATAATAAGGGTGCTTGAAATTGCTGGTAATTTACTGTTGCTTCATTGCTTTTACATCTGATGTTTGTTGACAACACAAAAAAAAAAAAAAAAAAAAAAAAAAAGATAGTCTATTTTATTTCGACCACAGGATATGGTGATGTTTTTCGCATCTCATCAATTATTATACAAATAATAACAAACATGCTTTTGTAACTCAATATAAAATTATGTTTACTGTGCCTAATGTTGCGCATGGTATTAAATGCGTGACATGCTAATCACAAATCAACACAGCCAGCCCCCTATACACCCCTATACCGTACAGTACAGAACAAAAACAAGTGTACTATATGTTCATTCCTTTTGAACGAACTGCCTCAAATGTCACCATGACCCTGAATGAAGAGATCTGTTTGCAGGCAGCGTGGAGATCCCTGCATCGTCCTCCTCTGCACAGTACAGAATGGCTGTTCTAGAAAACGACTGCCACACTGAGGAAAATTACAGGGCTAAAGTGCACTGGCCTAGCCCTCCGGTCCTTCAAATTAGCTGTCATTCTACAGAGCTCCCGTCTCCACGAGTGCTAATAAACATCGGCAGGGAGATGGTGAGCAGGGTTTGGTAGCACACCGTATCACATACTGCTCTTTAAAAGCAGATTGTTCAAATTTTTTTTTTCATAATAAAAATTCAAGACAATATCAGGGACAAAAAGGGGCAAAAATGGTACAACTGTCATCACAACCAATGGCATTATATATGTGACCCTGGACCACAAAACCTTAAGTTTCTGTGTTATATTTGAAGCAATAACCAAAAATACACCGTGTGGGTCAAAATTATACATTTTTCTTTTATGCCAAAAATCATTAGGATATTAAGTAACAGTCATGTTTTATGGAGATATTTTGTAAGTTTCATATTATAAATATATTAAAACTTGTTTGTTTAATTAAGAACTTTACTTGGATCAATTAACTTTAATGGTGAATTTCTGCAACTTCAGACTCTAGATTTTTTTTGTATCGCAGCCAAATATCGCTCTATCCTAACAAACCATACATCAACAGGCAGATTTTTTACTCAGCTTTTAGATAATAAATGACTGCTTTTGTGGTCCAGGGTCACATATATACTGTATCTATAATGCACACCGCAAAAATCAATGCTTTTACTTTAATTTTTTGCATTATTTATATATCTTTCTAGCAAGGGTTAATCAAAATAGTATTTAAAGAAACTGAATTAAATTTTTAAGTAAATTATTCAGGTTTCAGTTAGAATAAGGATGAGTTTTATGGAAAGATGCCAAAGCCCTGAGACCATGACCCAGTTTTCTTGCCTGAAAGCAGGGAATATTGATCCAGCATTTCAATGATTAGCAACACACAACAAAGTTAACAACTCACAAACACAGCAGTGTGTATTATCAGTGATTCGAGCTAACCTAGAAACCTACAGGACATCCATGCAGGGGCAGTCGAGGTCGAGACTGTGCCCTAATAGAAAGCATGATAAAAAAAAGAGAGTAAATTAGCATAATGGATGTGGACAGCAGAAATTCAATTTAAGATCCAACTCAACAAACACAAACTGCAAAATATACATTACTTGCGAGGAAGAGAAGACATACAATGAAAGCTAATATGTATATTACAAACATATAAAGAGTTTGCAAAAAAAAAAAATCTATTGCACCATAAGCTTTTCTTCAACTAAGGTTGCTAATATGTGGACAGCGATTAATATAGGGGTTAATATCATTTGTTTAGTCTAATGTGGGAAAAAAGATCTTTTATGTATCTTTCTACGGTTTATATTCTCTAGTATAGCGGTTTAATATATTTTGTGTTTATCAGTGTTTAGTAAAAGCGCTTAGTGAAATTTGTCAGACCTCCAAAAGAGTAAATCATAGGAGCCCGTTTAGTCCGTTTCATACTTCACAGCCCATTTACTTGGTGTTTTAAGTGCAATGATTATGACTACATACACGAAAATAGAGCAAGACTTCATTAGTGAAAAAGAATAGTGGGGAAAAAACAAAAAAAGACAAAAAAGTTTTGGATAGTCTTGTTAAGCAGAATGAGAAGTGCAAGCATACACACTTTCTAGGAAATCCTTAGTCAACAAGCTGAATAAACTTAGTGTGAAAACAGGGCCTATATTTGTAGGGAAAAAATAAAATAAAATAAAAAAAACCCAGCTGTGTTTGCGCGTATCATCTTCCTTGTGTGGGGAAATGAAGGAAGTGTTTGTGAAAGGGAAAATATCTTGGTAGCTGATCCTGCCGTTCAACGTCTGTGCTTAGATGTCAGATCTGACTGCTTTTATTACTATTAAATAAGTGAAACTGAAGCTTTGCTGCGGCTCTCTTTTATCCACAACCCTACACTTCAGTTTGAATCATCTAACCCACTTTGCCGTGAAAAGCTCGTTTTATCCCCCGTCTTTGCTTTGTTAAAGCTATCCCCGTCTTTGCTTTGGTAAAAGTCATTTTTGCCTTTCCTCATTACAGACAGCTCGAATTGAACAAAAGCACAGGTGACTTTTATAGTTCTTTTGTCTGTGGGTCGGGGGCATCTGGGTTCATTCCTTCTACGGCTGTAACCAAGCATATACCTGATGAAACTGACCTCGAGATGTCTCGAGGATTGTGTTTCCAAGGCTTCAGATCTCTGAGCTAAATTATTCAGCTGCGTAATTCAGTTTCTCTAGACGTGAACCACTGCACCGACAAGTGAATAGCCATTTAAATTAAATTAATAAATAAAAAAACATCGAATGCATTTTAATGATGCAAGTAAATGTATGTTTATTGTATGCCAATGAGAAATGAGTTGTCTGGAGCCTTGCTATTAGGCGATACTAATTAACATCAGAATTGTTTTAGAAAAAGTTCATTAAAAATAAAATCAGTAACCAAATAGCTAAAAACACTGATGTTGCTTTCCTTGCCGTCCCAACTTGTTCCAATCCGACAACAAGCAGGATACACAACAAAGAGGACAATGGCTGACGCTTCACGCTGGTAATCTTTAGCGGTTTGGAGCAGATCACCATATTGTTCGACTGCACAATATGACATTTCTATTTTTCTATTTTGGTTATTATTAGGGCAAAAATCATGCGGCAAACAGGCACACGTGAAAGCTGACTCATCAGAAGAGCAAAAACATCCAACAAATAGACGTTTGCTCATACATCGTTTTTAAAAAGTGGTCACGGCTGTGCTGGAGAAAAATCTGTAAATGTTTCTATAAACACAAACTATTTTTGACCTTAGAGGTCTTCATCAGGCTGAAGTATCAAGTGAAAGGGCACCTGTTATGCCCTTTTTATGAGATGTAGTATAAGTCTCGGGAGTTCTCTGTCTTTGAAGATTCAGCTTGAAAAAAATGATTATATCATTATGAATATGCATATTTTGGGTTAAAACAGAAACAGTCTGTTTTTGTGAATTTGTCTTCGGTACCAATCCACAGTTCTCGTTACCAAAGCAATTGTTTTTTATTTATAAAGTCACATTTAAAATTGTGTTTGAAGTTGTTCCTCTAGTAGTTAAAGTATGAAACATGTTTCTTATTAAAAAATATCTTAATAAAATGTTTTATACGTTTACCAGTAGTAGCAGTATCATATACATTCTACTAAATAATGTTAAAGGTAAAATGTCTTAGTTAAAACTCACTTTTATTTTTGATGGGTTGCTGTGAGTACCTTTAACGTCCGTGTGAACCAGAAATTTGCGACCTTTTATAATCCAAAATATACATCTTCACCATTAGGATAAGAAATATACGATTCATATTTTACTGATTAGCTAAAAAAGTGGGTCATTAAACGTATAGCATGACTCACATCGATCAGAGCTGAATGGGCGGCACTGGTTAATATTAGGCTAGACAGTAGAATCATCCGGTGCCTTCTCAAAAGTATTTACAGACTCGTTAATGAAATCATGAGGGAATCAGAATGATTCAACAATTCCCTTTGCTGTTCACCAGCACCTAATTTTCTCAGATCCGAGTTGGAACGAAATAAGAGAATCAATTGGACAGAGAAACGAAAGTGGGATATCAGGGGAGGGGTCCTCGAAGAACATAACACGAGAATTTATGTAGGTCATCGATTCAGAAATGTGTGTCAGTGCATGAGACGATAGTGAGTGAGCAGCCCTGAAGACTTCAGAGCGGAGGAGAGGAATGAGAAAGGACAAAAGAGATACAGAGTCTCTATAGTTAGTATTTCAACAAAGACGGGGTCAAGATGCACTCGTTTATTTGAATTTGCAAATGTATTTCTCCGTTTAACATGACATAAAAAGAATAAATCCTGAGTTTTAAGCTGATCCGTGAAACGGCTTAAGAAGAGTTGTTATTACTGAATAGAAATTCAATAAAAATTTAACAAAGATAATGTACTTTTGGAAATGAAGTACTCTTCAGTCATGGTCTGTGAAATTAATTATAATGCAATATATGAAAAATCTTTCCCTCCATCCACGCATGCATGCATGCTTTTGAATTTCTTCGAATTTGCATTTTTGAATCAGGTTTACCTCAATTAAAATCAGGTATTGAACTAGAATGTGAAAAAAAAGCATTTCCATTTTATTCTGAAAGACAAACAACCCTAGCCGATGATATAACGCTTTGGGGCGAAGAAAACTTAACGAAAATAAATAAATCATGAGTTCCTTTCCAAACTAATAAACAATTTAAACTATGTAGAAAGCCACTGATAGGCTATTCCAAAGGGAGAGCTCAGGTCAATCTCAGAAAAATAAATCCAGTTATTTGAAAGCTCCCCAGACACCGCGTCTGAGTCACCTCCACAGGTGCTTTATTCAGCAATATGTGTGTCATCCAGAGACAACGTGCATCACTAAAACCCAAAAGCACCTTGGGGCAAAGCGGCCACCTGGATGTGAAGTCCAGACAGTGCATATAGGCCATTCTTTCAAGTGACCCTGTTTATAAATGAGGCAGACTGATTCTCTCATTTTCTAGGCTGTCTGTAAAGCCGTGGCTGCCAAGCAGATGGACGAATCATTGTTCTGCTCACAAGACAGATGAATACCACCGTCACGAAATGAAGAGAGATCACAAACAATAACACAACAAAAAAGGCTGACCGCACACACACACACACACACACACACACCAACCCAGGCCATATCCGTCCATCCAGCCATCTGTTTCAGAACTATTTTCACTCAGAAATTGCTAGTAAATTTGACAAATGATTAGAAATAGCATGTAACAAAATAAATGAAACATCTGAAATATTTTTGTGTAAAATATGTTCCAATGCTGTTATCTACACGTTTGCATTTAAAACCCAGTGAACTCTAACATTACTATTCATTGAAAGGAATCCTTGTCACTGAGAGATGGAGCAATCGACACAAACACGCTTCCACGTGCCATCGCTTTCGAAACAACAGCAAGTGTGTTTTTGGGGTCGTCTGTATTTTGGGCTTTCAGAAACATAGCCTGGACTTTTAAACTTCCAATTACCCAAACGAACCTAACGAACTCAATGAATCACACTGCAGACAATTTAACTGGAACACCATCTGCAGTAAACAATACATGAGATTCACGAAAAAAGAGCCAATATATTCCATCTAGCCCTGAAAATGCACCTCTTTGTATCCGCGGATTTGTGTCAGAAGGTCAGGTATGAATCATTACTCACGTGCAGGTTCGATAAAGACTAATATTCAGGTCACGCACGTGACGCGACAGCAGGAGGCGTTTCAAGCAGTCAAAGCTTGAATGATTTTTGTGAATAATTGCGGTAAGAGCTACATAATTTTAACTAATAGTTGCGATGCACAATAACAGCGACAAAAATGACACAGCGTGTACTGTGTAATGCGAGACGGGCTTTCGCTCTGTTCTGTAGGGTGAAGCAGATGGTCTTGTTCTATCAGATTCCTGAACGAGTCTCTGTGTCACACAGCGTGTGCGGAGAGATAGTACAGAAGCTTCTAGTGTAATCACTGTGGCAGCTTGACCTGTGTGATGCCGGAGACACACACTGCCTGATACATCGGCCTCAAGACTTTTGCAGATCCAACAGACACAAAATATCGTTAATGGCTATTAAGTGCCCCTGTTATGAATGCCTGAAAATGGGCTTTCATGCAGTGTGTAGCTCTAAGTGAAACTGGCAAGTTTTACATTTGAAAGTGTGCGTATCAAGTTACTGTTGTTCAAAAAAAAAAAAAAAAGTTGACTCTGAATCATTGAAACGAGTCGCTTTTTTAAAAATGAATCCCAAATCATTTCATATAGCATACCGTCCGCCCACTTGTTGGTCTTTTCAACTCTTTCTTTGCTACTAGGTGCCCCTTCTGAAGCGGTAAAATAGCGGTTTCCCCGGTAATGCCCAATCACACAAAAACGATGGGTGTTTTTTTTTTATTGTTTATGCTCTCTGGGAACCTCACGTTTTTTTTCAGGAGAGCTCTGAGTGGAAGCAAAAAAGCACTCATTTGCGGTTTTTTTAACCTCCCGATCGTATGAATGCAGAGGCTGGCCTTCTGTTGTGGTGACAAACTTTTACTGTTGTGCAGTGCACCGCTCTTTTTTTAAAAGCCACCTCATTTTCAGAACTAAAAAACATGTTGTGAGCCATCGGGGCCTAGAGCTGTACACAAAGCAGCACTGCGCTCACAAACTCTGACTGAAACAGAAATGAAACCAATTGGATCAATCACCGCATTTAAGAGTTTCGTAAAAGAGGGGTTTAGAAAAATAAATCACTGAGCAAATAAGGTAAAAATCATAAAAGTCCAAAATAATCAAGAGCATATTATAAGACAATGAAAGTGTTTTTTGACCTTGCATGCAAGTCAACCTGTTGTTGGAAACTCGCAATAATATAAACCTTATTATCCTTAATAGGGACACTTTATTATCCATCAGCATTACGGTTTTCAAAAAAATGGCAACTCAAGGAATGAAATGTCAATCAAAGTGATAAAATATACAATATATGATACAAATTCTAACTACAAAGAATAAACACTGAAGCAAGTAGTTTTGAGTAGTGGAGACCAACTCTACAGGGAAGTGTTTGCGAGGGTAATCTCATTAAATACAGTAGAAGATTTTGAGTCAAACGGTACAAATGCTTGCTTTTGTCCTAGCAGTGGCTTTCTAGGAATCCTCTTTGCAAACCTACTTCAAAACGTCCTTTAAATTCAATTCTAATTTCAATAGACATTGGAAAAAAAATTTTAAACAATAAAACCTGTTACTTTTTCCCCTATAAATAAATGTAAAGTTTGCTTCTATGCAAAAACTAACCTTTTAAAAAATAAATCATAAGAAATATCGGTAGAAACGGTAGAAAAATCTCTCTCTGGCTTTAAATTTCACAATCCATATTTCTTATGTTTCCAGATGTGCAATTTTTCAGTCATAAGGGTTATTTTTCCTTTAACAAGGAGCTGGATACACTTTTCTTGTATGATGGGTAACTGACACCTTCACACAACTGTAAAAGTATTTGCTTCTGATTATTTAGTATTTGCTTTACTTTTATCATCATTTAAAAAAAATCTCTTATAAAAGAAAATGGAATAAAATGCACATGAGCTTTTAGGCCCGTTCACACCAAGCAAATAATATTGTCTGTTTAAGCGCACATCTGTTGCTTTAAATTCTCAAGATAATGAGTAAACATGCATCTGTGAAAAGGTATGTTATAAAAACAGAAAGAAAGAGAAACTAAGAGTAAGAGAGAGACTATACAAGAATTACATTGAAAAATGTAACCCGGAGAACAAAGCATAAAACATTTCATTAATTTTAAAGATCTTTCGATCTGTTCATTTTCAACTTTCATGGAAAAACTTTACACACAACGCAGCTGTCAGAAATTTTAAGAGTTTGTCAGAGGAGAGAGCAGCTTTATGATAATCAGGTCCTAGCACTTTTCTGCTCAGATACACAAAACATTTGTCATGAGACTGTGGGCTGGAAACTTTCACTGCACAGGTTTACAGATGATATTAATAATTAATAATTAATATGATACTATTAATTAAGTTACTGAGAGAAACTTTGTTTAATTTCCATTAACAACATCTAACATGCTTTTAATAACACATTTTTTAATAATGCATTTAATAATGCATTTTTTAACACTTCATAAGATTTTATGATAACTATCATTATATAGCGCATATATACAACAAATACATTAAATTATATACATTAAAATGTTCAAAACATGCAATATATATATATATATATATATATATATATATATATATATATATATATATATATATAACACACACATACACACACATTATAAAAGCAAAACTTTTCTAATTTTAATGTACAGGAAAACTATATCATACAATAGAATGCATATCATTAATATAAATTCATAATATGAATTTAGTGTCACTGTACTTTTCTGAACACTGAATAAGGGTAAAGACTCAACATATCCATCTGGATCTCTACATGATCTATCTGAAAGGTGGATTAAAGGTGTATTTGACGGAAGATTAAAGAAAAAATGCAGCTTCGACAGAAGAGGGTGTATTATTTGCGACATCTGACTATGACAGCAGGGATTCTCTGCTGATACCTATTATATCTGCCTCCAGCGGACCTGATTTCCCAGCTATGATGTCTGCAAGAGCCGCGAGGGAGCAAAAGTGGTTTATCCCAGACCGTCACACTGACCTACATTTTATGACACATTTGTGATGTTCAACCACATGCAACAGTTTCTTGTAACTTCATGAGTCATCGCAGAGAACCCGCAGAGACTCTGAAATAAGCATCGATATCATCCACAATGCCAATTCCACACGATAAAGCAATCGCATTATACTGGCCAGGACAGCAGGGTCGGCATCATTGTTATAGCGACTCGTTTTAAGGCACACGAAGGGATAACTGATTTGAACAAAGAGAAGCATGGATGTGGATAATTATATAACTACTCCTAACAGATCGACTTTTTCAACACATACAGTTCAACTTTATTTTGATGGTTAGAGAATCTGGGAAACTTTGACATACATATCCAGCCATAATTGTAACCAGGATGGTTTTTTACAGTCCATCGTGCACTCAGAACCAATTTTGCCCCATTTACAGCTGCATCTGCTTGAGGGAACATTTCCCATTTCCATTATTAACATGCACGTGTCCCGAATAAAAGCAGCAGCAGCAACCCAACGGCTAAAACACAGTTTATTTATATAGGTTGTCCTTGCTGTATACTTTGAGCTTACGACAACAAAACAAAGCAATTCATTTTAGTAATATTCACTTATATATTGCACATTCCCAAACTTAAGAACAGATGCAGATAACACCAAAGTGTCTTTAAGACAAGTCATATCACTCGGCGGCCATCTTTGAAACACCTCTCAGGTATTCAAGTGCAGCTCCTGTCTCTTTGTAATGGGAAACATCAAATTCTCCCAAACTTTTGAAAGTTTCATTTGAAATCACCAATGAAATCTGACAACTCTGACAATAATTGTTGTTTCTTTGCTGAAAGCATTATAAAAAAGCTTATTTCTCAGGCGAGATCAGCCAGTGCTCATGCGCAGTCCTAGACGCACGTGTGTTTCTATAGCAACCCAAACTTGTAACGGCAGACACGGTGATGCGCTGACTTCCGATTGGCTTCCGATTCACATTTTCACATTCACATTTTCACATTCACATTAATTTGTTTTATTTAGATGGCGGGGTTTTTTGTGATTGATTGGCCATTTTAAGAGTTGCATTTTCCCCATTCAAAACAATACAAGTGACACATCTTGGGTATTCACACACACTCACACACAAAATCAAGTCTGATCAAGTCCCAAACTTGTTAACTTATAGAAATATAGAGAAAGAGAGAGATCAATTTAATAAAAGTATCACAACATGTTTCAATATAAAACGTCACATAGCAAAATTGTAAATTAAAGGCTTTATGTCTGTGAGCTTTTCAGTTGTCTTTACAAATTAAAACTATATAAAATGTTAATAGTAAGACTAGTAAATTTCTTAATCAGTCAGTAATCACACTGCTGTCACCTCCAACCAATCTGTACACTGCATAAATATAGTAGAGGTTTTGAGTCAGCAGTTAAACTGTACAAATACTTGCTTTTGCCTTAGAAGTTTTCTAGGAATCCTCTTTGCAAACCAAGTTCAAAACGTCTTTTAAATTCAATTCTAATTTCAATAGACATTGGGAAAAAAATGAAAACAATAAAACTTGTTTCATAAAATTTTTTCCCCTATAAATAATTGTGAAGTTTGCATCTATGCAGAAAGTGCAATTCACAGTGGAAAAACAAACGGTAAATATATGGGAAAAAAACGGTAAATATATATATGGGAAAAAAACGGTAAATAACGGTCTGTGTTTCCAGATGTGCAAAATTTCAGTCATTAAGGTTACTTTTCCTTGTGACATTTTGGCAAGGAGCTGGATAAACTTTACTTGTACGATGGGTAACTGACACCTTCACACAACTGTAAAAGTATTTGCTTCTGACTATTTAGTATTTGCTTTACTTTTATAAAAAATAAAAAAAAAATGCATATGAGTTTTAAAGCCCGTTCACACCAAATTAAAACTATATAAATGTTACTAGTAAGACTAGTAAATCTCTCAGTAATCAATAAGTAATCACACTGCTGTCACCTCCAATCAATCTGTACACTGCATAAATCAGTCTAAGAGTAAGCCTGTAAAATTGCACTGAAGAGCATTTAGGAAAAGAAAAAAAAAAAAGATTTCAGCTGGCAGAGAAGATCAATTGCAGGAAGACATCAATTGTATTGTGATCGCTCTTTATTAAAGCCTAAAGTGCAATATTAGATAATGATTAGTTTTTTTTCTTCACAGTGAGCTTTTAGAAAACGGTGTGTGATGATACCTTATGAGACCTGCAGTTCCGGCTCCTTCTCATTGATGAAAAGATTATGAAACCTATATAACAGAAACACCTTAATTTGTTGACCTTTAAAGGTCAGTGAAACGGAGATAGCCGTGCCTGAAATATGGCATCTACATGAGAAAAATCAAGGACATTCAAACACCCTTTAAATGCTAAACGGTCACAGTCCGGGCTGAGATCCATCTGAGTGTATGCGAGTATAGATGTGATACTTCTGTCACCGTGTCCCTATTTCCTCCTACATAGTGACATGGCAACAGACCGTCAGCGTTTAGTCATTATGGCGAGCGGTGACTCACTGAGCTAAAAGCACATGTGTGAGAACAGCAGGCTATCCATAACACACACGTTCATCAGATCAAATCTCTTCTCCAAAAGTCAACCCTATTTACACTACCGTTCAAAAGTCTGGGGGCAGTACTATATAGAACCTAAGGTCCACTTTTCACAATCCATTTAATACCAGATGGATAAAATGATGTCCTGTCCCATATTTTGTCTTCTGAATGACACATTATTATATTTAAAAAGGTTACAGACATCATGTCATGTTGACTTTACCAGTATCTACCCAAAAAACGGTCCTATTTGAGTGACAGTAAGAAAAATTGGACCTTGTCTAAAGACGGCATTGAATGATTTCCACCAGTGGCTGTGCATAAAGTTCATCGATGCACTTTGGTAATTTAAGCTCATTACCCTGGACTATCTTTTTTTTATACTCAGTTTTAGGCACGTTGCATGGCTTTAATTTAATTTAACGTGGAAGCCATTATTTCCCACAACGAGAGAAAGAACTTGTGTTACGTTAACTGAACCAGCCAAAAACATGCTTGAGATCATTGCATTAGAAATTATATTTAAACATTTTGTTTGAAACTTTTTTCAAGTTATTTTTAGTGTGATCCCTCAATATGTTAAGTTGAGCATATCTGTCTGATGTTCTGGTGCCTACTCTAAACAGTCAGACATTATAAATCTTTGTTTTTTCGCTGGATTTTTATCCTTTTCCCATTAAAAAAAAGGAAAAAGAGAGAGAACAATAGCGCATAATTTGATATCTCGTATCGTACATATCGTCCTACTGTGCATTCACTTTCTCTCACTTTTCAGTTCAAAAACTTGTCAACCAATTCTCAAAGGCATGCATCCTGTCTTTTCTTACCTCCCCTTGATGTTAGGTAGTGCTGCAATTCAATGAGATTTCATTATTTCATCATTTCTGATGAAATCTTAGTACCCTACAGCACTTCTGCCAACACATAGAGCTCTAAGGAGAAAAAAGAAAGACGTGAAATGATGTTCATTTGGGTGCATTTCAATTTCAAAGTTCCCAGTGTTCAGAACAGTGAGTCACGTCACCAGTCTGAATTTGTGCCATCAAATAACAGAATAAAAATAATTTGGACGTCCTGTGTTCTGCTAATGCAGCTGTACGATAATAACACTATGTGACATTCATCACTTAAAAGGATAGCTCCTCCAAAAACAAAAATTCTGTCATCATTTATTTACCATCTTGGCTTTATGAACCTGTACAGGTGGCTTTTTTCGGTAGAACATGAATAAAATACCATAATTAAAGGGTCAAGAAGAACTTCGTTCATCTTCAGAATACAAATCAATATATTTTTGCCATCTGAACCCTCCACAGACAGCAAACGAAACTGTAGTAAAAGCATCGGTAAAACAGGATGTGACATCAGTGGCTCTTTTTTCACGCAGAGAAAATAAAAGAACGATTCACTCAATCATTCTTCTCTCCTGTTTTATGAATGTGTTTACTATACATTTCTGGATCATTTCAGTTGTGTTGCTGTTTATGGAGGGTCAGATGGCTCTCTGCTATCATCAAAAATCATAATTTGTGTTCTGAAGATGAACAAAAGTCTTAATGGTTTGAAACAACATGAGGGTGAATAATTAAGGCCTTTATTTTTTATTAAGGACCTGTAAGACCTTCTCTCATCTTCAAAACACAAATTATGATATTTTTGAATGGGTATCAAAACACAGAAAACGAGAAATTATTCAATAAAGGCTTTGAATGTGTCAGTTGTTCTGTTGTCTATAAAGGTTTAGAAATCTCCTGGATTTCATTAAAAATATCTTAATTTGGCTTCAAAGAAGACCAAAGATGTCTTGTAGGTTTGAAACAACATAAGGAGTGGAAAATAAACTATTGACAAAAATTTTAATTTTTGGGTGATCTATCCCTTTAAGAACGAATAAAACAAAAAAAATTGTTTTAAAGAATCACAGTGACACTTAGTCTTTTATTTTATAATAATTAATCTGCACTAATAAAATGACTAGATTTAGCAAAAGAGGGGGACTAAAACAAAATTAAACCCCACTGACCTTCACTGAATGAACCAAGATATGCCCATATTTAATGGATATCATGTTGAATAAGTAACTGGTAAGAAATGTAATGGAAACAAATGATCCTATGTCTTGAGATGGACATTTAGTTCTAAAATATCACTCAAACACTTTTAGAGTCATTCATTTAATAATAATTCACCTGCACACAATTTTATATAACTTAATTCCAGATTTATAGGACAAACAAACAAAAGGATGCACCTGGTGCTTCCATGACAATAAGCAAACAAAAATATCAGGATACAATTTTAGGAGTGGAAAAATAGGTTAGTGTGTTACAGTAATGTAGGTCAGCGCTGCCCTCACCTGCAGCTTTCTGAGTGTGAGCAAAGCCCAAATGACCGACATCTTACTGCCAGCCGAGGGCCTGAGGAGACGGGGGACAAAAAAACATCATTCATCCGGCTGAAAAGGAGGGCCCGGGTCTGCTCATGCCCCCTCGCAGGCTTTACAAAATGTACTGCGTGACGTGATTCAGCTTATTGAGCATCTCGGCCAACATATAAGCTGGAAATTACAGTAGATCAGCCTAATGATATAATGCATGAAACGGCCGCAGTTCGGAGCTGCATGAGCCTGACCCACATTTAAAGTTTACTCTGCGTGAATGTATTTACCAAAAGAGCTCTGTATCCATCTAGGTAAGTGTTTACACCGCAAAAGCTACTGTTTAGAAATTATATGACAGAAGCGCTTAGTTTAATAACAAAGATGCATCTATGTCGATCAGTTATATGGTGCGGTTTAAAAGGCGTACTCTCTATGGCAACTAATAACCAGCAATGTAAGCATTTGTCAACTAAAGCAAGCATCACTATTGCTAGGGTTAAGGGATTTAAACAAACCCCTAATTAGGTGTTCACTGACGATTTGCAATATTAAAGTGAGAGAGCGTTATTAAATATCAACTGAAGTCCAATGAGGGATTCACCAATAAAATATCAGATTCAAATATCACAAGAACTTTGATATTAACAGATGTTCTATGTATAAATCACGTACATGCAAGTCTTCGAGAAAAAAACAACACGAGGGCGCAAGGAAGGGGCAGGGGACAAAAGAAGACTCTCAGAAGAAGCTGACAAACTGGAAGAAAATCATGATGATTGTGTTGTGAGGTGACAGAATTTAGGTCACGTCGCCGCTTTGATTTCTTCGACGCTCATGCTGCAAAACACTGCCAATTCAGACAATGCTGTGAAAATTGGAACAAGTTGAAAATGGGATAAAAGACACAGGCCTCCGCGCAACACAGAAGGATGCTTGATCAGATAAGCAAAACCCATTCTGGATTTTTAACTGAAGAGTCATCTAACAACTGTGAGAGCTCCGCTTTAAAATGAAACCGATATATATATACTACAACATGAAAAAACATGACTACTGAAGCATAAAAGAAAGAGAAATGTAATAGGATCTTAGTGAATAGACGCACATTTTATTTGGACCACCAATACGTTTGTATGGAGAGAAAGATATATTAGATATATTAAAAATTTTATGTTCTTTAACCTTAATTTTGTTCATTAATACATTCAATTTCTATGAAAACATATTATACAACAAGTGTATTACATTCAGTACTCAAAGACAAGAAAGAAAAACCTGTACATAGAAGTCTATAGTTTGTAGGGGTTTTATTAAAGGTTTTTTTTGTTTCATCAGTTTCCCTGAGATTCCTGTGGGGAAAAAATATTCACGGAAAAAAAGTAGGTAAGAGTCTTTATGAGCCTATTGTTCAAAAGTTAGGGGTAAGTAAGAACTGAAAAATAAATGAGAATGCATTAAACTGATCCAAAATCAAAATAACGGCTCTTCTTTCTATTCAAATAAACTTGCAAAAATGTATAAAAAAAACCAAAACATTATTTTGGGGTCAAAAAAAATATTAAGCAGCTGTTACAACTGTTTTCAACACTGATAAAAAAACTGTTTAAAATGTATTCAAAGAGAAAAGAGTTGTAATAAGATTTCACAATATTACAGTTTTACTTTATTTTGAACCAAATAAATGCAGCACTGGTGATCATAAGAGACTAGGCATGTGACGGTCTCAAATTTTCATTTTGCAGTATCACGACAAAACAGTATAACCGGTTTAATACCTTAAAACAAAAGTAGTAAACATTTAAATACAATTAAGCAATACACAAAAACTCATAAATCAAGCGAATGAATTAGTGCAAAAGAATTAAAATAACAAAAGGTAACACTTTACAATAAAGTTTTTGTGTGTACTTTGTATATTTATTATGTATATGTAAATAGACACACACATCATATATTTTTGAAAATATGTACATGTATATATTCACATAATTTAATAATTTTTAATGTATAAACATAACAGATTTTTCTCGACTATATATGTGAGTGGGTGTATTGTTATATAGATACATAAAAAATATACACAGTGCACATATGTAAACAAAACTGGATGCAATTAATTGCAATTAATCGTTTGACAGGACAAGTCTGTTTTGTTAATGCATTACCATTAACTATATTTGTTACAGAAGTTATTATTGTCTGCGAGTTCATATTAACCCATCTCCATTAAATAATATACCTACAACTTTTGATTTTAATAACATGCTCAAATGTTGAAATTAACCGAATCCTCTAGAAGAATTTTTCATTGATAGTTCAGGTTAACTAATGGTGCTTTAATGTAAAGTGTGACCGAACAATTAAAAATCAAAACGTCTTCGTACAATAACTAGGGCACGTTGTAATCCAGATTAAAATGTACACAAAAATAAATTATTTAGTGCTGCAATGAACTCCAAACAGCCAATGCAAAAAATCTTAATGACTGAAACATTTCAAAACTGTTCAGAAACAGAAAGTAACAGCTGCTTTGTTTACGTGGTTACCAGAGTAACATTTCTGCTGTTTCATCAGCGCCATCTGCTGTCAAAGAGTGAACGTGTGCTTTTATTCCTAGCATCTCCTTCATTTGATCCAGCATTTAAGTATCCTTAAAATGCATTTAAAAAAAAAAAAAAGAATAATCTGATATAATTATTCACAGTATTTTGAAGAGCTTATGGTAACAATATAATTTACGTTTACCATTGTGATGTATTACCCATATTACCGAACGCAGACACATGAATCTTTCCTACCCCCAGCTTTTGAACGATAAATGTACAAATTAAGATTCCACCGAAATATGCTCTGCTCATCATTCAGGATGCGACCCATTGAAAATTAATACACAAAGATAACAGAGCGAATACTTTACCAAGCAGATTAAATGTTAATTTGTTAAACATTTTGCTTTTAACTTGATCAGGCAAAAGGCGGTCTAAAACTGCTAGACAAAACATGGCCGCACTCCTAACAAAACAAAAAACTAATCCACTGAAAATCCCGAAGACATGCAGTCCTTAACCTCACCATACTGGACACAGAAGAGCTTGAAGTGGGATCTCGATGCTGCCTGCCAAAACATGTGAGACTTGATTACCAAGTTCTTTCTCTCCTGCCTGTTGATTTGACATAGCGCAGGTTATTACGAGCATTTCAAACAATCCCGCAGAGCTTCGCCAACAGCAACATCGCTCAATAAATGCCAGCCAACCACAACAGCTAGTGCTCTGCCCTCAAAATCTAGCGCATATCTCCCTCAGGGCAGAGGCTGTTCCCTTTGGAATATTCCGGCAAATCCCACTTCCACATTTCTCAGGCGGATCAGACCACCACGGCAAGAACGAGACCTCCGATCTGAGATGTTATCGTGGCTAAGGAGATTCAGCTGCAGATCACAGAGAAAAGGCTTTCCAACATCAGCACATAAAAACTCAGGAAAATGGGTCAACACCCTTTCCCTCTCGTTTCTCATCATCACTGTATGGAACATAGCAAACGAGTGGGAGACGTGGCTCAAAGTGGAAATGCATTTTTAAAGAACTGATGACAAGTAAAAATATATATGCAACTCTCTTTTTAAAATGAAGATAATGTACCTTAATGTGACTTCAAGATTGAAACTGTACCTGTAAACAATACAAAGTGGAGGGGAAAACGACTCTGATTGGCTCTTTTACAGCCTGCTGTCTCAGAGTGATTTGATGAGACACCTGCATGAGGAAACCCAGAATACTGAGAGTCAAAGGCGCACTGCATTATATAAATGAAGAAAACAACTGGCATTTAAGCCAGAGTTTCTTTCAGTAACTTTGGAGAGGCACCAACAGCCTCAGCGGTGTTAAATGAATGATTAATGTGGTAATGGCTGGAGTATATTGTGTAAATGTGATTAGTCATGGGAATGCTGCACTATTAGCACCTCTAACAATGAGCCCCTTCAGCCTTGGTCCACTTGATTTAAAGTTGTTCAAGATGTGCAAACAAAATGAGTTTAATCTAAAAGTTGGCATTCAAAGACGCGCTTTGAACCTCAGTCATCGGGTATGGGAGAGTTGCAATTGCCGTGGTAGATGTGCACTGGCCCATCGCAGTGAAAGTACAGCTGGAAGATGTCACCATACCCGTGTTCCCTCCACCACGTGCAAAGCTGTCGGTTCCAGCCGCAGGGCAGTGGGTAAAACAGTTCCTTGTGCTCCATCCCGATCATTGTGAAGAAATCCTGATCACCCAGGTGGCCCCGGAAGTGGTATTTCTCTGCAAGGCGGGCCACCCGCTCGGGCTCCAGAAGCTGGTTGTATAAGGTTGAGCGACGCATGCCGTCGAGGTTCAGGAGCATTACGCCGCTGTTGAAGCCGGGCAGACCTTCTGGTGGAGGGTCACCAACACGGGACTTTGGATTGTCTTTGCGGTACTGCCAGAAAGTGTGTCTACGACAAACAGAGAAGACAATGCAAGAAGAATTTAAGAAAAACATCATAGCTTTACTATAACCACATATACATGCATATATCAGTCTGAAACTGAAAAGGTTTTGTGGCTAAATTTGAGCAGTCTGGTAGCCAATCTTCATTGACTGCACCTTCCACCAGTAAGAGCAGAGCGTGAAGGTTTGATTAGCAGCGTAATAGCATAGTTTTGCTTAAAATCGTGTAATGCAATATTTGGGTGACAGAGTTCAAAAGAGGACAAATTGTTGATGCAAGTCTTTGGCTACCCGGATTGTAGCCAAAAAACATAAAACCACAGCTGCCCAACCCACTGCCGAATTAAATGTGCATCTCAACTCTCTTGTTTCCACCAAAACTGTACGTCGGGAGCTCCACAGGGTAAATTTACATGGCCGGGCTGCTATAGACAAAATTTTGGTCATTCATGCCAATGCCAAACGTCGGTTTCAATTAGTTTTTTACATTATATGATACTTTCGTTTTTTTTTTTCATTGTCGTTTAGTCTTACGACTGTGTGGTCTCAAGGGCTGTTTGTCTTCATGAGTAAGAGATACAAGGGAATGTTTATGGAAACCCAAGGGTTGAAGCCGTTTTGGTATACCGATACCTGTTGAACTTGTGTTCTGCAGACAAGGTCCGAGCATTGAAACATACACAACTAAGACTATTCAATAGAAACTCTGCTCCTTCGTCTCCTGCTTCTGCTCTTCTCTGGTCAGTTTCTTGGCCGACAAAAGACTGTTAACAGAGTTTTGGGGTATTTTGGGTACCTGAAAAGACCTCCTTTTCACAGGGTTTTGGCAGTTTCACTGACAAGTGTTCTGTTGCCAGACAAATGTAGCGTCTGAGGCTTCAGTTCTATGAAATATTTCATTTTGACATAACATCTGGAAGAACAGTTTAGGATCAATAAATAGAAGCAGTAAAACTTGGTTAATAGTTGCTAAATATACGCAGTGCAGAGATGTGTTCTCATTTCAACCTATAACATCAGGGAATCTGAAGGAGTTAAAAATGTTAACAGTTAAAATGTTTTTTTTAGGTTTTTTATATATTTGTCAGTTTAAACAGAGGGCTAAATCAAGTGCTGTGAAGGTAAAGAGATTTAGGTAAAGAAAAACTACATTTTGTTGGTTAATCAAAGAAATCATCTGGCATGGACGCATGACCTAACACATATCATAATGTATATAATAACAATATTATACTTAGGAGAAGGCTCTCTTGCCTTTTGATATCCTAGAAGCCACCACTTAGAAAACCTATGCAACTGCATATTTATGCAACAATTCCGGGCAAAAATAGAATTCTACTCATGTTTTTGTTCTTAACCTGACACATTTTTGCAAATAAAGCAGATTCTAGCCTAATTATTAACAACTAGGGTGACAGTATCGTTTTTTTTCAGGGCGTAGAGACTTCATTGAAGAATAGAGAAGTTAAAAATAAGCAAGCAAAAAACAGAACAATCGTTACGTTATAGTATAAATGAATCACAGAAAAACAAAAAAAAACACAAAAAAGGCCTAAACATTTTTTTTCCTCAGCTGTTCTACAACAAACACCCAGAACAATGCTAGAATAGATAAAAACTGAACAGGCAAAATGTGTATTCCTAAAAATACCTGAAATACACAGACAAGCTGGAAACAGAAATATAAAATCTTGAGATTTCAACATGAGATTGACCCAAGGCTGTAAGCTTGAGGTGAACTCAACTTATGTGGCTTTGTGGCAAATCCTGAAAATCTCTAGTATGTTTTTTGAGTGAGCGGAGATTTAGGGGAGATGCAGCATGCGGGCTGGTGAAGCCCAAGACCACGCACTGCTCATAACGAAAACCGTGGAGTGCTGAAACCAAGCTTATTCAAAGTAGCTTTGATCCATCAACTCAATGCCCCCTGCAGGGAATTCCTCAGAGGTTCTCCTGAAGTTCATAGATGCTTGCTTTCCTTTAAAAAGCCCAAGCTGGGTTGGAAACAACAAAGAGATATCTGAAGCTGCTGCTCCTGGACCATTCATTTGACAGCAGGAGAACAGAACCAGACAGGATGACACAAACTTGAAGCTTTTATCTTTCTCCAAGAGGCTCCAATTTAGTGCAACTCCAGTCCATGGGAGCATTTCGGAGAGAACTCGAGTCAACAGGAGCACAGATAAACAAGAACACGACTACAACATTAACTCAGAGGGCCCTGTCAGCGCTTTGATGGTGCTGCTCAGAGAGCTTTGGGAGATTCCTGTTCCTCTAAGAAGTCTTTCCATAAAGTTCAGGTATAAAATTATTAGTTTAATGTTTTGTATAATTTACATACAGTACTAAGGCGAAAAAGTCAAGGGACACTAAAGGACTATACACTAAAGGTGTATTCTCACACCATGTCTTTCCAAACCTTTATAGCGTACGTATAACACGCAAAATTTGAGGAATCCCAAAGCTCCAAAACAGACAAATAATAGTAAGACTGCAATTATTGATTATTTAATAGTTATTAATAGTTATTTCAGTGACAAAACATTAATAATATTTACTAGTAATTCTCTACCCTGGCTAATATTCGACTCTAAATACTGCACAAAAGAAGGAAAAAAAATTTAGAAAATAAATAAAAGAAAATGGCAATGGAAGAAAGACATATTCAATAAATAATTCATATCTAGTAAATAAACACTTCTGTATTTCTGTCATTATTATATTGTATGTATTTTTGTATGAAAACCAAGAACCAATCAATCAAGAATATTTTTCATAGTTATTCTTCATCCTAGCCAATATTCTTCTCAAAATAACAATGAAATTGACAAATAAAAATAGGATAATTAATTATAATACAATACGGCTAAAAGCCTTTTTTTTCTGTATTTTATCTTAAATGTATTTTACATCCAAAGTACTTCTTTCTGTGATTGTATGTTAAACAGACCACTTTTTCTTTTCTTTTCTTTTGTCCTACCTGTTCAGCACATTTAATGTTTCACAGAAAAAAGTCATACTGGTTTGCAATGACATGAGAAAATAAAGACACCATTATTTTGAGCTGACCTGTTCCTTATATAAACTTCCATCCAAGCCCTAAAACCCGCAAGAACAAGAGCATTACTAAAACAGTGACGCTCTTTGCCTTTAATTCCAGCACCTGCAGCTCTGAGGTGGCATGACACGGAATATTTAGGCCACCTTCTGCGAGTCTTCTTCTAATTAAACATTCATGAGGAGACGCTCTCTAAAAAATGCTGCATGTCAGATGTAAGGGCATGGCTGAGGCGCTCTGGGTCAGGATGAGCGCATGCCTGGACCGCCCCTAATGAACAAAGCTTTAGAAAGATCTCCGTTATAGCTGCGTTATTCAGTCTTTAATTGGAATTTGTAAAGTCTGAGAGGAAAACAGCGGGTGTCACTATGTGTGGGTTGAGACAGCAGAATGGCAGCTTCCTGTGTCGTCTCTTCAGCTCAGCATCGGTGCTTTAACACAAACAACTTTTCCCTGCTGTTTAACAGCCTCCTCCATAAACTCCAGAGGAACGTCAGATGGCGCTTCCACATCTCATGCCTAGTTTTAGTGTCTTCTTTGCGAGTGGCAAGACCTATTTGTCTGTTTGAGAGGATGTACGTGCTCCGTGGCACAAATCTAGAAGAATTCATCACCGTTAACAACTGGATGGTGTTTAGCTGTACACATAATGACTCGGGAAACTCAAGGAAATGCGTTTATAATGGCATTATGCAAACAAGTCAAGTATACAATGTTTTTTTTACAATAAATAATTAAAATGCATTATACATGACAGCTTTAAGTAAAGTGTAACCTATAATTTAATTATAAAATGTATTACAGATGCATTAAACTATAGAAACGTTATTTTCATTAATTATATTGATCATATTTAATTAAAAAGTTTATGCATTTTAATTCAAGAATTGTTAAAAAAAATCATAATTTCCAACACTGAATGCAGTGCTATATTAGGACAGAATAGAATAAAAAAATAATAACATGTATATTATAAGATAATAGATGTAATTAAATACAATAATACATTTTATTATAACTTTTACAAACTATATTATATTATATAATATATGAAATTACGTGTAAATGTTTGGCATAAATAAAATGCTGGCCAAGTAATTAGCCTCAAAAAAATATGGCCTTTTTACTCAAAAAAAAAAAGAAAAAAGGTTTAACATGTTTTTTTTATTTGTTTTTTTTTTTTTAATCACTGTAATTTCACAATACAAAATGTGTTGGAAATGTTCAGGTTTTACCAAATCAAGGTTCTTACTCTTAAAAAGGTTGGCTTTTGTTTGGTTGTTCTGGGAGGTTGTGCAGCAAATCCGAATGCAATATTTAGAGTTATAGTTTGTTCAAATCCCTAACTGTAGTACGCACGTACGCACAGCAGTAACAGTGAAGCTACTCTTAGGAAACACCACTAACGAGGCAATCATTTCCACTGCATCTTATCGGCTAATAGGCCCAGTGGGCTTTTACACATGAAATAAACATTTCCTTTAAACCGTTTCATTCAGGAAAGAGCCTACAAAATGACTGCATTGTGTGCTTATAAACAATCCATTTTTCAAGTCAAAAGCCAGAAAAAAAAAAGAAGAAGATATTTTAAACATTTATTTAGTGCGAGAGCTACCGCAGTGAAAAACATCATGTGGCTTGTGTGCAAAAGAGCCACTCACACAACAATCAGCTGCTCGGTGCCTGAGATTTCAAAGCTTTCTCCTTTATTAAAAACAAATTAAATGCTAATGGATTTGGTTTTCAGCACCAGTGTGATAACAAGATGACAAAAAAAGGGACAGAGAATTACCACCCCATTAAGGCAGCCATCGTGACAAAAAGGAGGCCATTTTATTTGGTTTAGAGTCAGAGCAGCCTGTAAGGCAATGTCTGATGCAGCTTTCTCTCGTCTCTTCATCTTTTCTGGCATTTGTCCTCAGTGATCGTGGATGTCTGTGTCTCACCACTCTGGAATTACAGCATGCACCTGCCACTGGGAAATGATCAGCTATTGGCCTCAAGCAAAGAAAGTCAAGCACCTATTTGAAATATGTCAAAAAGAGGCTCTCAAAAAAAATGAAAGAACAACCTGTGCAGAGCTCCCTGTGTTTTACATGAACAGAAAGGTTTCAGTGTGCCAAAAACAGGCTCAGAAGCGAAAACAATGCTGTACAATAAAAGTCTGAAGTAAAACTGAATGTTTTACCCAAGATAATCTATCTTTTAGGTTTCTTTTAAAAACAACACAATGCAATGTGTGATTCAAAAGCACAGGTAAAACACCTGTGAAAAATGAATACAAAAATATATATATATATGTGTGTGTGTGTGTGTGTGTGTGTGTGTGTATTTGCAGAGCCTATATGTAAAGCTAGTGAGCTTATATGGACACAAATTCAAACAAAAGTACCAAAAATGGTGACGTTGATAATCTCTGGGAACAGTACCCAAAGTTTAAAGGTTTACTGCCTGCTGACCACTGAAATACAGCATGCAACTTTTAATCTCGACAAAGCCTTTGGCTAAAGTTCAGAGCAGAATATTGTTATTTGATCTGCTATGATCTATGATACAGAGAAAAGAAATGACCAGCGACTGTTTAAAAGGCATAATACAATTAGCCTGTTCTCATCCTTATAATCTCACACTACCTACAAAACAACAAATATGCTCTTACTATGAAATCAGCGCGGTAAGCAAACATCAGATTTGGTGGAATTCCCTGCAAAGCATGTGAACAGAATCAGGAAGAGGGATCTTATGCAACGGGTTTGTGAAATATTAAACACGGTGCTCTGAATTTTAATGCGTCATCAAAGATGAGCATTTTATCACTGTTGGCAACTGCTGAACGAAGCCACGGGAAGCCGTACCCATCAACACTCAGCTCTAGATGTCAGGAACTAAGTGGGACGGAGGAAAAGAATGATTGGAGGGGAAGAGAATGAGTGAGACACAGACAGGAAAGTCACGAACCTGATGGAGGAAAAACAGGAGAAATGACTATTCCTGTATAAAATTCTGATTAAATCGAGGCAGGAAACAAAGGAGATTTCTGATCTGTGCTGGATGGTGTTTCCATAAATCACACTCACTGAACGCATATGGATCATAGCTAAACAGCAGTATCCCCCCAAAAAATCATGTTCAGAAATTTCCATGATGCAGAAAACATGGACAGAACCAATACTGAATAACATGAAATGTGTCAGGCTTAAAACTCTGCTACCAAGGTGAGGTTGTGAAGGACAGCTTCATGTCATGGCAAGCTTGGGCACAGCAACAAGACACAAGGTAGTTCTACTGCATCAACAAGGTCTCTCCCAGACAAAGATTTCAAAGCAGACTGGGGCCTTTTGCAGCCAAAAAGCCATACCTCTGATGTGGAAACAAGGGCAAGCGACTCAAGTATGCATAAAAACATAGGGACTGGGGTGCAGAAAAATGGCAGCAGGTGGTCTGATGAGTCAAAATGTGAAATATTTGCCTTTTGCAGAAGGCAGTTTGTTCGTCGAAGGGCTGGAGAGCTGTACAATAATGAGCAGGCAACAGTGAAGCATGGTGGAGGTTCCTTGAACGTTTGGGGTTGCATTTCTGCAAATGGAGTTGGAGATTTGGTCAGGATTAATGGTGTTCTCAATGCTGAGAAATACAGGCAGATACTTATCCATCATGCAATACCACCAGGGAGGCGTATGATTGAGTTTGGAACAACCTACCAGCCGAGTTCCTTCAAAAACTGTGTGCAAGTGTACCTAGAAGAATTGTTCTTTTGTTCATTCACTGCATTTTGAACAGTACTGATTTTATATATATATATATATATATATATATATATATATATATATATATATATATATATATATATATATATATATATTTATATAGACATTAATCTTGTTACCACCATTTTGATAATAAATTTGTATTAAATCAAAACACAGAAACCAGAAAAGTGAAAACAATATTATATTTACCAAGAGAGTTCAGCAAGGTTGCGTACTTTCTCCTCTTTTATTTATGCTTTATACAAGTGATTGTTAAACACAATTAGGAAAACATCATATCAAATTTGGAGATGATTCTGTAATTGTGTCTTTACTAAATAATGAGGATTTCGATCATGGTTCTATACTGGAGGATTTTACTGATTGGTGTAAATGATCCTTTTTAGACATAAATACATCCAAAACCAAGGAGATGATTGTAGAGTTTAGGAAGAATTCTACAACCATCCCTTCAATGGTTATTAATGATCAGGCTATTGAGATGAGTTGACATATAAGGCCCACGCAGATTCGGCTACATAAAGAGCTTAAAATATCATCTTTTGATGTTGGGTGTCAGTCTAAAGTTTTATTGCATCTCACCACTATGTCGTTAACTGACAAGTTATATAGAATGTGTTACTGTATATGCATTGTTATGCAATCCTGTCAGATCGTCCATCCTTGTGAATGCATTCAAAACCAATCTGGTTTCGTCTGTTAAATTCTCTGGGCGGGCAAAGCAGAGAAAGGGGAGGTAACCTTTCCCCATGTGACGGCATAAAGGGAACTTTTTGTAGAACTTTTGCGTTCAAACTTCATGTTTTCAACTGACATTTTTAAGAACTTGATTTTGATAATGAACAAATATGAATAAACCATTTAAATGGAATCCAGAAACATAAAAAAAAGAATGTGGGAAATTCTATAGGGCTCCGTGATCCCTGATGGTACGGCACCAGCTTCTCAGCCCACATCCAAACCAAATTCATCAGAAGTCCTGACATGTTTATGCCAGGATAACTGGTTCAGAGAGCAAGAGTACCTTCCAAACAACGTTAAAGCTCAAAGCAGAGAAAGAAGAGAGAGCGAAAGATCACTAGGGAAAAACCAGCGGTAATGACGTAGTGCCAAATACAGTAAGTGAGAGCAGGATGGGCACAGATGCAGTAAGTGACGTAGATCCGGAGCCAGACTGTTTACAGACTGGACACGGGTCTTAATTTGCAGACCGTGAGGCTGGACAAAGCCCTCTGGTTACATGCGAGTACCGATAGAGATCTGTTTGTATAAACTGGAGTCCTGTCACCACTACAACAAGACCTGGCTGTTTCTGCAATCACTTCCTGTCCTGAAAGAAAAAGCGCCTGGCATAAGCTCACAACTCCTGAGATGAAGGGAGGAAAAAAAAAAAAAACTGGAACATTTTAACGACTGGTTTGGCTCCAATAAACGTTCTTGCGTCATCACAACACTGATACTGGAAAAATAAAGCTTCTGATCTCTTCATATTTCATGTGGAAGTAAGTTTGACAGACTGCCTGGAATCTGAATAACACCACAACAGAAAAACAATAAAACATACAGCCCAGGTCATTGGATATTTAGCTTACATATAAAATCCACGGGTTATTCTTTTACACAGTTTCTTGAATTATGAAACTACAAACAGACTTGAAACGCTTTTTAAAAGGTTTTACTTTGGATGACCTTCCTTGACTTTTAACATTCCCTCTAGTTTAATGCATCAAAAGTCCAACGGCTGTATCAAAGCTAGAAATAAAAAATGTATCCGATTTTTCTCTCACAACTCCGACTTTTCTTTCTTACAATTGTGTGTTAACATTCTGCTATTCTGAATTTATTATTTTAGAATTTTTCCCAATTTTGAGTTTATATCTTGTAATTCTGAGAACCTTTTTTTTTTTTTAATACAGTGGCTAAACAGGCTTCTTTGAGATAATTTATAAGATAAAATGGTCAGAATTCTTAGTTAAAAAGTCAATTATCACATAAATCAAAAAATGAAAATAAAAAGAAATTCCTGTTCATTCACAAATTCATCAAAACTGGCAAAAACGTATAAATCTAATTATTGTTTAATTTTGACTTGTGAGATATTAAGTCAATGAAGCAGAAAATTCTAATTTGACAAATCAAGTCTGAGACAAAAGGTTATCTCTCAAATATGAATCTCACAATTTTTATTTATGATAAATGTGAATTATAACATATCAGAACTCAGATAAATAGACATAAAAGGTCACATTTATGTAATACTTTTTTTTGTGAACTTCAGTGTTAAAAGAGAAGTCTTATTACAATGTCATAATGAAAGTGAAATGTGATGAAAATTAAAGTGAAGTGACTTGTGGCCAGGTATGGTGACCCATAGTCCACACACACAGCAGTGAACACACAGAATTTTTTTGCTCACATTGCTTTCTTCTTAGCAAATATTCAAACTTTTAAAGGCAAAGCTTTGTTGTGAAAATGACTGTAATAATGTGTCAAAATGTAAATAATCTTCACACACAAAATTCGGGTAAGTCATGTTCTCTTGAGATTATAGCTTAAATAGTACTAATATAATGAAACGATTGCGAACATAAAACTATAAAAGAACATAAAAAGACACTTCAGGGAAACCATCACCAGACAAGCAGGAATTCCAGTCATCCTGTGAGCACACGGACAGTCGGACCGGACTGCCAAATCTGCGCATGCCGAGATTGATGACAAACCATGTCCAGCTGGAGCACATTTGTTTTGCTCTTGAGCAAACATTGCAAAATTCTTCAGTCTGATGCTTCCATTCCTTGCTGGAAAAACGATCTTTAGTTACGACGGTTGGGAAGACGTAAACACAGGCTATGAAGCTGAGTGAGCTTTAAGTGCGTTTGACTGAACGTGTGTAAAGTAACACAGACTGACAGGACCTTAAATGGTAATCTGTAGACAGGACACGCTGCTGCCGTGATTAACGCAGACAGTGGACAGGCCCTTCACAGCTGAGAAAATCACACAAGAACTCTCCTTAAACGACAGATGTGCTCCTCAACAAAACACCAGGGGCTTCTCCCAGGCAAGAATGCACACACAGCAAAAGAACATCAACGTCAGTGGTAAGATCACGGGCACAGAACAGCGCCAGGCGAGACGGAACACACTGCACATCACAAAGCATTTCTGACAGGACATGTGTCCACCTCTTAGAAATTCTGCTTGGCTACAGAGTAAAAAATGCTAGCCTTGTTTTATTAAAAAGAGAATTATACGAAGAATGTCAATGTTAAAAGGTCATCTTAATAGGATAGTTCACCCAAAAATTATCATTAAGTACTCGCCCTCATGCCGTTCCAAACTCATCTCCACGTGACTTCAAGGGTTGAACTGTAATTTTACAAAGCCATGAGAATACTTTTTGTGTGAGCTATCACTTTAAGATGGCATTTTAACTTTGACATTCTTACTTCTTTTGGGAGGACCTCAGTTAGTTAGCATAGTCTAGTTAAGGCATCATGGCTTGGGCCATGACTACATATTGCTACACACAAAAAATCAAGAGTTTAAATCCAAATGTCTTCAGGACTGGGTTCACGTTCTTTTTCCGTCACAGATGCATGAATTCCAGCCCACAGCAGAGCCGTCCTATGCTTTGTTTACATGCGGCTCTGCTGTGCTCATACTGTGCTGTCGAACGTTCTCGTGCACGTTCAGCACGAGGCATCCTGCTTCCCCCGAGACGCTTGCTTACAAACAGCCTTCAGGTCCTGACCCGCTGTGTTTGTGTTTTGAATAGGATGTGCACACAATGAGAGTAGAAAAATGCCAGACATAAAGGTCTCCAATATGTTAGGACTTAGTTTTAGTATCCTGAACAAAAAGTACTTTTTCAATAGCTGCTTTAACTGAAACGTCTATCCAAAACGACTTTAAATAAGGATGTATGATTCACTGCATTTAATCAAGAGTAAAAAAAAAAATAATGGAAGTGCTGAACAATCACGAAAAGTATGAAAACAAAGAAAAATAGCACAATTATGCAGCCCTTGAATACACACACAAAGACAATGGTGACTGACAAAAGCAATCACCGCTTTACGTTTAAATCGCCTAAAAAAAAGGCTGAAATGATGGTGCGCCAACAAAGATCTGAATGGGCTTGTTTGCGGTCCTCTACACTCCATTTATTTGTCCTTTAACCTCAGTTTCTCTCTCAGGATTTTAATATTCAAATATTACACTTAGCAGATTAGGGGATTTTCATTTCAGGAGCAAATGGTGCAATTTAATATGCAGCTATTGCGTGAAATCTGTGTGTGCAGAATGTGCTGTAAAACCAGCACGCACAGCTGGGGGAAGACCTTTGGTTATTGAGACAGATGTCTGCAGACCTTATCCTTCGGTCAAACGAAACCACGTATCGGCAACATCAAAACATGATCTCGCAATCTTGCACACTTGCACCAAATCAAGACAGTCTCGAAACTGCAAAAGTCTTCACGGTTTGTTTGCAAAGACCGTCTAATCTTGGTGCAGACCTTATGAAAACTGCTCATCAGGCCAAGCAATAAATACACATGAGCAAATCACAATTTATGTTCGAGTTCCAGAGGGAGGTAAAAGGGTGTGTGTAATTGTTGACATATTGAAGCTCTCAATCCGATTAGGCATTTCCCAGCTCAGTGTTTGCACTCATTTGGAGCCATGTGCTCAGCAAGGATTCCAGACCGCTGGCACGCCGCCATGAACCATTTTGTGCCCTGGTTGGGACAGAGGCCGGTGGAAGGGAGAGGCTCAATGCCGAGATATGAGGGCTCCAGTGAGCCTGAGATCTGCCACCTCTTTAGATTCCACTCAGTTTTTTTTTCTGTTCTGCTTCATACATTCCATAAAGGCCACCAAAATATGAGTTATACATCAAAAATCTCTCCGAAAAGTAGCATTAAGTTTCAGAAGAGTCTAGGGTGGTGTGGGACAGTAAGCAAGAGGTTGTAGGTTCAGTCCAATTGGAAGTACACTCCAAAGAAATAAAAAAAAGAACAAATTAATTTAGGAAAAACATTTCTATTTTTATGAGCGTTTACATATAGTAACAACACTACTATTTTTTTAAATTGTAACTAATATTGATGATAAAATACCAAAAGAATTGTAAACAAAATGTATTTTGCATGAAATACTCTATACTCTAAGGATCTCTAACGCTGACTTCACACTGCACGCGTAAGCAGAACAGAAGCAGTACGTGACCATTATGCTTTCATACTGCCAGTGTTTTCTGCCTCATTTTCCAGCGTTCCCCTCTGAACACTGCTTGCCATGTGCTTTGATTTATGATATCGCCAGCATACCGAGTATGATTACGAGTATGACTCTGTCCAACACACATCTGTAAATAACATGGTATAGTTTACACAATAAACTTAAGCCACATTTTTCATTTGGTCTGTGATCAGTTTGTGGCACTGCTGAGTTGGTATGGAAGCCCAGGTTTCTTTGACGGTGGCCTTCAGCTCATCTGCATTTTTCGGTCTCTTGTGATTTTCGCGACGGAGCGGAACGCAGATGGAATCTCGGAATCCAGTTTAAAAATGGAACGGCACGGAATTTGTCAAAGTTTAGCTAAATGAATCAAAAGTAGGTCATCTGACTTAAATCAAATCGCTAAATGGATTAGCATTTGTAAAAAATAAATAAATAATTAAGCTGCAAAATTCTATTCAAATATAAGTCTCCGAGTGAGTGAATGAATGGCATAGAGGCACGGTTTTGTTTGCCGCAAACCTTGCTGGCGGTGATTTCAGCATCTTCCGTCTCAATACGGACAAAAATACATAAACAACATCTCCAGAACTGCCCTGTATTTTGCGGTTTCATTTGAGTAAAATTAGCGGCGTATCATATACACAGTTCCTGTGATTTTGCCAAGTAAGACATGATCCTGGATCAACATTTTTTGTTGATCCTGGATCAACAATACTGTCCAAAAATACAGACTTATCCCAATCCCTGCCCCACTAAATCTAACCCTACCCAAAATGTGTGCCTACAATCGGTGGGAAATTATTAACTAGCTGATTAACAAAGGTGTAGAAGCAACTAACCCTTATCATGATCCCTTAAATCTGATTGGCTGATTAGAATGTTGATCCAGGAACATCTTGTACTTGGTGAAATCACGCTCACCTCATATACACACACAGAAATGTTAAGGCATTCACAGCGACCTGTCTATTATTTAGTATAATGTATGTGATAAGCTACTACCACCGCTATAAAACAACTTGCATTGAGAGAAAAACCAATAAACAACTAGCAAAACAACTAGCTGAACCAATAAGCAAGAATTACACCCACCGCAACTTAAAATTCTGGCTTACGATTTGTTTCTAAATTCTCATTTCATTAGCTAAAAAGCATATTAGATGAAAAAGCTCTTCAGCAGCTAACGAAGGAGAGGAACAGCGGCGTCTATCTTCGACCCTGCTGTGTCTTTCTGCCTCAGCTGCAGAGAGACTAATGCAACAACACCGAAAGAACTACGCACCTCAGAGACAAGAGACGTCCAAACATGCTGCATCAGTGGAAAAGAGAGGTCTTTGAGAGCCTAGGGAACATCGCAAACAAAGCGTAAGGCCTGTGCCAGTCGGGCAGAAGGCTTGGAAAAGAGTTAAAAGTTAATTACAGCGGCCTAGTGGGTCATTGTGCCGGCACAGGTGTTAGATGTTATCAACAAAGCCCAGCGCTGCTGCTGATGTACCACAGATACCCCAATTGCCGATTACGCTTTTAGCTCCTTCTCAACTGTTTATGCGGTTATGTGCGAGTGCAGTCAGAGAACTGTTGTGGAAAACTTGCACTCTGTTGTGGAGGGGAAAACTCTCACAGGGACTATTCTTCCGTCAGCAGAGCTTATGTCTTTTATTCAGAAATGATACTCGCGTCTCACACAGCTGAAAGCCGCATGATTTCCCTAACCCTGTTCAAACTTCAAAACCGTGAACATGTACTGGAAAAACATGACGCAGTATTTGTTTTCAAAATGCTTGTTTGGGTGAACGAAGACGATGGAGAGCTAACAACTAGGTGAAGAAAGGTCACATAAATTTAAATGACACTCTCTAATTGACAATAATAATTTATTGCTGTGATGCCAAAGTTGATTTTTTTATTTTTTTTTCTAGTAATAGAAGTCATTATAAATGCCTTATCATTCACTTTTGATCAATTGAATGCATCCTTGCTGAATACAGTTTTTTTTTTTTTATGACAGCGTAGCTACTTTCATTCACCTTTTACAAATACCCTATCGTCTTACATAAGAGATATCTTAAATATCTTAAAGAAATTACAATATAACAAGTTTCACATTTGTTTCCTGATAATAATGTCAGAGTTTATTTAATAACCAGCTAACATTACTTTTTGACTACTTACAAGAAGTACATGAATTTACCGTACTGCTTCAAGAAACCTAACAGGCACTTTTCTTTTTTTGAATTATTATTCAATTATATTAGTATGTTTTCAAGAAAGGAGAAAAAAAAAAACGTATGAGAGAGATGCAGTAGCTATGACTTGCTAGTTTCTTCTACAAGGACTTGAGTTGCTGTGATGCCTGAGGTAAGGCAGGTCTGATGGGAATGAAAAAGAACGCTCAACATACAGAATAGCGGTGACTACAGTGCCATCTTGTGTTGACCCTTAAAGCATTATGGTAATTGCTCATCAATTATCAACATGACTCTGATAAATCATGCTTGTATACTCATTCATGTCAGTTTTGACACTTTTTGGTTAAATATTCTGGTAATCAAAGCCGTTTTAGCATATTTATGCCTGTTTAAGTAAGCTGAATGATGTACCAACTAAGAAAGTCTGTTTAAAAAAAGGCTTCTTTGCTTCAAAAGAGGGCCAACATCAATGCAGGGTTTGTGGGTTTTTTAAGGCCACAAGTCCCTACAGTCTTTCCCTCTCTCATGCACAGACACACAGAGAAGTCACACAAACACTCACAGAAAGCAAAAGAAAAAACAGCCTCCTTTGTGAATTGCTATCACCAATCTGAGCTTCCTCCTCGTGTTTCAGAGGCTAAACACTGGAGCTATTAGAAACGGCTTCCTGAAAGCTCTAGTCACATGACGGCTCTTGGAGAACATTGTGAAAAAGCTTCCACCTCTGTTCGGTTCCAAATGCGTCCTAGTTTCATGCCCAGCTTGCCTTCGCCGGGCCATAAGACTAATGCCATTAATCATTTCCACATTCTGTTCGGAGGACAGGTTGTCCAAAATCTCCCTCAGACTTTGGAAAAGCTGTTTTGATCAAATTGGACTTTGCCATTTTGTCAGCCTTTTTCAAAACTTGGATGCAAATCAATGTGCACCTCTATTTCTTTTACAGGTTGTTGAGAGCTATGGTATACAGATTACTATAGCACTTGTCTAAAAAAATACACAAACAAAGAGTATTGTCAAGAGTATCGGATAGTAATTTCAGAACATTTACGAATATAACATGGTGCTAAATGATAATGTACCATTATATTTACATGGACCTTCAAAGCAAACCATTGTATGCATGGTATCGTGGTATTGATATTACAAAAAAAAGGTTTTTACAGTACAATTTTATTAGAAATGTACCATTCTTGTTATTGCTAACAAACTATTACAGTTGTTTTGGTAGCTGAAATAATTATAAATATTAAAGTAAAAGTGAAAAATAAAAATTATGCTTAAAGCTTTAAGTTGTTTAAGTACATCATCAAGCTTAAAAAAGCTAAAGCTAAAAAAAAAAAAAAAAAAAAAAAAAAAATATATATATATATATATTAAAAATTCAAATGCACACAAATACTAAAACTAGTAATTAATTAATTATAAAATGTATAATAAATTGGGAAATCTACTATTATCCAATTAAATATCCAATTCTGGCCAATAATGACAAATTAAAAGTCGCAAAATCAACCCATATGGTACCAATATATGTTGTAGCGCATACTTTTTGGTATAAACGCACCATATTTAACAACAAGGATAATATATACATATATACATGATGTACCACATGAGCATATATACTTTTCCATACACACAGCTGTATACCTGTAAACTGGCTGCATTTCACGTGCAATTCCAATGACAGCCTCAGCAGGGAAATAGTTAAACTCTTGGAAGAGGTCTCTGATGTTGCTTCTGAATTTGAGGTCCAGGTCCAGCTGAACAATGCACTTCAATTCTAAGGGGGCAAAAGAAAGAAAAAGTAAAGCAATCGCATCCTATGTTTTGTGTGAGTAGTGTTACATGCAATACATTAGAGATACTACACTGTTTCTTTGCGTGCTCTATAATGCAGAAAAGCCGTAACTTGGTTGCATTAACAAATGATAGGACCTCATCCGAAGGGGTTTTCTCACGTCGAATGGCCTCACGGTTTTCGTGTGAGCCCCACGGACAACAAAGCCCTCAAGACAACATTCTGGACACACCATTGTGGAGCAGAGGCCGCAAACACAATGACACACATTCGGAAAGCAAAACATCGGGGGCCCAAACCATGCTTGTTGTAATTAGAACAATGAAAAGAGAGCGGCCAGCCGGAGCTGTTTAGTCGGTCAGGCATTTCACACCGACGTCTCTCCAAACAAGCACCGGAAACTGGACAAATCAATATCAACGATCTCAGCGCTTCCCTCCAAACACACAGCCTGACTACAAAACACTTCATGAGCAATGATAAAAGGAGGACAAGTGATGCATTTGTATGGAACAGGAAGAACATCTACAGTGTATGAAGATCAAAAACAAAACCTAGAGATGTCATTTTTGAAATAATGTAAAAAAAAAATAAAATAAAAAAAATTATTGTCTCCTATTTCAATGAGCTGTAAAAATCAACTGGAAGTGGATAATAGTACACTATACACTAGAAGAATTATAATTCTTTTAAGTAGTATTTGATGCTTATTAATACTTTTTTCCATCATATAACTGTTCAAAGGTGACAGTAAAGACATAATGTATTAAAATATTTCAATTTTAAATAAATGCAATTCTTTTGAACTTTTTCTTCAAGACACTACGATGAATATAAAGCATCACAGTTTTCACAAAAACATGAAGCAGCACAACCGTTTTCAACAATGATCGAGTTTCTTGAGAGACAAATCAACATATTGGAATGATTTCTGAAGGATCATGTGACACTAGAGACTGTAATGATGCTGAAAAGATTTGCCAGCCTGGCAACAAACTACACTTTACTCCATATTACAACTACAATGTGATAAAGTTAATGTTAAAATAAGAAATAAGAACTAATCTTTTCTACAGTACACTATTAAGCAGAGCACTATTACAACCAACAACCAAAACAGGCAGTGTTTATTTACGATTTGGGTCATGATATTGCTTATATGCCATAACAAAACTAATGATGTACAGCTAGAATAGCTATAGTGATCAGCAACATTTTTATAGCCATGTTTATGATTCAGTTTAGTTTCGCGACTGGTGCTGAAAATTCTGAAAAAGAAAAAAAAGCTATGAAATGATAAAATCCCAAAGCCCAACCTTGACTCCCCAGTTTAAACGAGGACAATTTTAACCCTCCAAAACAGAGTCCCTTCAAACCTCCAAAAATAAAACCCAAGCGTCACACTATACCAGATCAAAAGAGGAACAATCGCTTTGGGCAGGATGAGCCACAGAGGCTCGGCGAGCACCTGAGGGCATGTCAGGAAGCACGTTAAAATGCGCCTTTGAAGCATTAACCACTGCACTAATTCATTTTATTGGGCCTCTGCAGCCTGAAGCGATAAAGACTTTCAAGAAACAGGACCACATGAAGTTCACCAGCTCCATCATGGCCCAAGGTGTTGGAGATATGACTGCGGAGCTTTATAAACAAGATTTCTAGCTTCAGCCGAGTACATACGCATCTAGGACATTCTCAGCACGTTTACAGGCGAGGCAACACACAGTTGAACATGCTCAAGAATAGCCCGGTCATCTAAAACAGGGGCGCTGAAGCTTGACATACTTTTAAAAGAGTGGTTGTGTTTTACAGATGTAAGAGTTGCGCTAGCATCATCTTGGGAAATATGTGACTCTTGCAAATTCCCTTCTTTAGAGATCTACAGGAATCCTGCAACTGTATAATGTATTCACAATTTGAGACCGTATTAAGGTGAATAACAATACAAAGTAATCCAAGTAACCTGCTTTATCACTAAAAGTACGGAGCAGGTGGAATTCCATCTGTTCTCTGTGGATTACAGAGAGTTGCCTTCCTCAGTGAAAACAACAGCAAGCCATGATATGGTTCAACTTCATTATGAGATTAAAACCTGGTCTTATGTGGCCATTCTCCATCGGCACAAAAAAATCTCTTTAGTTTTAAATAGTTAAATGCAATGGGACGGGTTAAATCTGGTATGAATTAGATCACACCCTAAAGAAATGGAAACCTCTTTCTTAAAAGAACATTTTAATGATCATGTGGCCCTTCCACATGATCACGTAAACTCTCTTCCAGGAAAATACAGACATAAGGAGTCACAAGACTGAGTCTAGGATCACTGAAAACGGATTTAAAAAAAAGGTGGCGTTTGTGTCATTTTAAAACTTAAAAATAACTTTTTTTACAGTTATCATTGAGTCAAATATACAGTAAGTGAGATTACATGGAGTTTCAAAATGAGGAAATTTCCATGTTTTTAAGGTCTGACAGTAACTCAGCATAGTGACTCAATTCTAGATAAGTCATATGGTAAATGAGTTACACAACACTGTCTGACTGCCTTAGATATCACAAATGGTCTACTTTGTTCTTCAACAAATCACCTTTTGACTTAGAATGTCAAAAAATATATTTGAAACGGCTTTAAAACTCACCTATATTGTTTTTGATATTTTTAGCCTTTCCCTTATATGACAAAACATGCACACTATGTTTTGAGTATTAAGACTTTTGTCTTCAACTACACTGAACACTTTCCCGACCAACCACCACGCGATAAAGCAACAAATGATGTTGTGCAGTTTTGTTATTTTTAACTAAAATTACTTTTTAATTTTTGCTACAGCTCAAGCTAAATAAAATATAATAGTATTAGATGAAAATCTTAAATTAAAATGAAAAATGTTGCCTTGGCAGCTAAATTAGGAAAAATAAGTTTTAATTGATGAAGTAAAATGACTAAAACTAAAGTTGAAAAAAAATAAAATAAATAAAAACTAATAAAAATTACACAGCAAACAACATTACTAAAACTTAACCTAAAATTAAAATAATAAAATATAATAATAAAAATATGAATATAAAAAACAGATTAAAATATGAAAATATGATTAATGACACTCAAATATTAATAAATCTTGTTTTAAAAATAATACAAAAAGATTCAATCTTTGTGATGTTGTGACAGACAGCCACGTCAACAGTAAAATGACAGTGGACCATGTTTTATGTATATTAAAGATCAGTCAGATAACAATGTATGTGACATAAATTTTATGCTCTTCAATAGCTGCAGTAATAGTTCACAAACAGGCAGAACAGTTCTGATTGGTTTCATGCCATTTTTGTCATTTCTTTTCTGGTCGGCACACAGTGTAAACCCGTATAGCAAGTTGTGTTTAAAACCTGACATTGAAATCAAAGACTCTACTGTGAAATGACATCTAAATATGTGCCTAGATGTTCTTGTTCATTATTCAGCAGACACAATAAAAACAACTGCTACAGAAAATCAAAGTAGCAGACTTTGTTCACAAACACATTGCTCTTGAGGCAGCCAAAGATTTTTAAAACATAGGCTTTCTGTTCCCTCCCGAGCTGCGAACACATGGCACTGCTTCACAATAAGAGAAGATTCATAGCCACATGAAACAAGGGCCAATTATTTTCACAGATCCTATTGTCACTTGGGCTAAGCAGTTAATATAGCAGCCCACCTCCAGGTCCAATGTTCCTTTAATGAACAGCCAAATTCCTCAAAGCAACATGACAGAACATAAAACTGGAGCACCAGAACATAAAACTGAAGTACTTTTGAAAATCACTGGGCATGTGATTCTCCCCGCATATTTTTCAGAAGATCTAAAATATCCATCGTTATGGACTAAGCACTTAATTTTGCTCTTTTAGACCTCCCAGAAAAACTCTTCATTTTAGCTCAGTGGGCCAGTGGTCTTCCTGGGATCACGGTCTAAAGTGAGACGGATGGTGTCAGTCTCTTCCTCAGGGCTCACTTATTCAGCCTCTCAGCAGGCTGGTATTGACCGCCCTGTTGGTAAAGAGTCGATGACCGGAATAAGCCTGGCGGGAGAGACGGGGAGAGAGAGTCATGCAAGCAGACAGACATCCTCCTGACATACAGAGAAATCAGAACGGAATTCCTTGAGGTGGGTTTGAGTAGTCAGTCAGTGGGTCAAAAGGGAATTAAAGGAATAGTTTTCCCAAAAATGTTAATTCGCCTACATGTTCTTCCAAACATGAACATTGCTATTTTGTCTATTCTGGTAGTTCACAAGGACCAGCTGTGGTCCTTATGAACTACCACTGTATGGAAAGTGAAGAACTTTAAAAATAATTTGAGCGTGCAACTTTTTGTGCTGAAAGGAAACAAAAATAACTACTTTATCAATTGGTATGCATCACGCTACACTCATGAATGATGGTGGACAGTAATGCAGAAGAGACGAATTGTTGCAAAAGTGCTCTCGTAGCTTCATTAAATTAAGATTAAAACAATGATGTCACATGGACTATTTTAACAATGTCTTTGTGACTTTTTGGGCCTTGAACGTGGTAGTTGCCTTTCCGTCTATAAAACAAATCTCGGATTTCATCAAAAATATCATAATTTGTATTCTAAAGATGAACAAAGGAAAATAAAGTGCCTCTATTATGGCTTATGAAAGGTTTATATTTTGGTTTTGGGAGTCTCAAACAATAGGCTGACATACATGCAAGGTCAAAAAAAAAAAAAAAAAAATTAACGTCTTATAATATGCATTTATTTTTACCTTGTTCAATTAATTTTCCAAAGCCCTTCAGTGATTGGTCGATTTCATTTAAAGGAGTGTTTGTGAGCTTTTAAAGCTCCAAAAGCGACACACAGTGGCAAAGAAGGATTTAGCTTTTTTATTCAAACCAACATGAAAAGACCAACAAGTGGGCGGGCAATATGCTTGGTTCTTATTTTAAAAATGATTCCTTTCAATGATTCAGAGTCAACCCTTTCTTTTGAGAAACAATAACTAAAAACAATGCACTTTCAGATTTAAAACTTTTTATTCACTTAGAGCTGTGTTACACACTGCATGAAAGGTCATTTTCAAAAATTCATAATAGGGTCACTGTAATGACGATTCTTATTTTTGGGTGAACTATCCTTTAATGCCTTGGGTAACAATCTAACTAATGTTAATACCCAAGTATCCTACTGTTTACTGTTTATGTTGAGTGTTGATTTAAAACACTTTAAATGTTAAAGACGAGTTTTAGTATGAAATTATATTATTGAAGAGTGTTGCAAATGATGGATGGTACACTGACTTATATAAAAGTGCCCTCATGACGACAAGAGTTCGATTCCAGTCTCGAGGTCCATTGCCAATCCCACTCTACCCAGTACTTTCCTGTCTTCTCTCCACTCTCCGGTCCAAAACTGTCATGTGTGTGTACCGTTACACCCTTAACACCTGGAAAATTTCTATTTCAATGACTTGCAGGAGAACAAACTGTGTTGACCTACTTCCTTTAAATATTTAAATTGTTTGTCTCATGCAGAAATTCAAAACGTGCAAGCAACAACTCAATTGTAAAAAAGACTCATTCTCCCCACAGGCCACGCTCTCAACTCCCTTTCTTAGCCTTCCAGACACACGTCACTTCGACAGCGTGCCTTGGCACCCCTGCAGATATAAATGGCCCGATTGTGAAATCACAGGCTCTACATGACCCAGTGAATCAAGCTAGAAAGTGAACAACTCAGGAGGGAGTTTCTGACCGAATAAGGTGCACATATTAAACTGAGACACCACAAGAGACACATTCAGCAATAAAAAGCATACAGACTTACAAAAGAACAAAACATATAAACAAAAACGCACTATTGAGCAACAAGCTAACGATTTCTGAATCTTCAGCTTCCAAAGCATTTCATTTCAGATATAAATTATGTCTCCTCTGTGAGAATTGACTAAACCGCCAGAGAGAAATTTGCAAACAAATCGACCCAAACATCCCTGCAGGCCTTACTGAAGAGCAGGTAGCGCTTTTCACTGAATCTCAGTTCGTAGAATGTGAATTCATTCTAAACTTTCCATGTCCCAGGGTCCACTAAGTTCTCTGTGTTCTTGTAGCTACTTCAGACTTTCTGTTTTCCACAGGTGCCACCTGACATCTTTAGAGTATTCTGGTTAAAGCCCTACATGGGCATCAAATTTGGCCCGAAATGCTCAGGCCCGAGCCCGACCCATATCCGACAGTGTATTAGAATTACTGGCCTGCAGGACACGGAGGCACCAGCGCAATCACTTGCATTTTATTTCAGTGGAAACAAAAGAGCCTACGCTGACATTTTCTCTGATAAAAGAGCAATAGGCATCCTCATTCAGGAGCGCTTCACAAAAATGAACCGAAACTCAGCAAAAAAAAGACGATACATATATCTATAGAACTCCTTAAATTCCATTTACCCAAAAAAACAAAAACTTTCATTATAATCATAATCCGTAAAGATGACTTCTCTCTAAAGGCGCCTATGAGGAAATGGCGAGTAAAGATCATCATGTTCATCTTTGCAACAAAGTTTTTTTTGTAAATAATTTAATTTTGTAAATCTTATTACTATCATTACTTTTGCTGAGATTTTGCAGCATGCTATTCAGCTTCTGATGGCAGCTCTTTCCTGCGGGACACTGAACTCTGTCGAGACACTCTCAGACACAGAGTCAGTCTCATGTTGTTTCTTCATTTTTTTTATCAGTAATTAATGGATATCAATAATATCAAAAATAAGGAGAAGCCTGAAACAGGCCAGAGGCCTGGCTCGAGTCTGAATAACGCTGTGAAAATTGGCCGGAAGCCCCGGCCCTAGGGGCAAGGCAAGTTTATTTATATAGCACTTTTTTTTTTTTTTTTTACACAGTGGTTATTCAAAGTACTTTACATAAAATGAAGTAGAATGGTCATTAAAATAATAATTACACCAATAAAAACAAAGAATGAAAAAATATATAAAAATTTATTTAAAATAAATTTAAAAAGGAAATAAAATAAAAATAAAAATGTTACACATAAAAACAAAAAAAGTCGGGCCCATTGGGCACAGGTCTAAATGCAGGGCTGTAAGTTTGGTGCAGTGTTGACTGAGATGAGTGAAGTCATGCATAGTGTCTTTAATGGTCAAAGAAATCAATTCCTGAGCAAAAAAGTGAACAATAGGTGAGATTTTATGGAATTATGCAAACCTAAAATAAATAAATATGTTAATTTAAATGTATCTGATTCCATTTTATTAACCAGTGTCTTTGCTGCTGACCTTTGATGATCCAGTTTAACCATACTTTAACCATACAGACTTTTTTGTCAGTTGTGCTTTATTGTTTTTTTTACAAAAGTGATACTGAGCATTTAAATTCAATTCTCAAATCATACCACTGAATAAATGAAAACATTATTAATGTAAAAAAGATAAAGAAAATAAAGAAAAAAGACTGTAAATGATTCAAGAGACATTGAACTAGCACTTTCAATGTAGGACACGTTAAAGGTCGTTATGTAAAAATCTCTCTGCAGAGTTCAGCAAATCAATCTGAATGAAATATTTTGCTAATGTTGCTCCTATGGATTATTAGTGTTTCCTAATATGATATACTGTATGAATTTCCAAGAAAGCAAAGTAACGTCACAGCCACAAGCCTCTGTCAAACACTCATAGGTCTTTTCCCTCTCACGATATCATCGATTTGTTCAGTTTACAGTGGAGTCCAGGGAATCTGTGTTTCGTTTATCGGTAAACCCATCCGGGCATTCATCTGTCTGGACAGCCATTTGTTTTAATGCGAGAGTGAGTGAGTGGCCGATGGCTCTGTGCGCGAGCAAGCAGCGGTGTCACAGAGGACGATCGACCGCCCCCGTCCCGCCTCCTCCCCCCCGCCCAGCACCCTGCCATGTGCCAGTTCAGCACCTGTGAGCGAATCGGCACATCTGACACCATCAGCGGACTCGTGGCCAAATCCATTCACGGCCGGACTGATTGAGGGCCGCTTTCAGGATGGCCGAATGTACTGACCTTTAAAAAAAAACACAGTTGGAAATGTGCAGCGGGAAGTGTGAAGAGGAAGTTTACATGAACACAGAATGTTCTGCAGCTGCCACTTTTGAGATGGAAAAGTTGGGTCACAGTATGGTTAAGAAAAAAGTGGGTTCGATATAATTATGACATATAAAACATCTAAAGTGCTAAAGGTGATGTGTTTTATGTGGCACTAGCAAAAATAATTGACAAAAAAGGAAGAAAAAAAAAAAGTTCATGCATTTAGTTTTCTTACAATTTTTGTATTGTTTTCAGATTTCTTATTCTTATTTTTCCAGCACAACAGTAACAACTACTATTATTTTCAATAAAAATTATAAAAAAAAAAAAAAAGTATAACATGTTATTATTAAATAATATTTGAATATATTCTAGCTTTCTATTTTAGATTTCTAGTTTAGATTTTAAATCTGAGACAACAATAATTACTATTATTCTCAATAGCAATAATAACAATGTATAATTATTATTTTTTTTTTTTTAATTAAACTGTTTTTAAGGTTTCAAAAAAAAAAAAAAAAATACTGCAGTCAAATGATTAATCATGAATAATTGCATCCAAAATATAAATTTTAACACACACAGAGTATATCATTTAGTAAATATTTACATGTATTTACTAACCTTCTGACGGGTCGATTTGTACAATTCTCATGGTTCTAAAATAAACAAAAAACAAGGTGTGCTCTGATTGGCTAGTTATCCTGTGTGTTGTGATTGGACTGAATACCTCAAGCATTTGGTAGAAATCTTACGTCCTGGCGTTCTTACAACAAAACAATAAACCACATTACAAACGAGGCATTTATTGCATCCAGTGGGGACATAATTACTGATAATTATGACATAGTACTATCTTTTTATGTGTCGAGGTGTTACATAGCACCTCGTAAACGTAACGCCATATCTGCATTCGGGATCAGAGAAATGACAAGCGACAACAGCACAACAATTCACTGCTCAAAAATTGCATTTGAATAGTAACTGGCAGATTATTTTAATAAGAAAACATAACTTAAAAGAGTCAGGCAGTCAGAGTTGCCCCATAGCCTCTGTATACAGCTAGCATAGAGTGCTTCCAAGTTCAGGAAATAGTCCTCCGTAAATGCACTGAGAAGAAACTGTTCTGAGAAGGGCTGTGAATACAACTTAACCACTGATTTCCAGTTGTGTCCACTTTTGGAAACACAAAAGAAAGTATTTTCACTTTTACAACGACAAACAGCACGTCCAGAACAATAGCTCCACCTACTTTCTTTGCGTAAACATTTGGGCGGTGTTATGAAAACACGCCCCCACTTTGTGAGGTCACAAATTGGGGCGTGTATAAACAAGCCGTTTTCGCAAAAAAAAAAAAAAAAAAGTATCATTTTATATTTAGTTTTTTTTTTGATATAATCATTTTATTTAATAACTTGTTCTCAAGTATATTTTTTTTAAACGACAATACAAAAACAATAAAATCATGATTCTTTATGTTGTTCCACGCATTTAAAAACCAGTCACAACAATATAAACACAACAAAAAAACTGCAACTTTTTTTTTTACACTCGACAACATCCATGGCGAGTCATAGCTCACCTGCAGGCATGATGCGATGCATGGCCACCGACAGGAAGAAGATGGCGTCGCTATAGTAAGCACCGGAACCTGCGCTGAAATGTTTCTGCATGGCCTCTACGATGGGAAATAACTTCTCAGTAAGGGCGTCTACATCGTGAAACACCACCTGAAACAATAAGCAATATCTGTGTTAAACAAGGGCATTTTTGTGACCCTAGTGACACTGACACTACATATTTGCAGATTTATGCACGGGTGGGCAGGAGTGAGCTGTATTTCTACCCTTCGCTTGTATTTTGGCACCGTGATTTTATCCTCAGGTGTTCACTATTTGGCTCACTGAACCTTGACAGTCGTCTTTTTGACGTTGCTTCCATTGAAAACACACAATACCTGTGTTTGTCCGCAGTGCAATCGCTCCCTAATCCTGCTCTGCAATGCAAGGCTTTGGCGCCGACTCAACTCATGCAATCAGATAATGTGTATCTCTCGCTAGGTTGCACAAAGAGGATTGATGTTGGGGGGGGGTTTTCAGTCATCACAGATTTCCCATTAAGGTTTTGATTCCTGGGGTAATATATGCTTCTGCCATAGGATTAGAATTCCACCTTCAGTCTGGCGAAACAAAAGCACTAATTCAGCACAAGCTCAAGTAACAAAGTTGATACTGTAACTAAGTTTTTCTCATTTTTGTGGAATGCAAAAGTACAGTTAGACAAGTATCTGCGGGATAGAGTGAATTTTTTTTTTTAAGTCAAGAAGAGCTTCAAAGAGTCTCTTCAGCCTTTAAATCTGAAAAAGTACAATTGGGTTTTTTAAATTTTTAATGTCCTGAAAACTCAAAAAAGTTAAAAGTTAAATGAAGGAACTGCCAAGTGCAGTGAACTCTGCAATGTCAAAGGTTTGATTCCCAGGAAATTCTTAACACAATGTTATTCATAAGATAATTTTTTTAAAGAAATTAATACTTCTACTCAGCAAAGACATCTGAAATTGATCAAAAGTGACAATAAACCCAATATATCTGTTTCGAATAAATGCTGTTCTTTTGAACTTTTACATTAATCACAGAATCCTTGGGGGAAAAAAAAGCGTAAGTGTCCACAAAACATTAGGTTTTTAACATTGATGATTTCTAAAGAATCATAAAGACCGGAGTAAAGATGCTATACAAGCTGTTATTTCAGTTTAAAAGTAATGTTTTAAAATGTTTTTTTTATTGTATTTTTATTTTTATTGTATTTTGTGATCAAATACATAGACTTTGCGAATATAAAACTCTTTATTAAAAAAAAAAAAAAAAAAAAAAAAAAAAAAAAAACACCAACTCTAAACTTTTAAAATGCAAAGCAGGTTGCCATAGATCAAAAGTGGATGCTCATGGCAAAATCAATATGTAAATACATTCCTCGCTCAGTGTGTTCCTACAGCATGGAAATACTTTGAATTGGAGCGTACCTCATCAAAAATAGTCAAGCATCAAAATAGTAATAAAAAAAAAAAAGCGCTGCAAAAATATAAAGTTTGGGAGCCATCCATTGAATATTTATTTTTAATATCGCCCTGAATTTTTCATAAGCTAGGGGCTTTAAAGCCACTAGTAAATAACGCAGAAGCAGTGGAAACAAAACTCCATTTTGCTCGCAAGAACTTCAAAGACAACAGAAAACTCATGAGTTCCAGTGAAGCTGTCGTTTCACTTCAAAAGAACTAATAAATAGGAAGAAAAACTACACCGGTAAGCAGTAGGCTGATTGTATAGATGGAGTAACTGCAGGGACTAGCTAACTCTTCCAGGAATTCACATAAGTTTCAGAGCATAGCCGAGCATACAGAGCTCAGAGTAATCTCTATTATGAGCACATGAAGGGCTGTGCTAAATTAAATTAAAGGATTCCGACAGTGTTAATGCCCACGAGGACTCGGAGCGGAGCCTGCTGGTCATTTTATGTGCTTTTGACTTTACAAATAGTTCTGGAGGGTAAAGGTCTATAATAAAGTGAGAGTGCACTTCATTATATCAGACTGGATGCTTTCTAATCTAATATGAATCTTGATATTATGAGTGGAATTAAAACAAGAATATGATCGCCTCGCTTAGACTAATAATCACCATGTTACAGTCAGGCATCTTTAATATAGTAATTGAATTTAATATATAGCCTATCATTACATTAAATGATCAGTACATTCATGGTACTTCAATACACTCCACAGAATACAATGATAAAGAATATACAAAAAACACTGATTTTGGAAAGAAACGGGCTCTTTCAAAGTAGTTTAGTGTGGCCACGTCACATGCAATACGTGACCATCATCTGCCATCATCTGTTCAACCACCGCACATAGATGTCAAAGACCGCAATGCTCAAATCATCAACCTTTCATACGCTTCATTCGGTTCCTCAAAAAATGACACATAATGACCCCCAGCAGCAGCCGAAGGAGCAGTCATCTTTTCCCTGAGAACACGTCTGATGAGCTCACACGGGCTTGATCTCATGTCACGAGACTGTGTGGGAGTCTGTGAGCCCACAGAACAGTGGAACTTTCCACACGCTCTACGTCTGGAGAGCGAGATTAGATACAGACT